>NC_138984.1:19304750-19776888 GCF_964341445.2 Mesoplodon mirus | reverse complement strand
CTGTTGTGGCCTCTCCCGTTGCGGAGCACAGGCTCCGGACGCGCAGGCTCAGCGGCCATGGCTCACGGGCCCAGCCGCTCTGCGGCATGTGGGATCTTCCCGGACCGGGGCACGAACCCGTGTCCCCTGCATCGGCAGGCGGACTCTCAACCACTGCGCCACCAGGGAAGCCCAGCCCTTGCCATGATGTTTTTAATTTGCCACTTAACGTCATTCTGAGTAGAGGAGTACTTAAAATCTTAATTATTAGCATGAATTATGCCATTCATGATATATCATGCAGTGCCACTTTTAAATGCAAATATAAGAACATTTAACTCATATGTGGGATCCCCGAAACTACATAACTCACGTTTCTTAGCATGTACGTGGATATGTGTTATGTTCTAACCAGAACGGTGGAAATGTGGCACCGAACTACCTCAGCTGTTTTTATTTCACTTCTTGATACGTGCACCTTCTACCGGCTCTCTCTGCTTTCAGCTTCCTGATGAGCGGGAAGGGCTGGAAGGAGAAGGACAGATTGGCTGCCTCTTTCCCTTTCCTTCCGGAGCAGCATCGTTTGCAGCATCAGTGGTGGGGTCATACAGGGAAGTAACATGATAAGAAAGGATGTGGTAGGGTTCCTTGATCATTTGTGTTTCTTAGAACACCATTGCCTTCTTGATGCATTTCAAGCAAATTCTAGTTTGAACCCAAAGTGTGGCTTACGGGCCAGCCAGTGCCCACCACCCCACCCTTTACTCAGTCATAGATGTACACTCACCTGTATTCACTTTGGGCCTTGAATTTCCGCACATAGAGGGTCCACCAGAGTTCTGTGCTCACGGCCATCGCGAACACGGTGTGTGAGGGGCAGCGGGGACGGAGCAGACATATGTCGTGATGTTCTGTGTATCACCTCTGCTCGCATGCACGTTCCATTGTCCCATCAGACTTCACTTACAAGACACAAGTTCAAAGAGAAAATCATTAAGAGTTTCAAGATGGCAACAGCAGAGCATCATACCAAGTGCGGGGCCTTATGTGACTGCCGGCTCGCACACCTGTGAAGCCAGCCCTGCGTGGTGGCATCCTGTATTTGGGGGACTCTGTCACTCACAAGTCCCCTCTGTTCCTCATGCCCCCTTTGCACTGTGTAGCCTGGGATGGCCTGGAATGGGGGCAGGTGGAGGGAGGGAGTGTGGTCAGCTCATCCAGCCTCACCACTGCCTGCTTCCTCCACCAAACAGCCAAACAGAACCTTCTACACTTTCCCTAAGTCAACCCTGCTGTCTGCTGCCTCTGGGCCTTGGCCTATTGTTTCCTCTACCCCAGTTGTTCTCAGAGTTGTGGTCCCTGGGTCAGCCGCATCAGCATCAGCTGGAGCTTGTTAGAAATGCAAATTCCCGGGCTCCACCGCAGACTGGCTGAGTCTCAAATACTGGGATGGGGCCCAAGAATCTGGTCTTCAGCAAGCCCCGGGCATGACTGCGACACACCGCTGCTCTTCCTGAAATACTGTTCCCACATCATTGCAGCTTCCTAACTCCTACACCCCTTTCACTGAATAAACCCCTCACCCTCGGTTCTCTTCTATGGATTCCTCAGCTCACATCTTGCCTGGTGAGCTTGGGGGTGCTTCTGTCTCATTCTCCATCTTGTCCTGAGTACTGAGCAGGGCAAACAGTCAGCACACGGTAAGCGACGGTGGAGTTGCATTGACTCAGGGGGTGACTGAGGGAGTGGAGACGTGGGACCTGGGCTTCACGGAGGGTCTGGGCTCAAGGGGCAGGGCTGAGCACAGACGTCCCGTCCTGCAGGTACAGCCTGTACACCCGCACCTGGCTCGGGTACCTCTTCTACCGCCAGCAGCTGCGCAGGGCTCGGAATCGCTACCCCAAAGGCCACTCCAGAACCCAGCCCCGCCTCTTCAATGGTGAGCTCTGGCCACGCCGGGCCAGCATCGCCCCAAGCCATGGCCACCCTCCCAGCCTACTCCCCATCTCATACCCCCGACTGCTGGGCTCCCCGCCCCATCACCCTGCCCATAGCCCATCTTTGTTCCCCAGGAGTCAAGGTGCTTCCTATCCCCGTCCTCTCAGACAACTACAGCTACCTCATCATCGACACCCAGGCCCGGCTGGCTGTGGCTGTGGACCCTTCAGACCCTCAGGCCGTACAGGTGAGGGGAGGATGGGGTCAGGGGTACCTGGGGTCACCTTGAGGACTGGCAGCTTCTCCTTGCTAGAGAGAGGCTGACCCTGCCCTCTGCCAATGGGATGTGCCCCCCTCCATGTGCACTCACACACAGACCCTGACACACATGTGCACAAAGAGACCCCCACAAATACACCATGGGGAGCGGCTCAGTGTCAGGGCATGGCCGGGGGAAAGGGGGAGGGCAGCAGTGGGGGAATCAGAGCCAGAGGGCAAGTGGTGCTGACCCGGGACTGTGGGTCTAGGGAGTTTCCTTCTGCCTCTCACTCTCTGTGGCCCCCTTTCTGACCCTCGCTCTTCTCTCCTCGCCTCTGTCTGTCGTGTCTGGGTGTCTTTATCATTCCCTCTTGTTACTTATTGATCTGTGTGTGCGTGTGTCTGTGTGTCTACCCTCTCCACGAATCTCCCTCTTGCCTGTGCCCAGGCTGGGGCTCAGCTGCCCCCCTTTACCTGGCCCTCTCTTCCCCACCCCCTTCTCGTTCCCTGGCTTCATCGCCTCCTTCTCCCTCATCTCTCCCTGCTCGCCTCTCCTCTCCTCTCTCCTCTCCACCCAGCACCCACGCCCCTGTTTCCCTCTGCATCCTGTTCCTCAGTCTCACTGCCCCCTCTCTCCCCTAGGCTTCCATTGAAAAGGAGGGCGTTAACTTGGTTGCCATTCTCTGCACCCACAAGCACTGGTAAGGGGCTGAGGTGGGAGGTCTGGGCGCAGATCATCTTCCCTGGCTGGCCCCTGCCCCGGCTGGGCTTGCCAGGACTGGGTCCCGTGAGAACAGGCTGGGCTGAGAGTCAAGAAGTCAGGATGGGTGGACACCATCCTCATGAAGTCACTGGCGCACCAGCAGAGGGGGAGGGGGAGGGGCGGGTCTCCTACTGCTCTACTTATCAGGCTTCTGAAGCGCCAGAGGAGGGCAGGGCAGGCATTTACCTTCCATTCCGTGTGGGCGTGTGTGCCGGGCATGGGCAAACCTCGTGATCTCTTCCATCAAGGAGGTTATAGTCCAACAGGGGAGACAGCCCTGTATGAAAGTGTACAACGACGACAAGCAATAACAACCGTGACAGTTGGCACAGGGTACAGGGGCAGGGGCACCAGGGAGGGTGTGATCGGATCCACTTGGAGGAATTAGAGGCCGATGACCCTGGAGCTGAGAGTCCAGAAGATCAGTTGGCATGAGTTGGTGATGAGGGGAGGGGTGGCAAGTTGTTGGGACAACATTCTGAGCAGGGGGACAGCTTGAACTAAGGCCAGAAGAGGTGTGGACAGCTAGGTTCAGTCCAGAAGCCAGGAGTCCCAGGGCGCAGAGGCCTGGAGATGCTTGGGGAAGAAGGAGGCAGGAGGCCCAGTACAGTTGCCCCTTAAAGGCCCTGCCTGTCTGTGCCATCCTACAGGGATCACAGTGGAGGGAACCGTGACCTCAGCCGGCGGCACCAGGACTGTCGGGTGTATGGGAGCCCTCAGGACGGCATCCCCCACCTCACCCAGTAAGTCCCTGACCCAGGGATGGGATGGCCCTTGTGGGCCCTTCCCCTCACCCCCCATCCTCTAGTCACATGTTTCAGGGGTATCAGCAGGTGGATCTTTGCTGATGCCCTTCCTGGCCCTTAGAGAGTAGATCACAGCCCATCTGAAGACTGCCACTGCCCATCCCCCAACCGATGCAGCCATAGTCCCCAAAAGAGGAAGCAGGAGGGCTTGGATCTGAAGTCCTGGGCACTGGGGGTGCCTTCTCTCTCTGGTGGGGAAGCCCCCCTCCTGTACATCACCCATTCCCTTGGGCCTGGGCAGGGCGGGGGAGGGAGGATCAGCATGGCACAAGCTCTAGAGCCTTCTCTCCACTCTTGCCTCGCTTCTCAGTCCCCTGTGTCATCAAGATGTGGTTAGTGTGGGACGGCTTCAGATCCAGGCTCTGGCCACCCCTGGCCACACACAAGGCCATCTGGTCTACCTGCTGGATGGGGAGCCCTATAAGGGTCCCTCCTGCCTCTTCTCAGGGGACCTGCTCTTCCTCTCTGGCTGTGGTGAGTCCCCCAAAAGGGAAGAGGGAGGAGGGGGGACAAGAGGGAGGGAGAGAGGCCAGAGCAGGGGCCCAAGGACAGCCACATCTCCACGCAATGCATGAAAACATTGGTTTCAGTACACATGTTGCCTCGGCAGTTACTCCCACCTTTGTTACCTCGATTTTTCTTTTATATCCTCACGACTTCCCGCAGGGGATGGACAGAGTGAGACGATGCCTGTAACTGAGTAGAGACCTCGAAGGGCGTTTGTTTCCACTGGGTGGAGCCTGGTTCTCTGATACAGTGACTGGCAAGACTAGTTACAAAAACTTGAGAACCCCTGAGTGAGAGGGTGATCCTGTGGGTGGGAGGATCACAGGTCCAAGGTGCATGGAGTCCCAAAGACAGCACAGGCAAAGAAAGAAGTGCTCTGTGGAAAAGAGCAGCCCTATATCAAGTGGGCTTGGAGCCGTAGAACTCAGCCTGAAGGTTCTGCAGCCCCCTCTATCCACATGTCAATATGTGCAACGGAGGCCTTCAAGTGGGCTCGGTTGCGGTTGAATATTTGGGCCCAGCTCCCAGAGGGAGGGACGGCATAGATGCCAGGGAAGTGGGCATGGCAGGGGCACGGCTGAAGGCTGGTGGCCAGCCCCAGCTGTACAAGCTGGTCCCCACCCTTTTCATGTACCTTACCGTGCTGTGTGGTTCTTGTACCTTACACATACCTTCTGACCCTACCAGGACGGACCTTTGAGGGCACCGCAGAGACCATGCTGAGCTCACTGGACACCGTGCTGGGGCTGGGGGACGACACTCTGCTGTGGCCTGGTGAGGTGCCCCTCCCTCTCCTCCTAGCCCCTCACACCCCCAGAGTCCCAGCCGACTCAGCTCCTGGCCCAGAGGGGATACAGCTCCACCTCTGGTGGCTCCTGGGAGCCAACTCTAGCAGTGGGGGCAGAGCTCCCTTCTGTTTGCAGAACTGGCTCTGTAAGGCCTCTGCTTCCCTGGCAACCAGCCCACAGTCTCTTGGGAGCCCTGTAGGCCCCAGAGCATCCCTGGGAGATGGCTGATTTTTCATAGCCAAAGCCTAGAACAGAAAATTGCCTTTGCTTAATGAGCAAAGAGGGGCCTTAAATCCACTCTGCATGGATCATTGCCTGCATCCATCATCCACACACTGCACATCCATCATCCATATGCACGTACATGGAATATCCATCCATCCATACGTACGTGCATGTGTACATTGCATATCCATAGTTTCTAAAACACATTTACTCATATCTCAGTTAATCCTCAGAACATACATGCATCCATTCATTCATTCAACAAATACTTTATTGAGCACCTAACGTGTACCAGGCCCTGTTCCAGGCACCAGGAACACATGATTTTATAGTGGCATTATTATTTTCCCCACTTGCCAAAGGAGAACATTGTGGCTCAGAGAAGTGCCATGACTTGACTGAGGTCGCACAGCTGGGCAGAGCCAGACGGGCTAGAATGCAGGTGTTCTGGCTCCAGGTCTGGTGGTTTTCCCCCCTGAACTTCGGCCTCTTCACTCGTGGCTGACTTGTGCCCACATTTAGAGAAACAGCTCCATGTGGTCGGGGCTTTTCTGGAAGCGTTGCCCCTCCTCCCCAGTCGTCAGGTACCCATAGGCCTGCGGGTGGGGAGGACTTTTTCTGACCGTACCACCCATCTCACTCTGCCCTGTGTCTTGGCCCCCATGGCCATCCCTAGGCCACGAGTACGCGGAGGAGAACCTGGGCTTTGCAGGCGTGGTGGAGCCCGAGAACCTGGCCCGGGAGAGGAAGATGCAGTGGGTGCAGAGGCAGCGGATGGAACGCAGGAGCACGGTGCGGGGCTTGGGGTCCAGGAGGGGCCGAGGGCGCTCCTGAGAGAGGTCTCATCCCTGCGGGCCCTGCAGGGCCCTCTCCAGAGCTCTGACATAGTTGGCACAAGGGCCTTCCAGTGAGAACTTCTGGACCGTGGGAGGGGGCGGTGCGGGGGGTCTTCCCTTGTTGGGTCTATTTTCCAGATTCTCCCCACCAAACCCGGGTGCCTCTCCCCCCACAGTGCCCGTCCACCCTGGGAGAGGAGCGCTCCTATAACCCGTTTCTGAGGACGCACTGCCTGGTGCTGCAGGAGGCTCTGGGGCCAGGCCCAGGCCCCACGGGAGACAATGGCTACTCCCGGGCCCAGCTCCTGGAGAAGCTCCGCCAGCTGAAGGACGTGCACAAGAGCAAGTGACCCCACCGCAGCCCAGCCCAGCCCCCACCACCCCGTGGTGGGGAAGCCACCCATCATGGCCCACACCACACCTTCCCTCTCACTGCTTCCACCACCACCTCCGTCAAGCCGGCACCACTCCCCGACCCGGGTCAGGGGGAGAGGAGGGACAAGGCAGTGAGACCCTGAGACCGAGAGGAAGGGGGCTGACAGAAGGCTTGGAGACTCCGTGGGGTGAGGCTGAGTGATCGAGGGCAGAGCTATTCGGGAGCCTCCCCTCCTCCCTTCCCCTGCTCCTGTGACGGCGGTGAGGCTGAAGAGGCCTCACCCTCACTGTAGCCTCTGAACTCAGGGCAGCAGGAGCCATGAACAGGTTGAGTCCATGTTCCCCCTCCTCCCATCCAGGGTAGGGAAAGAAACTCACTCCCTCAAAGTGGCCTGAGGTGTGGTGCCTTGGAAAAGTGGTCACTCAGAGGGGCACCTGGGCTCTGGTTTACTGAGAGTCTGCCCCTCCTCCCCCAGCCTCCCTGCTCCGCCTCCACCCGGCCCCCATGAAGCCATTTTTCATTTCTGAGAAAGAGGAAAGGGCTGGAAGCCTGGCTGTGGACAATCTCTGCCTCTGTGACTCCCCTACTGCCTGGGAGGTGGAGGATCCTGGTTGCCAAGGAAACTTGACCTCAGGCTGAGGAGACACCAGGAGGCTGGGATTGCAGCCCCACAGACTTGTAGGTCACACATGCTCCCTGCACAGCTGGCCTGGTCCTGCCCGCTGGCCTCTGCCCCTGCCCTGGGCCAACAGGGCCCCTCCTCCCCAGGGGACCAGAGAGCCATCGTCCACCAGGGCCACTCTGGTTTTCTCATTATGGCCTGTATTCTGAGGAACTCCTGCTTTATCCTCAACCCTTTCCTCTTTTAGTTAGTAAAGCCATTCATCTTGCCCTTTGCAGTTGGCCAAAGACATTCCCAGGTCATTTCTCACTTGGCCCCTGGCCCCATCATGGTGGGAGCAGGGGATCTGCGCAGCAGAGAGCAGAAATCAGACGTCCGGGGGCGGAGAGCTCTCAAATGAGTGGCAGCTTCCAGGACCCCAAGCCTGGGCCCTTGCCCTCTGTTCAGCCCTCCCTCAGTTCAGCTCCTCCTCTGGCCTGGGGTCCAGTCCCTTTGGGGCTGCAGTGAGGACTCCGATGGTCCTCAAGCGGGCGTAACTTGGGTCAGCCAGGAGCCTTCTCTTCCTGGGTGGAAGCCTTCCTTCCCTCGGGCTCTGCTCTCCTCTGGGATGTCTCCTGCTCTCAGTTTCTCCTCATCATCCTGCCTCTGCCTTCCTCTCCCACCACAGCCTCTGGAACCAACTTCAGCAATACCGCCAGAATAGAGCTCCCCGCCCCTCAAAACATGCAGTTCACGCCTCTGTGCCTTCGCTCGTGCTGTTTCTTCAGAATGGAAGGCTATTACCCTGCTCCTCCTGCCTTGTCTGCCTGGCAAACACCTATTCGTCTCTCACAATCCCTCTCAAAGGCCCCCTCCTCCAGGAAGACCACCCCCATGCCCCTCCCCCTCCAGGCTACCTCTCCTCTTTGTAAATGCTTCTTCGGTTGTGGCATTTATCATACTGTATTTTAGTTGTTTACATGTTTGTCTCCCCTTCTAGACTGTGAACCTTTCAGGGCATGGACTGTATCTTATGCATCTCTGTATTTCTGCGCCTAGCACGGTGCCTGGCACACAGTAGGCGCTCAATAAATGTTGAATGAATGAATGATTTAACCGAGGCTTGATCCCTCAGTGGTCTTATCTTTATTGCTTGTTCCATTTTCCTGTCTGGGTTACAGTTCTTGCTTACTTGGAGTGACTGCTCTTCCAGAGCTTTGGGCAGAAACGGTGCTCTAAATATACTCTTCCATGGCTCGTGAGCATTTGTCCAGGGTTTACAATTTGCCTACCTCGGTGTTTTCCAGAGCTTGAGATGAACAGGAGTACCGCTGGCCACAGGAGAGAGAGCTTTACCTGGTCACCGCACAGCAGTGAATGTGCTTCAACGGCAAGGCCTTGGTGCTGGCCTCTCTTTAACGCCTGTCTAACTAACAGCCAGACTCCAGGTCGGCAGTCTAGGGCAACTATCTTGAGTTAAAGTTTAACAACATCATTTTGTGTTCATTGTGTTTATCTTTGGGGTCAATATTTTTGACAAGCGACACCAGTTTTCAATTCATGAAAGTGATTAAAGGTACAGGCATATCTCCTTTTACTGTACTCTGCTTTACTGTGTTTTGCAGATATTAGGTTTTTTACAAATTGAAGGTTTGTGGCAACCCTGCATTGTCAGATGATGATTAGCATTTTTTTAGCAATAAAATACTTTTAATTGAGGTATGTACATTTTTTTTTTAGACATAATGCTGCTGCACACTTAATAGACTACAGTATAGTGTAACAAAGCTCTTATAGGCACTGGGAAAAAATTTTTTTGTGTGACTCCCTTCATTGCAGTATTTGCTTTATTACGATGGTCTGGAACCGAACCTGAAATATCTCCAAAGTGTGCTTGCATTTATTGAAATAGGAAAATACAAAGTAAAGGTGACACTTGGCTATGGCAGAATCCTTTTTTTATATTTATTTATTTATTTGGCTGCGTTGGGTCTTAGTGGCCGCAGGCAGGCTCTCTAGTTGTGGCACTCAGGCTCCAGAGTGCGAGGGCTCTCTTGTTGAGGTGCCCAAGCTCAACAGTTGTGGCGCATGGGCTTAGTTGCCCCGTGGCATGTGGGATCTTAGTTCCCTGACCAGGGATCGAACCCACGTACCCTGCATTGGAAGGCGGATTCTTAAACACTGGACCACCAGGGAGGTCCTTATGGCAGAATTCTTAAAGGTGGCCTTGGTGTGGCTGAAGACTGGGAAGCACTGGCTTAGCTCCACATTTCCTGGGGCCACCCCTGGCCACAGCTCAGCCTCTCCTCTTGGCACCCCTCACCCCAAGCCAAGGACCTTGGCACTGGTCCTCACTATCCTGGCTCAGGGCTGCACCTGGGGTGGGGGTGAGGGAAGGAGCCGTGGGCCTCACCTTCCTGAAAAAGGGCAGTCTCTGTGCTCTGTCATTGTCTCTTGACTGGGCAAGCCCCAGGGCCAGGTCACTCTGGGTATGCCCAGCTTCAAGGGACAATTGGTAACGGTTCTCTAGGGCTTGGTGAAGCATTTTCCCAAGGCCTTGGCTGATCCTCCCACTGGAGCAGCTGTCCTGAAAAATGGCACATATTTCTCCTGGAGCCAGCACTGACCAGCAATAACCGGG
The DNA here is from genome assembly GCF_964341445.2 of Mesoplodon mirus. NCBI lineage: Eukaryota > Metazoa > Chordata > Mammalia > Artiodactyla > Ziphiidae > Mesoplodon > Mesoplodon mirus. The sequence continues at coordinate 19,767,170 of NC_138984.1, read as the reverse complement.
ACACCTATTCTTTGCAGAACAGCAGGAGTGACAACTGGCCTTAGAGACCTGGGTTCCAGTCCCAGCTCTGTTACTCAACATCCAAGGACCTTGGGCAAGTAACTTCCCGGACCTCAGTTTCTTCACCTTCCAGTGGAGATGACAACCTTGAATGAGACATAACCCTCTCAAGTGCAAGTGACAAACACGCAACTGAAAGGGGCTTAAACCAAAAGGGAAATTTATCAGGTCATGAAATTGAGAAGTGTAGGATTATGTCATGGTGATTTCAGGCATGAATGGATCCAGGGATTCAGAGGCATCTTCATCATTCAGCTCTGCTTTCTTCCATAGTGATATCGCTCTCTGTCAGTCTTTCTCCCCGTAATGGAAAGATGGTCTCTAGAAGTTCCAGGTTTATGGGTTACTAGTTCATCAAACATAGCAGAACCTCTAATAGCCCCAGGGATTGAGTTTCATTGGTTCAGCTTGGATTATGTGCCCAATGCTGAACCAATCATAGGAGTTAGGGGAATGGGCTTCTCTGACTGGCCAGGTTAGGTCACGTGACCACACCTGGAAAGGCAGTGTCAGACCCAACTGAAACACAGTGCACCGAGAGTGGGGAAAGTGTCCCCCAGAGGAATAGGGAGGCTGATACCAGAAATGATGCAAGGCAGCAAACTCGTAAACTTTCACCACCAAGGCCACTTATTTGGAGGCTATTAGAAGAGTTAGACGAGAAAGGCATATGAAGTCACTTTGGAAAATGCTACATGTGATTTCTGGTGTCATAATTCATTATAGAGAAGAAATGGAGGTACACACATGGCCTCAAAGGTGTTTGAATAATACGTAGCTTAAAAAATAACCTGGGGGGACTTCCCTGGTGGTACAGTGGTTAAGAATCCGCCTGCCAATGCAGGGGACACAGGTTCGATCCCCGGTCCAGGAAGATCCCACACGCCGCAGGGCAACTAAGCCTGTGCGTCACAACTACTGAGCCGGCGTGCTGCAACTACTGAAGCCCGTGTGCCTAGATGTAGCCCGTGCTCCACAAAAAGAGAAGGCACTGCAATGAGAAGCCCGTGCACCACAACAAAGAGTAGCCCCTGCTCGCCACAGCTAGAGAAAGCCCATGCACAGCAAGGAAGACCCAAGGCGGCCAAAAATAAATAAATTAATTAATTTTAAAAAATAATAATAACCTGGGGCTTCCCTTGTTGCGCAGTGGTTAAGAATCCGCCTGCCAAGGCAGGGGACATGGGTTCGAGCCCTGGTCCGGGAAGATCCCACATGCCGCGGAGCGACTAAGCCTGTGCGTCACAACTACTGAGCCTGCACTCTAGAGCCCGCGCGCCACAACTACTGAAGCCTGCGCACCTAGGGCCCGTGCTCCACAACAGGAGAGGCCACCGCGGTGAGAAGCCTGTGCACGGCAACAAAGAGTAGCCCCCACTCGCCGCAACTAGAGAAAACCCACGTGCAGCAATGAAGACCCTACGCAGCCAAAAATAAATAAATAAAATAAATTAATTAATTTTAAAAAAAAATCCTGTAGGCAGTTCATTTTTCCCTGAATCACAGGCTGTCTCTCTTTTTTTTTCTAAATCACAGAAAAGGAGAAAGGGAGGGGCAGCCTTAGAAGTTCCCAGGAAGGACAGAGAACAGGATAAGTTGTAGAAGAGCCCTGTGTGTCCACGTGTGTGTGTGTTGGTGAGGGGTTGTCCTAGTCCTCCCAGGCCCTGGATACCAATGGAGCCTTTGAAAGCAGGTGGGAAGCTAACTCTGATGGTCAGTAAACCCTAAGCTTGGGCCAAAGGCAGGACAAGGTGGAAGAAAGAGAGAGGACTTGCACTGCTCTGGATTTGAATACAAATTCTGACACTCCGTGGGTAACTCCAAACATGGGACTCATGTCACCGAGCCTCCTTCTGGAGTGGGTGGGAGACCCAAATGAGATGCACAACGGTGTTCAGTGAACAGCAGCCTCTTCTTCCTCTCACTGTTATTAATAAACTTAGTGCTAGTCTACCAGGCACAGTAGGGCAAAGTGATTAAGAACATGGACTCAAGCCAGCCCATCTGGGTTGGAGTCCACACCTTCCATTTATTAACTGGGTGACCTTGGACAAGTTACTGAACTTTTCTGTGCCTCCACTTCTCACCTGTCCAATGAGGATGATGCTAACACCACCTTAGAAGCTGATTGTGCGGATTAAGTGACTTACTACCTGCAGAGCTCAGCATATAGGGTACCCTCTCTACGGTAGTGGTTGTTGTTCAATAGATGCCAACCCCAGCTGCTGGGAGGGAACAGGCTGCCCATGTCACAGGCTCAGAAAGGCGTACCTGCCCAACACAGCCACACGGCTAGTATGTCAACCACTCCAGAGCATCCTTCCCCTGGCGTAGCAGGCCCTAAGGGGGGATGGTAACAAGGGTCCTTAACAGATCTCTTCCAGATGGTTAAAAAAATAGACAACAAACTGGATGTTGACCCTTCTGTGATCCACTTTTCCAAAATGCTTTCTCCTCTAAGCAGCCAGCAGGAAACAGCCAGCATCAAGCAGGAAGGACTCGGAGGGGAGTGAGAGAGTTGAGAACATGGGCTCCCAGGAGGTGGGAGCCTGTGAGGACAGGCAGGTGGGGGTCCTATGCAGGTAGAGGAGCCTGACCAAGGGGAGGTTAGGGGGACCACTGGTGACAGGAGAACTCTAAAGGGTAGAGGGCTCAGGGAGCAAATTTTCCCTCAGGCCAGGAGTCCAGAATAGCTGGGATGGGGTGGGGGGCACAATAAGGAGGGGGACTATGTGGGCACCCCTTAAAGGGCATCTAAAAAAGAGCAGTTTGCTTCTTGGTTTTTTTTGGCCATAAGGCATGTGGAACCTTAGTTCCCAGACCTGTGATCAAACCCGCGCCCCCTGCAGTAGAAGCACGGAGTCTTAACCACTGGACCGGCAGGGAAGTCCCTGCTTCTTTTTTTTTAAACTTTGTCCAAATCAAAAAGATTTTGCTAAAATTTATGTAATTCACATATGAAAGTAATAGGGTTTGCTTTTTTCTCTTAGATTTTATTTAAATCATCGATTTTTATTAACTTTATTGAGATATAATTTACCTACCACAAAATTCACCCTTTTAAAGTATACAATTCAGTGGGTTTTAGTATATGCACAGTCTAATTTTAGAACATTTTCATCATGCCCAAAAGAAACCCTGTCCCCAGTGGATGCCACTCCCTGTCTCCATGCCTCCACCCTTCCCCCACATCAAGCAACCACTGATCTACTTTCTGTCTCTATAGATTTGCCTGTGCTGGACATTTACACATATAAATGGAATCATACAATATGTGGTCTTTTGTGACTGGCTTCTTTCACTCAACATATTTTCAAGGTTCAACCATATTCTAGCATATGTCAGTACTTCACTCCTTTTTATGCCTGAATAATATTCCATTGTATATATATATACACCACGTTTTGTTTATCCATTCATCAGTTGATGAACAGATGGGTGTTCCACTTTTTGGCTATTCTGAATAATGATGCTATGAACATCTGTGTATAAGTTTTTTATGTGGACAGATGTTTTCAATTCTCTTGGGTGTATACCCCGGAATGGAATTGCTAAGTCATATAGTAACTCCACATTTAACGTTTTGAGGAACTAACAGACTACTTCCTAAAGCAGTTGTGAGTTTTCTTAATGCCACTGGCGGTGGCTCAAGTGCAGAATTCATTTTGGCTTTTAAAAATTAGAACTCACGGCTTCCCTGGTGGCGCAGTGGTTAAGAATCCGCCTGCCAATGCAGGGGACACGAGTTCGAGCCCTGGTCCAGGAAGATCCCACATGCCGCGGAGCAACTAAGCCCGTGCGCCACAGCTACTGAGCTTGTGCTCTAGAGCCCGCAAGCCACAACTACTGAGGCCAAGTGCCACAACCACTGAAGCCCGCGTGCCTAGAGCCTGTGCTCCACAAGAGAAGACACTGCAATGAGAAGCCCTCACACCACAACGAAGAGTAGCCCCTGCTCGCCCAAACTAGAGAAAGCCTGCACGCAGCAACGAGGACCCGACACAGCCAAAACTAAAAATAAATAAAATAAATAAATTAAAAAAAATTAGAACTCAATTTCTTAAAATGCAAAATTTAAAACATAAGCATTTTTAAAACTTTTAAGTTCAACTTAGCCATATCATTCTAATCATAAATCTATCTAATGTTATTACTAACTTTTAAGGAGGCTTTAATTAATAATTGGTTCTCTTTACAAAATTAAAACTGCCATAAATATGTTTATGCCATATTTATTCATTCTATATATTCTACTTCCTTTTTAAAAGCAGTTGATTGGGTTTTCTTTGGTTTTTTTTGGCCTCGCCACGTGGCATGCGGAATCTTAGTTCCTCGACCAGGGATCAAGGCCTTGCCCCCTGCAGTGGAAGCGCAGAGTCTTAACCACTGGACTGCTCAGTGGCAATTGCAATTGCCGAAAGCAATTGATTGGGAAAAATAAGTAAAAATAATTCTCTAAAAAAATTTTTTAAGAAATTGACAAACCAGCTTCCCAAGTACTTTTAATGCAATCTAATAAACGTAAACATATAAATATAGTAAAATTTAAGGTTTTTTAAAAAATGTTTTGGTTCTAATTACAATCCCAGTAAGAACTGAACTTCAAAGTACACTTGTGGGGCTTCCCTGGTGGCGCAGGGGTTGAGAGTCCGCCTGCCGAGAGTCCAACACGGGTTCGTGCCCCGGTCCGGGAAGATCCCACATGCCGCGGAGCGGCTGGGCCCGTGAGCCATGGCCGCTGAGCCTGTGCGTCCGGAGCCTGTGCTCCGCAACGGGAGAAGCCACAGCAGTGAGAGGCCCGCGTACCGCCAAATAAATAAATAAATAAATAATCAAACCCAGTTAAAAAAAAAAAAAGTACACTTGTAAGGTCATTCTAATGATCCATGTCATCCCCCCCTGCCTCCTAAGAATGTCAAATGCTCCCTCTGCTGGACAATACCTCAGGCTTGGGCTGAGCCGCAGAAGCCACAGTTCCTACCAATTCTTCCAGGGTCTGGGTGTTTACTGAAATGGGTTGATGGCCCTTTAAGAGGCGGTAGCTAGCTCCCAGTTGCCATAGAGACAGCTGGATACAAACTGGGTAGCAGGAGGCAGCATGTCTTCCAAAGTTCAATCCAAAGGTAAGAAGATGGCTGAGGAATTTGGGGTGGGGACCTGGAAAGGGGTGGGGCATCTTCTCCCTCATCATCCACCCTGGGGTGGCCTTGGAGGATCCTGCTCTTGGGACCCCTGCCCCACCCCTGTCCTTCTTCCCAGGATCCACCATCTGCCGTCTCAACCTCTCCTCCCTCCATAGGCTCCAAAGCCAAGGACCACCAGCCCTCAGCCCAAGAGAGTCTGCCACCCCCAGAGGCCAATGCTGAAGCCATCCACTTCCTCAACTCCCTCCGTGAGTCTGGGCAGTGGGGGGGAGGGGGTGGGCAAAAGTACGGACGGGAGGGAGGAGAGAAAGCCCAGACCTGGCCACCCCCTCTCTCAGCCTTGATTCTCCTGGGACTCACAAAGGGTGTGAGGCCCATTAGTTGATATTCTTCAAGGGAAGACCCCAGGGACACGGTGTGGGTAGGGACTGGTGGGGATTGGGGCGGGGGAGTCTTCACCTGCTGACTGCTGTAGAGGCCAATGGAGGGGAGGCAGGGGCCACCTGGGGGACGTGGGATGAGGAGGGAGCGGGTGGAGACTGTGGGCGCACTGGTGGCCGGGGGTCCGAGAGTTGAGACCTAAGAGCTGGGGCTTTAACTGTCCCCACGGGACCCTCACCCACCCAGGGCAAGAGGAGCTGCTGATGTTATTCTTCTCGGAGACTCTGGTCATGGTCTCGGACACAGGGGAGCCTCAGGGAGAGCTGACCATTGAGGTGCAGAGAGGGAAATACAAAGACCAGTTTGGTGTCACGGCGTACGTCCCATTTGTGCATGCCTTTAGCCGTGGCTTCATGGACAAAATCCTCTGCGGAAACTCCGTTCTGGGTAGAGTTCCTGCTGCCTGACACGCTCTACCCCCACCCTTCCTCCATTGCCCTCCCCCTCCCACCCCCCAACTCCCAGGACCTTCACTCAGGACCAACGCTTTGATCTCACCTTGGTACTAGAATGAGGCAAAGAGAGTGCGCGGGACGTGGGGGTGACAGGGAAGTTAATCACAGCCTTAGTTCTTCCCTCGGGCCACCCGACACCTGAGTCCTCCAGCCCGGGCCACCGGCTCCCTTCCGGCAAACTCCAGCCTTGTCTCCTATGACAGCAATGTTCACCTCCTTCCCCCAGGCTATCTCTCGTGGAAACTGGAGGTTGTGGAACAACATAATCAGGAGTTCATCGAGGTACCTCCCGGGGCCCCAGCCTTGACCACATATGGAAGGTTTTCTATCCAAATTTCCCCTCAGTTTTCGCATTTATGAAGGAGAATGGACAAGGCGACCTCTGGGGGATCTCGCTCGTATACGATCCCGCGAGTCCCTGATTCTCCCCTCCATGCTCTGGCCCTTAGTTCCACGTCCTCCCCATGGAACGGAAGATGAGTTTGCTGAAGCAGGATGATCAGCTGGCCGTGACCAGAATCATCAAGGAGGGTGAGGTAAGGATGAGAGCCAGGTGGGAGCCATACTCTACATGCTCTTTGGAACCAGGAACAGGGGACAGATGGTGTCAGGCCAGGAGCCTGGACTAGGGACCATATGGACTGGACCATATGCTCAACACCTGGCTTGCCCAACCTCCCTCCACTTCCCGGCTCAAGGTCCCTGACCCAGATTTGTCCTGAACAGGAAGTGAAGACCGAAGCGACTTTCTTCCCCTGTCACTCCATTGCGGGCTTCGTCTCCCAGGCTGCCAACCTGGTGTTGCTGAGGGTGATGGCCTGGCGGCAGACAGTGCCCAGCAACGCCCGTTTCCTGGCCTTGGACACCGAGGGCAAACTCTGCTATTCCACTTACGTGAGGGGTTTCCCTGGGTGGGGGACTTGGTCTGGGGCGAACTAGAAGGGGCAAGGAGAATGCTGAGTTGGGAGAAAAGACAGCTCTGTGGAGTGGAAGAGGGAGTGGAGTGGGGATAAACCCGGGGCGTGGGGCTGAGATTTCCAAGAGCAGGAGAAAGCAAGACTGCATTTGTTAGAGGGAAGACCAAGTGTGAGGCAAGTGGCGTGAGCGAGAAGGACCAAAAGGTGGGAGCAGTGGAAGAAAGCAACGCTTTTTGCACAAAAGTCAGTCCAGGAAAAATAAACATCGTAGGGGCGCACGGGCTTCTCATTGCAGTGGCTTCTCTTGTTGCGGAGCACAGGCTCTAGGTGTGTGAGCTTCAGTAGTTGTGGCACGCAGGCTCAGTAGTTGTGGCTCGCAGGCTCTAGAGCATAGGCTCAGTAGTCGTGGCAGACGGGCTTAGTTGCTCTGCGGCATGTGGGATCTTCCTGGACCAGGGCTCGAACCCATGTCCCCTGCATTGGCAGGCAGATTCTTAACCACTGTGCCACCAGGGAAGTCCCCAGGGATTTAAATTTCAATTACAATGGGCAGCTTGCACGGGCCTGAGGCAGCCATAAATCTCAGTCTAGTCCCTCCTCAGCGTCCCACTACCCCCTCCCCACAAATAGCCCAGGCTCCGCCCTCGCCCACACTCACACCTAGTTGATCATCCCTATTACAGAATCTGCCAACTAGAAGCACTTGGTCATGAAGCTGGCATGGGGACAGGTTGGGGCAGGAGCAGGGTGGAGCTGGCTCTCTATGAGAAAACGCCAACTTAACCTGGGGGTGCATCTCAAATCTTGGGGCGCCTAAGGGTCTGGACAGCCAAGGGCTGCTTATCACTGGTGAACAAGCAGTGAAGCTATAATCTGGAGAGAAGGGCCATGGTGAGATGTGCGGGGAGACCCCGGCGGGAATCCACCTCACCTCCCTCCCTTCATTTTGGTTGCTGCCAGCAAGGCCTGGGCTCCCAGACGATCCAGGTGGGCCATCAGCAGGTGGAAGTGTTCATTGTGGAGCAGACTGTACACTCGGAACAGGGCATCCCCGTGTCCTGCCAGTTTTACCTGCTCTCTGATGGGTGAGCTACTGACGGTGGGGCGAAAGGGGCAGTATTGAGCACAAGCATGGGAGCTCAACCTCCTGGGCCGGGTCGGGGCAAAGGGAGAGTCCTGTTTCTGGGGACACCACCAGGAAGACTTGCTGTTGAGATCTGAGTGCGCCTGCTTTATCCACTCATTCACCCTTTTTCATATATTCACTCATTCTCCTGATCTTCACAATGCCTCCCAAACCTCACCAAAGAGCCCTGAGTGGCTGAGGAAGTCAAGGTCAACTCCACAGGGCCTAAGGCATAGCTAAAGCAGCTGCCACAGGTGTGGGTGTAATATTGAAAAACACCCAAGTTTGAACAGCTCAGCACCTGATAAAATCAGCAGGCTGGGAGAAGCATCCCAGCACACTGCCAAGCTGTCACCAGCAAAGTGCAGGCACCAAATTCTGAGAAAATTCGGGAGGGGGAGAAGTATTTGTTTCTTGAAATTTCCAAAGAGGTATTGACAGAATCACTATACTAGAAAAAAAAAAGTAATCAGAACGTTGTGGACTTTCCTTATTTCATAATTTAACTTGTTGTTTCTATTTTGAGTATCACATAGCAGGAGGCCCGTGATTCTTTTTATTTTAAAAAAATTTTTTGGCCACGCCCCATGGCTTGTAGAATTTTAGTTCCCTGACCAGGATTGAACCCGCGTTCTTGGCAGTGAAAGCTCGGAGTCCTAACCACTGGACTGCCAGGGAATTCCCTCGTGATTCTTTTAGTGCTCACACCTCTAAAGGTCTTGCACACGTGCACACATCTCCAGGGTAGGAAGAGTCCCCAGTTTGAAAAGCAGGGGCCATTATCTGGGGATCTAGAAATGAACAGGACCCTGGAACTCAAAGACAAGTGGAGGAGGGGAGGAGGGGGACAACAGTAAAGGGAGGCCCCCAGAACACCCTTCAAAGGAGTGGGCTGGTCTAGGAAGACTCACACCTTCTTCTGTGTTGCACTCCAGGCACCTGGCCAAGAGGATCCAGGTGGGCTCCCCGGGGTGCTGCATGATCACCAAGGTGCCCATCTTGAGGGAAAAGGGTGAGTGAAGCCCCTGGCTGGTGGGAGAGTGAAGGCGAGGTGAGGAAACCTGGAGCCTTCCAGGGTGCATGGGTGGATTGAGTGTGCCATGGCCCCGGGTCAGAGCCCAAGATGAGATGGAGAAGTTTTGCTCTCCAGCCCCTGTCCCCAAGGCAATTCAGGGATGATCATTTTGCTGGGAACCCCTTCCAGCAACTTCGCCCATATGGCCAGAACCCTGGGGTTTTACCTGAGCCTGCCCAGAACTGGTGTTCTTGGGCATCCCTCTGTATCTGAGGAAGGTTCTGGGGTCGGAATAGGCACGCAGCCTTCCTCCCACCCGCCCCCACCCCCAGATGATATTGAGCCTCACCCAGTGTTTGAGAAGAAACCCCTGGTGTGGGAGGAGGACATGGAGCTCTACTCAAGGTTCGTGGACCGGAAGGTGAGGAGGGGCTGCAGCCAGCCTGAGGTCCCCATCCCCCCATCCTCCTGCCCTGAGCGTACACTCCACCCTTACTGATCACTTTTTCTGCCCGGTTGAAATGCATCACCCCTAGGGGCTAGGGGACTCCAGCGTCCCTAAGCCCTCCGTGGGGCGAAGGGGAGGGGAGCTCCTGGGGAGGGGAGCTCCTGGGGCGCGGAGGTCCCGGGTCCGGCTCAGGCTCGGACCCTTCCAGGAGGAGCTCCGTCTCAGCCACAACAGCTATCTGCGGCAGCACCCCGAGGCCCAGGCGCTCATCTCCGACTTCCTGCTCTTCCTACTGCTACGCCAGCCGGCCGATGTGGTCACCTTCGCCGCCGAGTACTTCGGCCGCTTTGCGATGCGACGCCCGCCCACTCCCGCCTTGCGCTCCTCCAACGGGCCCTGCCCCTTCCACGAGCTGGAGCCGGAGGGCCTCGAGGGCGAGGAGGGCTAGACGGGCAGCAAGGCGGTCCCCCCAGGGCCCAGCTGGCCGGGGCGAGGCAGGAAGACAAGGCGTCCGGGCTGGGGCGGCACGCGGGCGGGTGGCACCCGGGAGGCGCGCTTTCCTGCCTGCGGTTTTTATGGGAGTAAACGGGGCCCTCCCGAGGCTCGGCTGTGAGCCGGATCCTTCTCTGACCAGCGTCTCGTGTCTCGGGCTGAGCATAGGAACCGTGAACAGGGTTTATCGAGCGATTTTCAGCCTTTCTTCCTAGCTGTTATTATGATCAATATCACTATTTTACAGATAAAAAAATAGAGGTACAAAAAGATTGAGTAACAGAGTAAACACGTGGGAAGTAGGATTCAAACCTGGACGTTGGATTCCAAAAACCCACACGTTTAGTCAAGAGGTTAGCCGCGATGGAGGGGCGGGGCTTTGGGCGCACAGAATCATTATAGATTCCACCTAGCATAACTGCCCCCTCCCACCAAAGAAAAAAAAACCCGTCGATGTGTTCACCACTGGCCTTGCTCATCACCCCCGAAGCTTTCCAAACCCTCTCCCTACCCCTTCGCCAGCTCTCACACTCCACCTCCTTCCTCCCAGTTCCCACTATACGCAGGAACCCCCAAACTGCGTGGAGGGTCCCCAGTTAGCAATAGGATGGACGGCAGTCATCACCTCCTTTAGGTTCCTTGCTTAATGGCAGTTCTGGCCAGTGGCTTCTTCTGCCCAATACTGGCCGCAGCTCAGTAACAAATAGGAGGCACCCTCCCCTGAGGCAGATGGTAATGGGCCTGCAGGCTCCATCCTTCCATCTATTCATTCCTCCCACCAGCTAAGAGATGAGGGCCTCCAGAGGAGCTTTGCACTCTAGCGGACAATATGGGCCAGTATCTACAAGACTGTAATGATGGAAATGTTCTCTATCTGCAATGTCCAATATGATAGCCACTAGTCACATGTGGCCACTGAGCACTAGAAATGTGATTCATGTGACTGAGGAACTGAAGTTCTACTTTAATTTTTTTGGCTGCACAGCATGGCATGTGGGATCTTAGTTCCCTGACCAGGGATTGAACTCTCACCCCCTGCAGTGGAAGGCAGAGTCTTAACCACTGGACCACTGGGGACTTCCCTACTTTAATTTTAATTAATTTCAATTTAAATAGCCACATGTGGCTAGTGGCTACCAGACTGGACAGCAACAGCTCTAGAGGATGAGGTCTTTTCATTCAATCAGGCAATCAGCTCAACAAATATTGGGCCCCTTCCGTGTGCCAGGATTGTTCTGAGCCCTGGGAGATCAGGAGGGACAAGACCAAGTTCCTAGCCTCATGGCACTTGCAGATAGCATGGAGAGACAGACGATAAACACAAAAGATAATTTCTTATGTGAAATTTCAGACATTTATGAAAACAAGGCCAAGTCATGGATAGAAAGGGACTCAAGGTTGGAGAGTTGAGGGTGGAGACTTCAGGGAGGGCCTCTCTGACATCTCAGTTGAGTTGGGATGTGAATGATAAGGAATCAGACCTGTGAAGAGCTGTGGGAAAAGCATTTAAGGCAGAAGGAACAGCAAGTGCAAAGGCTCTGAGCGTGACATGTTGGGGACAGAAGGCCAGTGAGGCTGATGCACAGTGGCGGAGTGGGGGAGGAGGGAGAAGCTGGTGATGAAAGTGCTCAGTCACCTCGAGGTAGGGAGGGCTGGGTCTTGAAGGGCCTCCTAGGCTCTGTCAAGTTCTCCTCATCCGTGGAGAACTGAAACCAAGGTTGACTCAGCCCAGTGCACCCAGAATGTTCCCCTAGAGATCCTGAGAGCTCCTTCCAGTTCCTGATACTCTGCCGCAGTGGGGAAGAGGGGAGGGCAGTAACATCCAACCCACAGACATCCTTCCTCTGCTGAGCGCTCTTTTTTTTTTCTTTTAATAAATTTATTTATTTATTTTTGGCTGCCTTGGGTCTTCGTTGCTGCGCGCGGGCTTTCTCTAGTTGCAGCAAGTGGGAGCTACTCTTCCTTGTGGTGCGCAGGCTTCTCATTGTGGTGGCTTCTCTTGTTTCAGAGCACGGACTCTAGGCACATGGGCTTCAGTAGTTGTGGCGTGTGGGCTCAGTAGTTGTGGTGCACGGTCTTAGTTGCTCCGTGGCATGTGGGATCTTCCTGGACCAGGGCTCAAACCCATGTCCCCAGCATTAGCAGGCGGATTCTTAACCACTGAGCCACCAGGGAAGCTCCTGCTGAGCGCTCTTGCATCAGGTGAGTTGAGAAGGAGTCTGCCACTTCCCTGCCTGCTCTGTGACATCCATTTCAGGACCAGTTTGTTTTTAGATCGTATCATTTGTCCCCAGAACTCCTATGACCCCCCTCTTCTTGCTCCATAGTCCTAAGCTATATATGTCTCTAACCAGAGAAAAAACAAAGATTGAGCACTCGTGACATGCCAGGCACTGGACTAGGGTGTGGGGATGCTGTGGGAGTATCAGGACCAAGCCCCACCTGCATGACACGCAGTCCATTCAGAAGGAAAGAGACATCAGCCAAGGCTCCCATGGATGAATGTGTAAGTGTAGACCATGTAAAGTGCTACCTGCAATATTAGAGCGTTTAATGCGACTTGACCTAGTGTTGAGAACCCAGGGAGGCAAAGGGAAGGGAATAGTAATAATAAGAGCAAGCCCTATACAGCACTTACTATTCTAATCCCTCTACACATAAGTCATGTGATTCTCACAATACCCCTATGAGGTGGGTTCTATTATTATACCCATTTTACAGATGAAGGAAAGGTTAAGGTCAAGGCCACGCAACTGGTTAGTGGCAGAACCAGGATTTAGACCCAGGGAGCCTGGCTCAAGGCCGTATGTGAATCCACTCTGATAAATAGATCAGAGGTGGCTCTCTGGAGACAGATCCCAGAACAGAGAAGAGTCATCTTCCTGCTTTAGATCCGTCCAGAGTAGCATTGACTGTACACTGTCTTTCCCCTTCCCCAGGTACCCAGACACTGCCCCATTCCCTACTACTTTGTCACTGACTGCAGCTTCAGTGCTTTGAATTACCGGGGGTAGACAGGGAAGGCATTGTGCTACGGGAGCATACAATCTAGCCCTGGAGAAATCAAGGAAGGCTTCCTGGAAGAGGTCACACCATAACTGAATCCTGAATGACGAGAGGCTGTTTGCCAGGCAGAGGTGTTTGAGGAGGAAGCAACATATGCCAAGGCATGGAGATGAGAGGGAGGGAGCATGGAATGTCTGAGCTATTGCAAGGGGTTCGGGACAAGATGGTCTTGTCCTGACAAGAACGCAACTAAAATGTTGCCCTCTGTCTGGGAGCCTAAGAGGCCCTGGAAGTGGGTTAGGCAAATACTTGAATGCCTGCCTGTTTCTGAGCTTTTTCTTCCCACCAGAAGCCATAATACAAGCAAATAAACTAAGAGCAATGCCATAGATCAATGGAGCCCAAAAAAAGAGTCTTACATTTTGACATTTGACAACAAAATTAAAAAACAGGGCTGATAATGCCCTTGGAAGGTGCAGATTTGACCTTCTGAATCTCTGTCGTGCTTCTCCCTTCTTTTGGTTAAATCTGCTGTTTCCCCAACACCAGCATTCCCACTAAAACTCATTCTTGGGGACTTCCCTGGTGGCGCAGTGGTTAAGAATCCGCCTGCCAAAAGAAAAAAAAAAAAGAATCCGCCTGCCAATGCAGGGGACACGGGTTTGAGCCCTGATCAAGGGAGATTCCACATGCCGCGGAGCAACTAAGCCTGTGCGCGACAGCTACTGAGTCTGTGCTCTAGAGCCCGTGAGCCACAACTACTGAGCCCGCATACCACAACTACTGAAGCCCGCGCACCTAGAGCCTGTGCTCCGCAACAAGAGAAACCACAGCAATGAGAAGCCTGCGCACCACAACCAAGATAGCCCCCGCTAGACACAACTGGAGAAAGCCCGTGCACAGCAACGAAGACCTAACACAGCCATAAATAAATAAAATAAATAAATTTTTTAAAAAACCCATTCTTGTTTAGTTTGATCGTTTCCCCATTTTGTTTTATGATATATTGCATCAGAATAGTCCTTTGTTATTTTTTTAAATAAATTTATTTATTTTACTTATTTATTTTTGGCTGCATTGAATCTTCGTTGCTGCATGCGGGCTTTCTCTAGTTGCAGTGAGCCGGGGCTACTCTTCATTGCAGTGGCTTCTCTTGTTGCAGAGCACGGGCTCTAAGAGCATGGGCTTCAGTAGTCGTGGCTCGTGGGCTCTAGAGCACAGGTTCAGTAGTTGTGGCACACGGGCTTAGTTGCTCCACGGCATGTGGGATCTTCCTGGACAAAGGCTTGAACCCGTGTTGCCTGCATTGGCAGGTGGATTCTTAACCACTGTGCCACCAGGGAAGCCCTATCCTTTGTTATTTAATCATCACAAATGTCCCATGTTTGAGCTACACTGCATCCAAAGCCTTTGGTGGATGAGACTGAGAATTAAACCACGTGCATCAATGTTTTTAACAGAAAATGTATTTGGAGTTCTGAAGAGCTGACAGTGACCAATGACATTTTGGAATCCAATTTACAAAAGCAACTAACTGCGCTGTGCTAGGTGCATTTCTTGGGCCTCACACAAACACTTCAGTGTATTTTCATCGCCCCTACTTCACAGGTGAGGACACTGAGGGCCTAAGAAACTTGTCCAAGTCATCGAGCTAGTAAGAAAGATTCAAACCCAGGCCATTTGATTCCAGAGACTCTGACTCTGGTGGATTTTTTTTTTCTTTTGGCCACACCACGTGGCTTGTGGGATCTTAGTTCCCTGACCAGGGATTGAACCCAGGCCCTCAGCAGTGAAAGCCCTGAGTCCTAACCACTGGACCACCAGGGAACTTCCCTGGTGGATTTTTTAAAAATCAATTTTATTAAAGTATAATATTCATTCAATAACACTCATCCTTTTCCTTCACTTTAAAAATTGAGATAATTGCAGATTCACATGTAGTTGTAGGAAATAATTCAGAGAGATCTCATGTACATTTTACCCACTTTGCCCCAGTGGTAACATCTTGCAAAATGTTAATATAATACAATATTACAGGGACTTCCCTGGTGGCGCAGTGGATAAGAATCTGCCTGCCGATGCAGGGGACACAGGTTCGATCCCTGGTCCGGGAAGATCCCACATGCCACGGAGCAACTAAGCCCGGGTGCCGCAACTACTGAGCTTGTGCTCTAGAGCCCACGAGCCACAACTACTGAGCCCACGTGCCATATCTACTGAAGCCCGTGTGCCTAGAGGCCATACTCTGCAACAAGAGAAGCCACTACAATGAAGACCCAACGCAGCCAAAAATAAATAGAATTAAATCTTTTTAAAAAATTCAATATTACAACCAGGATTTTTTCCACTTTTTTCGGTGGTAAAATATGCATAAAATGTACCTTTTAACCACAATTCTGCAACATTAAGTACATTCACATTATTGTACAACCAACAACCATCACCACCATCTGTTTCCGGAACATTTTTATCAATCCAGACAAAATCTCTGTACCCATTAAATAATAACTCCCCTTTCCCCCTCATTGCCTGGTCCCTGGTAATTATCATTCTACTTTCTGTCTTTATAAATTTGCCTCATATAAGTGGAATCACACAAAATTTGTCCTTTTGTGATTGCTTATTTCACTTAGCATAATGTTTTCAAGGTTCATCCATATGATAGCAATATATCAGAATTTCATTTCTTTTTAAGGCTGAATAACATATTGTATGGATATACCACATTCATTTATTCATCTGTTGATGGACATTTGAGTGGTTTCCTCCTTTTGGCTATTGTGAAAAGTGTTGGTCTGAACACAGGTGTACAAGTATCTGTTTGAATCTCCACTTTCAACACAACCAGGATAGAACTTCCCTGGTGGCTCAGTGGTTAAGAATCCGCCTGCCAATGCAGGGGACACGGGTTCGATCCCCAGTCCGGGAAGATCCCACATGCCGCAGAGCAACTAAGCCCATGCGCCACAACTACTGAGCCTGTGCTCTAGAACCCACGAGCCACAACTACTGAGCCCACATCCTGTGACTACTGAAGCCCGCACGCCTAGAGCCCGTGTTCTGCAACAAGAGAAGCCACCGCAATGAGAAGCCTGTGCACCACAACGAAGAGTAGCCCCCGCTCGCCGCAACTAGAGAAAGCCCACACGCAGCAACGAAGACCCAATGCAGCCCAAAATTTTTTAAATTAAAAAAATAAAAAAGAATACAACCAGCATATTGACCTTGACAAAATCTACTGCTCTTTTTCAGATATCCCCAGTTTTACTTGTACTCATGTGTGTGTATTAAGTTCTGTACAGTTTGTCATATGTGTAGGTTTGTGTATCCTCCACCAAGGTCAAGATAGAGAACAGTTCCAATACCACAAGGATCCTTCAAGTTATCTTTTCAGAATCACACCTACATCCCTCTCCACCCCAACCTCACCCATCTCTACTGGCTGCAACTTAGTAGTAAAAGGAAGAAAGTAGTAAATCTGACCTTCATTTCCAAAATATTGTCATTGCAAAAATGTTATATAATGTAATAGTAAAACATGTAAACTTTTCAGATTGACTTTTTTCACTTAGCATGATTTCCTGGAGATTCATCCAAGTTACTGTGTGTATCAGTAGTTTCTTCCTTTCACTGCTAAGTAGTAATCCGCGGTTTGTACTGCAGTTAGTTTTACCATTCTTCTGTTGAATGACATCTAGGCTAATTCTAGTTTTTGGCTATTAGACATAAAGCTGCTATAAACATTCATATACAGGTTTTTATATGAACACAAGTTTTAATTTCTCTGGGATAAATGTATACCATAGTATATGGTATGAGTACCATAGTATATTCTATGGTATGGATGTCCCGTAGTTTGGTTAACCATTCACCCGCTGAAGGATGGTATGGGTTGTTTCCAGTTTGAGCTATTATGAATAAAACTGCTCTAAATATTTGTGTACAGATTTTTGTGTGACCATAAGACATCATTTCTCTAGGGGGAAAAAAAGCTCAGGAGTGCAGCTGCTGAATCCTATGGTAGTTGCATCTTTAATTTTATTTTTTTTAAGATTTTTTTGATGTAGACCATTTTTTAAAAATTAATTAATTTATTTATTTTTGGCTGCGTTGGGTCTTCATTGCTGCGCGTGGGTTTTCTCTAGTTGCGGTGACCGGGGCCTACTCTGTTGTGGTGCGTGAGCTGCTTGTTGCAGTGGCTTCCCTTGTTGCGGAGCACGGGCTCTAGGCGCACAGGCTTCCTTAGTTGTGGTACATGGACTCAGTAATTGTGGCTCACGGGCTCTACAGCGCAGGCTCAGTAGTTGTGGCGCACGGGCTTAGTTGCTCCGTGGCATGTGGGATCTTCCCGGACCAGGGCTCGAACCCGTGTCCCCTGCAATTGGCAGGTGGATTCTTAACCACTGTGCCACCAGGGAAGTCCCGATGTAGACCATTTTTAAAGTCTTTATTGAATTTGTACAATATTGTTTCTGCTTTATGGGTTTTTTTTATGTTTGTTTGTTTTTTTTTGGCCGTGAGGCATGTGAGATCCCAGCTCCCCGACCAGGGATCGCACCCACACCCCCTGCATTGGAAGGCGAAGTCTTAACCACTGGACCGCCAGGGAAGTTCCTGCATCTTTAATTTTTAAAGAAATTTCCAAACTATCTCCAGAGTGGCTGTACCATTTTACATTCCCACCAGCAACATATCAGTGATTGACCTAGTTTCTCCACATCCTCACCAACATTTGGTACTGTGACTATTTTTTATCTTAGCTATTCTGATAGTCGTGTAGTGATATCTCATTAAGATTTAATTTGCATTTCCCTAATGGCTAATGACACTGAACATCTTTTCATATATTTGTCTGCTATCTGTACATCCTGTTTGGTGAAATGTGTGTTCATGACTTTTGCCCATTTCTTTTTTGTTTGGTGTTTTGTTTTGGATTGGTTTTTTTGACCACGCCGCGAGGCTTGTGGGGTCTCAGTTCCCTGACCAGGAATTGAACCCGGGCCACAGCAGTGAAAGCACTGAATCCTAACCACTACACCACCAGGGAACTCCCTGCCCATTTCTAAGTGGATTGTTTGGTTTTTCACTCTTGAGTTTTAAGAGATTTCCCTATTTCTGGATACTGGTCTTTGGGCAGATATGTGGTTTGCAAATATTTTCTCTGAATCTTTAGCTTGTCTCTTCATTCTCTTAACAGGATCCTTCACAGAGCAAAAGTTTTTAATTTTGATGAGGACCAATTCATCATTTTTCCCTTTATAAATCATGCTTTTATAAGTGTCAAGTCTAACAAATCTTTGTCTAGTTCTAGATCCTGAAGATTTTCTCCAATTTTTTTTTTTTTTTTTTTTTTTGCCTCGCCAAGTGGCTTGCGGATCTTCGTTCCCCAACCAGGAATGAAACCGAAGCCACAGCAGTGAAAGCGCTGAGTCCCAACCACTGGACCACCAGGGAATTACCTCTCCTACTTTTTTCTAAACCTTTACAGTTTTAAATTTACATTTAAGTCTGTGATCCATTTTGAGCAAATTGGGCTTCATGCAATTTCACCCTACGCATGCAGGGTTTAGTATTCAGCAACAACTCCAGATCCGAGGGGACCACTATGCAGATTTCTGGAGCTCTGGCTCATGTAGACACTCTGCCCAGAAACCTCTGCTCTTAACCGTTACACATACTGCCTCTTCTGTAAGGTAGAGGTTGTGGAGGGTATTGATCCGTCATTACTCAGTTATACTCACCGAGTTCCTAACTATAGGGAAGGCCCCACAAAAGATGCAAAGAGGAAGACAGCTCTCTTAGTCAGGGTTCTCCAGAAAAACAGAACCAATGAAAATACAGATGATAGACAGATAGATAATAAGGAATTGGCTCATGTGAGGATAGAGGCCAAGAATCTCAAGATTTGCAAGCTGGAGAGCCAATGGCATATATAATCCCAGTCTGAGTCTGAAGGGCTGAGAAACAGGTGGGCTGATGGTGTAAGTTCTAGTCCAACCCAAGTCTGAAGACAGGAGAAGATCAGTGTCCCAGTTCAAAAGCAGTCCTTAGGGAGAGAGAATTCTCCCTTACTCAGCCTTTTGTTCTCTTCGGGTCTTCAACTGGTTGGATGATACACCATTAGGGAGGGAAATCAGATTTACTTAGTCTACTGATTAAAATATTAATCTCCTCCAAAAACACCCTCACAGACATACCCAGAATGTTTGAGCAAATTACTGGGCACCCCATGGCCCAGTCAAACTGACACACAAAAAAACTAAACCATCACAGCATCCTACCCCAGCCCCACCCCACAGCCACCACCATGTGAGTCCAAGATAGCGACTGCAAACCTGTGTAAACCCTAGAGGTCAAGGATGGTGACCATACCTCAAGCAACAGCACTGCACAGCAAGCGACAAACCCCAGTGCTGCTCCCTCCTCTCTGACACGCCATTCACCCCCCTACCCACACCCACACCCCTCCTGTCCCTCCAGCCTCTTCAATCAACGAGGAGCCAGGAAATTGGCTGCCTCCCCCCATCCTGGTTTCCTAAACTTTGGCTCAAGTTTTTGACTCAACATGGGGATACATCATATCCTAGATCAGGTCTGGATGTGAGAACCTGCCCCAATTTTCTCTGAGTCCTGAAGTTGCAGACTTTGGAGTTGGAAACCCCATGACAATTCAAGGTCTGAATCTTCTTGGCAGAAAAGAAAGGCTACAGGGCATGGCAGGGAGAAGACTCTGAAGGAGGTAAGTGGGGGGATAAAGGAGCTGGCAGCTGGCAAGGAGAAGAGATTGGGAGCTGGAACGGTCTAGAGGTAATAGATTGGTCACCCTCAAGTGGAATCCAGCCCATAGAAATGTATGTTTAGATTACACAATAGTTTCAAAAACTTTTAGCCTAGTATTCAAAAAGCACATGTTGCATACATTTTCCAGCAACCTTGACAAGTCAGAGGACCTGATGACAGTGGACCCACATTTCCACATGACAGTTGTCTGGAACTCTGTAAGCACTGCCCTCTTCAGACAGAGTTTATGATCTTTGTTTTGCTACAGTCCACCACTCCCTATTACTGTACCCACCCCCCCAACTGAGGCTTAGCATCTTTTGTCATTCAGCACTGAGCTGGCACTATTTTTCACTTTTTTTTTTTTTTTGGCTGCACTGCGGCAGCATGCGGAACTTCCCTGACCAGGGATCAAACCCGTGCCCCCTGCAGTGGAAGCACGGAGTCTTAACCACTAAATCACCAAGGAAGTCCAGAGCTGGCACTATTTTTCTCATTCCCAACCTGTCTCATAGTTCATCTTACCTGCCTGGCCTCCTTGGACACTTAAACTTTTAACCACATAGCTAGTCTGAGCCCTTCCTTTTTTTTTTTTTTTTAATATAATAGTGTTTATTTTTACTTGTTGACAGTTTGCTTTATTTATTTATTTATTTTTGGCTGTGTTGGGTCTTCGTTTCTGTGCGAGGGCTTTCTCTAGTTGTGGCGAGCGGGGGCCACTCTTCATCACGGTGAGCGGGCCTCTCACTATCGCGGCCTCTCTTGTTGCGGAGCACAGGCTCCAGACGCGCAGGCTCAGTAATTTTGGCTCACGGGCCCAGTTGCTCCGCGGCATGTGGGATCTTCCCAGACCGGGGCACGAACCCGTGTCCCCTGCATCGGCAGGCAGACTCTCAACCACTGCGCCACCAGGGAAGCCCCTGAGCCCTTCCTTTAACAGAAGAAACAAGATCAGAGACAGGACATGATCTGGTGACAATGTCAAGTGAATCGGTGGCAGACCAAGGACCAGAATTCCAGTGTCCCTTTCTTCAGAGGATCTCTTTGGCCTGAATCTTCAATGCATGTCCCTGTGGCAGTGCCTGGAAGGTCTTTTCCTCTGAGGCACTCAGTGGGAAACTGAGGTCGAGGTAGGCATCAGAACTCCCTTCCTCCCATTAGGCCAACCACTGGCCGTGGGACTCAAGAATGAAAAGGAGAAGGGTCTGTTGGTGCAGGGTGAGAGAAGGGGGAGGCAGGGGGCAGTCACGTGATCTAGACATGAACACCCAAGTGGCAGGAAGTGTCTGAAATCAGAGCTAACTTGGGAGGCACAGAACTCAGGGTGCCTGGAAGGGAGCCAGAGGAGTTGTGGGACTCAGGCCAGGAGGGAATCAAATGGCCATACTGTGGTCACCCAGACCCTTCCACCGGAGCTGGCCACTTCTGCCTTTGGAAAGTGTTTCACAACGCTCCGTGTGTGTGAGGACAGCCCAGCTCAGCTGAGGATGGGTAAAAGGGTGTGGACTCACACACTCACCAGCACCCAGAGAGGAAGCGTGGCCAGAAGGGCTGCCCAGCACACCACTTGTGCAGAGTGCCTGAGTCTGCGGTCCTCATGACAGGTGAGTGGCCCCCTCCAGGGACAGAGCCTGAAGGGGGTGTGGTGGGGGGAGAGTCAGGGGGGCAAGGACACCAGCCTGAGGCTGGGTTCTTCACATCCCCAAGGGCAGAGTGCCCCCTTGCCTCACCTCTGTGGATCTGGAGCGCCTGGAGCTTCCTTGGCTGCTGGAGGTGGCAGGGATGAGGCCAAGGGGCACACACGGCGGGGCCAGCTTTCCCTCCTCAGAACCCATGTCCCTCTCCACATCCTCTGTGGCGAGAGAGATCTGGGTCTGGGAATCTCTGCACTCACGTGGAAGGAGGGTAATCCTGAAGGTCCCGCCTCTCACACATCTTCTGTAATGTTTGGTCCGGGGTGGAGGCGGTGGACCCAAGATGGGAGTCAAGGCCTCCTGTTCAGTTGGGCCTTCATTTCTCCACTTTGCCAAGAGGAGGTGTGGGAAGAGGACAGATGGCTTTAATCCTGGGCCACCAGAAATTGGCAGGTCACTCACCAAGGCTCATGGGGCCCCTTGCAGGTGACACAGGCCCCCCAAAGCTCAGCAGGACCAGATATGGCTCCATCTCCAGCCCACCCAACCCAGGGTTACAGCAAGAGCCTCCCGGAGGGACCTACCTGAGCAAGAAGATCCCCATCCCAGATGCAGAACCGGTGAGAATGCTAGAAACTTCCTGGGATCTTTCAGGATGGACAAAATCACATGGGATCTCACAGGGGGAGGGGGGGGGTCTCCTGAAGACCATGGCAAGTCCCTTCCAGCTCTGAGCAGCAGTGAGGGACAGTGGCAGCCACTGCCTTCCTGCTTCTGTCCCCAGTGCTTAGCTGGGGCACTTAATATTTGTCTAAAAATTATCAAGTGGCTTTCTAGATGAATCTCAGCTTTCCTAGGAAGGGAACGGGACCTGGGGTGAATTCCAGTTGGAGCCTCAAGGATTTGTCGTAACATTTAAGGAAAGGACGCAGACAAGGGCATCGGGAGACGTGGAGCCTGCCGGCTGGCTTCTAAGAGAATAACACCCTGTATTCCCAGAATCTTTAGCAGATGCCCAGGCTGCCAGGCCAACCCCTGGAATGGGGGTGGGGAGACCCTAGGCCCAGTGGACTCCAGAGAGGAGGCCCTGTGGTCTAAGAAGGGACTGGGCAGGGAGGCCTGACCCAGGAAAGCTCCCCTCTGGGTTCTGAGGATCTGCTGACTCAGGGCCTGCCCGAGGCAGGCTGGTCAAGTGTAGACCACAGAACCTGACAAATCCAGAAAGCTGATCTGCCGTGACTCAGCAAATCCCGAGTTCCTCCCACCCCCTGTGCGCCACTAACCCCCACCCCACCCCCACCCCAGGGTGGCAGCTCCAGGAATGGGGAATGGAGGGCAGGGCTGGCCAGCCTGGGCCCACGAGCCCAGAGGGGCTCACCTGGGGTCCGGCCACGGCCAGCGGCCCCCAACCCTGTGTCCAAGACCCCACACTCCACTTCCCTCCACAGGGCGCGTTCAGCCTGCGGAAGCTGTGGGCCTTCACAGGGCCCGGCTTCCTTATGAGCATTGCTTTCCTGGACCCAGGAAACATCGAGTCGGATCTTCAGGCTGGGGCTGTGGCTGGATTCAAAGTGATTGAGTCGGGGCACGGTGGGGAGGGGGTGACCACTAAGTGGGTGGAGACCCCCAGCTTGCCACGTTTCCCTAGAGTGGCCTGCATGGCCAGTGTTCCTGGGAACAGGTGTTAAGTTCAAATGGACCACAAAAGGGTCCCCAAAGCAGCCCTGCGGGAGTGGGGGGGGGGTGTCTTTTAGCTCCATCTCCCCCATTCGCTCCCCAGAGGGTGTCCTTGGTTAGAAGGTCCCAGCAGCTCAGGGCTTATCAGAGACTGGTCCCTCTGGCTGACGGCCTCTCCCTGGCTTCTCACAGCTGCTCTGGGTACTGCTGTGGGCCACCGTGTTGGGCTTGCTCTGCCAGCGACTTGCTGCCCGGCTGGGTGTGGTGACAGGCAAGGACTTGGGCGAGGTCTGTCATCTCTACTACCCTAAGGTGAGCTTGGTGCACCTGGACAGGAAGCACCTGAAGAGGTGACTTGCCCAAGGTGAAAAACAGGTGGGCATTGGCTCGGGATAATCATTGGCTGGGGTGGACACTGGGGACTTGGCTGTCGTCAGTGTCCAGGCAGGCAAACAGAAGTTACGCCACTAGATATTTCAAAGGTATCTAGTGCAGGGATGCAGTCACAAAGGTGTTGAAAGAGCTGAAGGAGCAAGGGAAGGAGGTGTTACCCAGAGATCAGAAAGCTGCTGGACAGGAGCCCAGGGGCCATCATTCGCTGCCAAGCTTCTAGAAACATTGCCGCCACTGCTGACTGGAGCCCATATTGCCTGGTGCCCTGCTGGCGCCAGCTCCAGAAGCGGGGGTGTAAAAATGATGTCTCCCTGCCTTTCCATTTCCTTTAACTATTTCCTACTGTTGACCTAAAACAAATAGACTGCTAGGTATTTCTCCAACAAAGATGGGTTTATTCAGAATCAGCAGAGAATCATAACTGGGGAGTCCGCAGCCATGGGGAGCCACGTGCAAGTCTCCGCAAGGCAAAGGAAGGAGAACACTTTTATGGAGGGGAAAGGGAAGTTGGGAGGCCGACAGTAAACAAAGAGTCCATGGCTTTTCAGCGGCTGAGTCCTTGCCGGGAATGAAGAGGAGTCTTTCTTCTTCCCGTTGGGCTCTGCTGTCTTCGTAGGGCGTGGCAGCTGCCCCTCCTCATCTCCCGATTCTATTTAATTGAAGTTTCTGTGGATTAATTTTACACCATGAAAACCTAACTGGAAGCCCGCTGTCAAGGCCGACTTGCAAATGTAGTTTGCAGGCCTCCAGCCCAGGAGTATAGAGTCGCGTACAGAAAGGTCAGTCAGTGTAGGGCTGAGACAACAGACAAATAATTGGTCCAGCCTTAATGACGGGATTACCCCCCCAGGTGCCCCGCACCCTTCTCTGGCTGACCACCGAGCTGGCCATCGTGGGCTCAGACATGCAGGAAGTCATTGGCACAGCTATTGCATTCAATCTGCTCTCAGCTGGACGGTACTCCGGAGGGGCCCCAGCTCTTCAGTCCAGGCCTGGGAACAGCTGCTTCTTCCCCCGCAAGCCTTCTATTTCCCTGTGTCCACTCCATCCTCCAGTCACCTCTGACTCAGAGCTATTGCCCAATTTGCCAGATGGGGAAATGGAGACCCACATATGTAAAGTGACTTGTCTCAAGTCACACAGATGTCAGTCACCATGCAGCCTTCAGGACTGCAGCCCCAGGCTCCCTACCACGCTGGTCCTCCACACAGCGTGGCCCTTCCTGGCGTGTATGCGCCATTTTCCCATCTCTAGCACACTCCCACTCCCCTCTCCCTTAGCTGCCTGGGGCCACTTGAGTGCCTGCCCCCGGGAGGCCACATCCTACAGTCTCCAGCCCTGAGGAGGGAGTTCCAGACTCCTGGACCAGGTGGGGCTGACGCAGGCCACTCTGGTTTCAGAATCCCACTCTGGGGTGGTGTCCTCATCACCATCGTGGACACGTTCTTCTTTCTCTTCCTCGATAACTACGGTGGGTGTGCCTCTCGTCCCATAGGGGACTTGGAGAGGGGGGGCCTGGCAATGAATGTAGGAGCTGATTGATGCTCTGCTGAATTGGGAGAAGTGCTCCTAGCAGCCTCACTCTGACTGTATGGCCTTGAGCAAGTTACTTAGACTTCTGTTTCTTCATCTGTAACACGCGGATAATAGCACAGAGGCCACAGGGCTGTGGTGAGGCTTCACTGAGCGCTACATGTTAAGCGCTTGGCACAGTGCCTGGAACAAAGTGCTCAAGATACCAGCCATTAATAACTGCTTACGTTATAATTTTGGTTGTTTGGTTTTGCCCCTTTGTTCTCCCCCTAGGGTTGCGGAAGCTGGAAGCCTTTTTTGGATTTCTTATTACCATTATGGCCTTGACCTTCGGTTATGAGGTGGGAAGCCGTACCAGTACCACGTCCCCACACCAAGGCCACCCCACTCTGCCCCCTGCAGAGCCTGAGGGGAGGGGGGAGCGGACCTTAGCCATGCTTCCTAGTGGCCAGGGTTGGGGTGGAGGGTGAGAATGGCTGCTCAGGGGTGGGGCGGAGCCTGACGAGGCTCCTCTCCACAGTATCTGGTGGCGCGTCCTGCTCAGGGAGCACTCCTTCGGGGCCTGTTCCTGCCCTCGTGCCCTGGCTGCGGCCAGCCCGAGTTGCTGCAGGCCGTGGGCATCATTGGCGCCATCATCATGCCCCACAACATCTACCTGCACTCGGCCTTGGTCAAGGTGAGCAGACTGGAGGGGAGGGAGACGTGCTCTCTCCCTAAGAGCCACACTGGCTCCGCCCCCAAGGCTGGAGCCCCGCCCCTTTGGCTCCCAACTCTGTGAATTTAGGAGGGAAGTGAATCACTCTTTATTCAATATGTAATAATAGAGGGTCTACTGTGTGCTGGGAGCTGGGGGTCAGTGATGAAAAGATAGATAAGTCCTCTGCCTTCTTAGAGCATGCATTCTAGTAGGAGAGACAGACCATGGGCAAGTAAACAATAAAGGAAAGAAATGGATTGTGAAAGGTGCTCTGAAGGAAACAAAACAGAGAAGTATGATGGAGAATGACTGAGGAGGGGCTCCTTTAGAAAAGGAGTCAGCAAAGGCCTTTGAAACATGAAGGATGGGAAGGAAGACCAGGGGAGAAGAGATTCTAAGCAGAGGGGCTGGCAAGTGCAAAGGCCCTGAGGCAGAAACAAAGGCCTATCCCAGACGGCCATGTAGGGGGCTTTAGAAAGAACTGGGGTTTGGGGGGAACAGAGGTAGAGGTGCGAGGGTAGAGAATGTTGGGATGACTCTGAGGGACTTCGGTGCTTCCCTCCCTTTGACTTTCATAGTCTCGAGAGATAGACCGGACCCGCCGGGCAGACATCCGAGAAGCCAACATGTACTTCCTGATTGAAGCCACCATCGCCCTGTCTGTCTCCTTCTTCATCAACCTCTTTGTTGTGGCTGTCTTTGGGCAAGCCTTCTACCAGCAAACCAACCAGGCTGCGGTGAGGCACACCCTATACCAACATGCCCTTCAGGCTTTGCTGGGGACTCCAAACAGTGCAGCTAAGCCCTTCGAGTCTCTGTCCTGCACTCCAGGCACTGGTAGGGGAGGGAGTCTGCGACCCTGGCCTCTGGCTGGGAGCCCCTTCCCCACCCCACTGGGGAGACACGCCACATGTAGGCTTGCACGTGGTCAGCCCCACGCCAGGAGCTACAAGGCACAGACGTCCAGGGGAGGTGATTGGGGGGAGGAGCTGAGTCTTGGAGGATCCAGCATTCCAGCTGCACCTTGAAGGATGGGCAGGATTTGCCCAGCAAACTGCAGGGAGGCATTCTGGGAGGGGGGTGCCTGCCTAAGCATGAGCGTGGGGTTAGGAATACGCAGGCAGTCAATTTCTTTTCTTGAGTTTCTAGTGATAATCTTCATTATTAGTAGATAAACTGTCATTCATTCAGCAAAGATTTATTGAGCATTTGTTATGTATGAGCCAGTGTCTTAGGCCCTAGGGATATAGCAGTCAATGATACAGAGACCTTGCCCTCTTGCAGATTAAATTCGGAGGCAGTGAGCAAACAGGAAACAAATCAACCAATCGGTTGATCGGTTTCAAAGGAAAATATGAACGATGTTGTGAAGGAAATAAAGGGGGTGATGAAACATAATTGGGGGTGTGGTGAGGGAGGGACTACTACATTAGGCCAGGTGGTCAGGAGAGGCCTCTTGGAGGAGGTGACATTTGAGCGGGTCTGAAAGCGAAGGAGCCGGCCAGCTCCTCCCTGGCTCTCTGGGATCTGGGACTGTGCCTGTCTCAGTTTCTGAGTGAGTCTTTGTCCCAGGGCTCTAACAACTGCTAGCCAGTGTTGGGCGCTTACTGAACACTGACGGGGTGGGGTGGGGATGGGACAGACTGGCCAAGCCTCCGGGGACATGGGCACTGCCACCGCCTTGCTGTGTGACCTTGTGAGGTCATAGCCCTCCCTGGGTCTCTGCTCCTTAGCATAAGGAGAGAGGTCTAAATAGGATGGCAAACCAGAGTCACACATTGCCTTCGAGACCAGCCGAGTCACAGAGCTGTGGGAAGTGGGTCCCATGTAAGGGAGAAGGAAGGGCCTGTGGGGCAGCCTGAGTCACTGCCGGCCAATTGTCTCTCTGTGGTAATGCCAGCCCTTACAATCCTAGAGCAGCTGGAAACCAGGGGCTCATGTTAAATTTTCTCAATTGTAAATGTTGTCAACCAATTCACACTAAAGAAAAAAAAATTTGTTAGCCAAACAAAATATGTCTGGCTGGATTCATCCCGCGGGCCAGTAGTTTTCAACCCTTGGTCAAGGCTTGGAGGTCTGAGTTTCCAACATTGAGTGTGCGCTTCACATCTCCTTCCTACTGCCCGGTGCCCGCAGTTCAACGTCTGTGCCAACAGCAGCCTCCACGACTACGCCAAGATCTTCCCCATGAACAACCTTACAGTGGCGGTGGACATTTACCAGGGAGTAAGCGCCAGGCAGGGCGGGTGTGGAAGGGCTCGATCCAGCGGGGCTCCTCGCCACGCCCACCTCAGGGGCAGAGCCTGCGCGAGAAGGGGCGGGTCCATGGGTCTGACCACACCCCCCCCTTCAGGGCGTGATCCTGGGCTGCCTCTTTGGCCCCGCAGCCCTCTACATCTGGGCCATAGGTCTGCTGGCCGCCGGGCAGAGCTCCACCATGACCGGCACCTACGCGGGACAGTTTGTGATGGAGGTGGGGCTGGGGCGGGCCGGGGCGGGCAGGGGACTGAGAACAAGGTACACTACTCGGGGCTCGGACATCCGCTTCCTTGATCGTTAAGGCAGCCCAAAGGGTGCCCTTATAAGCCCCATTTTACAGATGAGAAAACTGAGATTCAGCGAGGTGAAGCCCGAGACTGCAAACCCAGAACTAATAGGAGCCTTTTCTCCAACACGGTTTAGTCTTCAGCAATCAGCTGTGGGAGGGGAACACCCCCTAAACGAGGGGAACCCCCCCTAATTTCCCCCCGTCTACCCCCTCACCACCAAGTATGGACAGAGCTGCCCCCATTTCAAAGATGGAGAAACAGAGTGTTCCTCCAGGCATGAGATGGGCTGAGGGAGGATAGAGGGTCCCTCCCTTGGAACACTGTCCTGCACCCTGCCACCAAGGTGCCCCCCCCCCACCCAGGGCTTCCTGAAGCTGCGGTGGTCACGCTTCGCCCGAGTCCTGCTCACTCGCTCCTGTGCCATCCTGCCCACCGTGCTCGTGGCAGTCTTCAGGGACCTGCGGGACCTGTCAGGCCTCAACGACCTGCTCAACGTGCTGCAGAGCCTGCTGGTGAGCCTGCGGGCCCTATCACCTCCTTCCCCCTGTGGAGCCAGACAGGAACCACAGCAATCCCCCTACGAGCCTCCCCTACCTCCCAGGTGCTATTCTAAACACACCTTATCTACAAGCCTCATGTACTCCCCACAGCCACCCCAGGGGGTAGGAACCACAATTATCCCCATTTTGCAGATGGGAAAACTGATGCATGCAGTTAAGTGACCAGTGGCAGAGCTGGGATACAAGCTCAGGTAGCCTGGGGCCAGAGCCCCCAAACACTTTCTCCTGCTTTGGAGCCCCTACAACCTTGGAAGGCATAGAGGTGGAGAAATCGAGGCTCAGAGTGGTTAGGAGACTTTCCCAAGGGTGCACAGTGCGGCAGAGGGTGACTGGAGCCCCGGCCTGCTCCTCCCCCCCTTACCGTGTTCTCAGCCCCATCCTCCCGATTCTCCCCAGCTTCCCTTCGCTGTGCTGCCCATCCTCACGTTCACCAGCATGCCCGCCCTGATGCAGGAGTTTACCAATGGCCCGTGAGTACTCCCCAACCCCAGCACTGGACTTACATTACCACACTTGATCCTCACAACCACCAAGAGGTAGGAATTCCCATTATTCCCACTATCCAGATAAGGTCAGAGAGGTTAAGAAACTTGCCCAGGGTCACACAGCTAGCTAGCAAGTGGAGGAGCCAGGACTGGAATCCTGGGCCAGGGGCTGTTTCTAGAGCTTGAGCTCCTCCCCCTCACCTCAGACTCTGCTTTGGCCAAATCCTGCCAGCGTGGTGCCTGGAGGGCCCAGGAGGCAGAAGTTGGCCAGGGGTCCGCTCCAGGGCCCACAGCCCTGGGAAGCTGGCTTTGTGTATCCACCCCCCACCTTAGCTCCAGGCTGGCTGTGGGCACTGGAGGAGATGCAGCCAATCCTGAGCCTCCCTCTCGTCCCCAAGGGTGAGCAAGGCCTTCACTTCTTCCATCATGGTGCTGATCTGTGCCATCAACCTCTACTTCGTGGTCAGCTACTTGCCCAGTCTACCCCACCCTGCCTACTTCAGCCTTGTGGCACTGCTGGCCGCCGTCTACCTGGGCCTCACCACCTACCTGGTACTGTTGGGTCAGCGGGCGCCTTGGGGATGCGGGAGGCAAGGAGAGGAGACAACAGATGGAGGGCTTGGGGGGGGACGCACTGGGGCTTCCCCAAAGGTCTTGTCCTCTCCCCTACTCATGGTCACCCCTCCTCCAGGCCTGGACCTGTCTCATCACCCATGGAGCCACCCTTCTGGCCCACGGTTCCCACCAACACTTTCTGTATGGGCTTCCTGAAGAGGATCGGGAGAAGACCTCTGGATGAGCTCCCACCCAGGGCATGGCCGAGGGTGTAACGAGTGGGGCAGACTGGCCTGCTGGGCCAGTGGGGGGCGGGGGCCGTGTGTGGAGGCAGCAAGATGGAGTTCTGGAAGCGGGCCAACCCTGGTTCCCCTGGTTCCGTAGGGACCTGCTATCTCCTAGTTTGGACAAGTGATTAACCTCCGGATCTCAGTGATCTCAACTATAAAATGGGGACACCAACCTTGCAACGGACGTAAATAAAGCACGTTAACACAGAGCCTGGCACTTGAGACTTAAAAAAAAAAAAATCATTCCTAAAGTATTCATTGAGCACCTATAGGAGTGACCTGACAGACCAGCCCAATTGGGGGTGGGACACAGGCTCCAAACTGGTACTTAAAATAGAGTCTGAAAATGATAAATAAATGCTAATTCACTTCTTATCCGAAAGAGCAGGGAAACGGAAACAGGAAAGCACAAAATCCCTGAACCATCAAGAATAGTCCTCCTCCCCGAAGGTCTGCCTCACTCCCACTATCGCTGGAGTGGCCTCAGCCTTTCTGCTCCACCTGAAACCCCTTTTCCAGGCAGTAAAACAGAAGCGCGGTTCTCCCCTCTTAGGGCGCCAAGTCCTAAGGAACCCAAGAGTCGGTGCCTCTGAGGCCCAATTCCTTTGCCATCTCCCCAGGGGACCAGGCGGCCGGGACTCCCACGCCGCGCAGTTAACGCTCCCTGGGCGTTGACTCCCAGCTCCCCCTAGGGGCAGGGACGATCCCGAGCGCCGGTACTCCCCGCCTCCAAAGAGGAGGAGGCTGTCACTCGGGCCTCGCGCCCGGGGGCCTCGGAATCCGCCCAGGCGGGAAGGTGGGTGTGAGCTCTGTGGGCGGGGAACCCCCTCGGCCGCAGGGAGCGGCCCGGCGCCCTTTCGCCCCTTGAAGGGGCTGCACTTTACAGACGCTCCCTGGGCTGTTTCTAGGCTCCCCCAAGTCCCTCCTGCCTCTTCCAGTCCCTCGGACCCCAGCCCCTGAGCTGTGGCGCAAGCGTCGGCGAGGAGGGGCCGCCAGCACTTTCCCTTAGATTGAGCTTGGAGTGGGTGCTGTGCCTGGAAGCACCCCCGATTTCCCGGGGATGCGGCGGGGCAGGCAGCTAGACTCCGCGCTCCGGTTGAGGCGCTTGTTTATGAGAAGAATTTCCTTTCTTAAAAGGGCAACGAAACAAGTGGGGCCCTCTAAGAGGGACGGGATGGGACAGGTCTAGCTCACCCGAGCAACGGTGGAGAGGTACCTGGGCTAGAATGCCGCCCAACCTCCTTCTCCCGGTTTGTCCCTGGAGAAGATGGGGCCCCTGCGAACTGGAAGAGAGGGTGAATGGGGGCCAGGTAGCGGAGAAACGGGAGACCCCTTTCCTGCTTCCCTGAGGTGCCCCCAGCTGTACCCCCTGCCCACCCCTCTGGTCAATTCTCTAGGCATTAGTTGGGTGCCAGCCCTGTGCTAGACGTGGGGAAGGGAGGCACAGTCTCCAATTAAAGATGTCAACTCTCTAGGAGCTCACACTGGGTTGGGGGGAACTTAAGTAAACGACAACAAAACACTGACGATCGGAAGTGTGCGTCAGGCACACCTGCAACCGATAAGGCAAGGCCCACAGGAGATAAACTCCTGGACAATATTTTGAAAGCTGAATAGACAAAGGGAGAGCAGTCAAGGGGGAGATGAGCATGCCGGGAGTTGGGGTGGGGGGTGGGGGTCAGTGTGTGCAAAAGCTAGAGACTTGCAACCTTGTTGGGAGTTCCACAGAAGAACAGGCAGGCTGGTCATACGAATAGTCAAGCCTGGAGCTTAAAACTTGGGGTAAAGGAAGGTGAGGAGGGGAGGGGACCAAAGGGCCAGCTAAGGGTTGCTCTGGGCCTGGGTAAGGCGTTAGCGATGAAGTCAGGCCAAAGTCAGTCATATCCAGACAGGGACGCCTCCAAAAGGGTTGCTCCCTCCCCAGTAGCTCTGGTCCTCCCAGCCCCCAGGTTCAGATCTAACTAGATGCTTCATCAGCCCCTCAGGCTGGGAGTGGCCTGACACCCAGAAGCTTCCACCCACAACTCCATCCCCACAGACACCCCAGACCCGGCACTGCACAGGCGCCCTGACTCACTCCGCCATCCACCCCGCTCGGTCGTAAGGTGCACCACGGGGTGTCTCGGAGCCTGGGCGGAGGGCATCCGGCCTTTCTGCTCGGCATTCCCCCTACCCACTTGCCTGGGTTGGACCCTTACCAACCCTATTTGGCAGAGAAGGAAGCTGAGGTGCTGGATGAACAAGACACTTGTCCATAGTTGCCAGACCGACCCCGGCTGAGTCCTAGTGTTTCTCGACTCACAGTCCCCATGACTTTATCCGTCCTGGGGCGCAAACTTATGAAACAGATAAAAATAAACTATGCGGGTACGGCGACCCCCCCACCTGCTGTAGTAGAGAGCGTAGAGGGAGAGCAGCTGGGTGTGGACTCCCCTCCCTCCTGAGGAAAGCCAAAGAACCCGCCCCACCTTACAGAACGCTTCCACCAGCAACTCTGTCCCCACAGACCCCAGACCCCCGCACTGCACGGGCGTCCGGGCTCACTCCGCATCCACTCCGCCCCGGCGGCAAGTGCACCGCTGAGCGTGAGAAGAGGGCAGGTCTCGCTGGGAGGAGACCCGCACCAGCGAAGGCTCGGAGGAGAAGATGGCGGGGAGCGGGGCGGGGGGGGAGAGTTGGGGTAGGAGGTGAAGGGAATAGCGACGGGAGGGGTGCAGCAGTGCTGCCCAGTGCCCTATCCCCGCGTCAGCTCCCCTGACCCTCAGTGGCACAGTCGGCCAGGTTCCAGCCTTCACAGAGGGAAAGACGAAGGGAGTGGAAGGCGAGCCGCCCTGCTCAGGCGAGGGGCGAGGCCTGGGGTTCACTCAGGCCCCCGCCGCACATATCCTTTTGGGGTCGGCGCCGGCTGAGCATCCGGAGAGAATGCCGAGGCCCCGCCCCGGGGCCGTACCGAAGGGGAGGGGGCTCGGCGCGGCGACCGGAATCCAACCTCTGCCTCCGCCGGAGGGCGGGTCGAGTCACTAGCTCGTCGGGACTCAGTTTCTTTATCTATAAAATGGGTTAAAAAACGGGTTGTTCTGAGAAGTAAATGAGATGAGAGGCGCAGCCAAAGCGGGACCCAGACTAAGCGCTCGCCGCAAGTTGGCGATTATCGTGATTAAATGCAGTGATGGCAGCCGGCCGGCGGCGTAGTAAGATGTTCCGGAAAAACCCGAACAAACTTTTTGGCTAACCCAATAGCAGAAGGGGGGTCATGGAGTCCACAGGATTCACAGCCTCTGACCACCTCCTCCCCGCCCTGCTGCCCAGCCCCGAAGCTGGCGCGCCTTCGGGCGAGCGCCGCTCCCCTCGCGCGGCCTCTCGCTCCCCGGCTCCCCCCTCCGCCCGGCCTGGAGGACATGCGCCGCGTTAGCACCCAGCGGCCGGACGGGACTGGACGCGCCCGCCCCGCCCCGCCCCGCCCCGCCCCGCCCGGCGGGGGAAGGAAATGCTGAGGCGGGTTTGTCAAGGCTTGGCGTTATGAATATTTTTAAAACGTGAACACAAAATAGTAACGGCAAATGGAAGGAACTTCATAAACAGGAAAAAAAAACCCGCACCCCCAAACCTCACCGCGCGCCACACGGGAGTTTCCCTCGTGAAGAATATGCGTGGAAACGCGGGCCCCGCGCCCGCCGGTGTGTCTGCACAGACCCAGGTGGAGCGGGTGTTCACGGTCCTCCAGTTGACGTTGTGGTCCCCACGGTTGGGCATTGAGCCCGCAGGGATGGGGGCCCCACTGTGTGTGGCCGCCGCTTGATTTTCCCCCCAGACCAACAGTCACATCGTGGCCGGCGTGGGGAGTAGGGGAGGGGCCTAGAAAAGCCTCTTGGAGGGGGTGTCATTTCTTCGAGGTCGGTGGGATTTGGCTGTGAGAAGTCGGAGGAAGCGCATTCCAGGCCGAGAGAACAGCATGTACAAAGGCCCTGAGGCGTGGAGGCGCTTGGCTTCTGGCGAGAAAGCCAGGTGGCTGGAGTGGACGTGGCCGGGCGCCAGGTGAGGCGGTTGGGAGAGGTCGGCAGGGGGCATCCCGGGGCATACAGCTGGAATTTCCACGCCCTACAACTCCGGGTTTAGGGGAAGGGGCCCGAGACTGCCGGTAGGTGGTGACGGTCATGGTCCGGTTAAGAGCGGATCTGCACAGCCGTGCACAGCCGTTTGAAGGTAGCAAAGAGTCTTTGCACGCTCACGACTTCCCTGCGAGATGGCCCCTAGACCGCCGGAGAGACCCATTTCACAGACTAGACGGTGTTACCCCATTTCCCAGATGAGGAAACCGAGAGGCTGCCAGCCCCCGACCCTCGGAATGTGCAGAGGTGGAGCCGCGCCGCCCTCTGGGCACTCCCGGGCGTGGGCGCTCCGGGCCGGCCCTGTCCCCAGGCCGCCCAGCGCCGGAGAACAGTGGGCCGGGTGCCGGCCCTGCCACGCAGCCGCAGAGGCTCGGCCCCGCAGGCGGGCGGGCGGCAGGAAGGGAGGCGACGCCCCCTGGAGTGCGGCAGGAACCCGGCCGGGCCCGCCTCCTAGCCCGCCAAGCCGCGCCGGCCCCAGAAGTGATGAAAGCCCCGGCCAAGTCCAGGTCACGCCGAAACCGTTGCCCTTTTAAGGGGGAGCCTTGAAACGGCGCCCGGGTTCCATGTTTGCATCCGCCTCGCGGGGAGGAAACTCCATGTTGTAACAAAGTTTCCTCCGCGCCCCTCCCTCCCCCTCCCCCTTAGAACCTGGCTCCCCTCCCCTCCGAAGCTCGCGGGGATCCCTCCCTCCCACCCCTCCCCTCCCCCCCGCGCCCCGATTCCGGCCCGAGCCGGGGGGGAGGCCGGGCGCCCGGGCCAGAGTCCGGCCGGAGCGGAGCGCGCCCGGCCCCATGGACAGCTCGGCCGTCATTACTCAGATCAGCAAGGAGGAAGCGCGGAGCCCGCTACGGAGCAAAGGTACTGGGGCGCGCGGAGGGACCCGCAATCCGGGAGCTGCGGGGAGGAGGAGGGGGCCGCGACCCTCCCCGGGGCAGCCGCCGCTGCCGCCCCAGGCTCCCGACTCGGCGGGGCCCGAAGCTTCCAACCGGAGGGGGAGCTGGTTGAGAGTTTGAACTCGCAGAGGCTCAGAGACGCGGGGCGGGGCCTGCCGCCTTTTGGGCGCTCCTGTCTGCTCGAGGTGGGGAAACTGAGGCAGGGGTAGAGAAGGGGCGCCCTCCGGGTTTCCCGGACTGGCTGTGCGCGATGCCCGAGAGTCGCCCCCTCCCCCTCATTGGCGCCAGTGGGGCTGGGAGATGGGGGGGGGTTGAAGAGGGCGCCTTCAGGCCACCAGCTGAGACTCCGCCCCCTCTGGGCCGCGGTCTGGTTAGGTCGAGGGAGGGGGCGCAGAGGTGACAGCGGGCTGGGCAGGGTTGGAAGGATCTCCCACTACCACACAGCCACGTTCTTCACAAACTTTCCCGTCATTCGTGGAGGCGCCGAGCCTCTCGGAGACGCAGAGAGGGGCAACCGCTTTTAAGGATCGCCAGCGCGCCCGCGGGGAGACCCGTGTCGGGCCGGGAACTCGGAGCCCCGGCTGCAGGCCGGTGGGCGCCGGGTCTGTGCGCACACGCACCGACCCGAGATGCCGCCGGCCTCGGCCGGGCACCCCGGGGCTTGACGGGTCTGGGCAGGGGGTCTGCCCCTCCCTGTCCCGGTGTTGACTTCAGAGGCTCGGAAGTCCCTCTAGGTCTTCGCACCTGTGGCCTGGGCCTAGCTCTGCCCGGGCCGGGTGGAGGGGTGTTGGAGGGCGGGCTGTCTATCAGCGGGACCTAAGTTGGAGGTCCGGGCGGGAGCGGAGGAGGAGGGGCCAGCAGATGGCGGCAGGACAGTGGCCCCAGGCCCCCACCCCCTGTCTCTGGGCCCAGCCTCAGGGAGGACTTTGGACCTCTGGAGGCGGAGAGGATGGAAGGAGGGGAAGGAGAGCAGGAGTGGGCGGGCCCCAGGGCCCCAGGCCTCAACCCTCTCTGGCAGGGGCCCTACTGAATAGGGGCTGCTCAGGTACAGGGTGTGTCAGGAGGTCCCCCTAGTGGGCTGATCCCCCAGCAGTGATGGAGGCTGTTAGGAAGACACCTTCAGTTCCCGCCTCCAGCCAGCCCACTCCCTAATGTGGGTAACTTTGCACCCACACTAGAAGAACTTGTGGGGAGCGGAGGGGTGGCCTGGAGCCAAGACTGTCAGGATGCCACCTTCGTGTGTCTCCCTCAATGAAGGCAGCACGGCCAGACCCTCTCAGCCCAGGGGTTCGCGCCTGGGCACATGTGCCCACCTCTGCAGGCCAGTCAGTGTGCCTGCCCCCACCTTGGGCCTCCCTCCACCTTGGGCCTCCCTGCTTCAGGTGACCAGAAGTCAGCGGCGTCTCAGAAGCCCCGGAGTCGGGGCATCCTCCACTCACTTTTCTGCTGCGTCTGCCGGGATGATGGGGAGGCCCTGCCTGCCCACAGTGGGGCGCCCCTGCTCGTGGAGGAGAACGGTGCTGTCCCCAAGGTGTGTGATGGCCAGGAGGGCGCTGCAGGGGCACCTGGGCTCAGCCCTCAGGGGGTTTAGGGGGAGGGGGGCTCTTCATGACCTGTTCATAGGCCCTGGAAGGAGGCTGGAGCCCCCCTGTCCCCCCACCAAGCCCTCCACCCTCCCAGGCCTTCCCAACCCTGAATGCCCCAAGACTGCCTCCCAGGGTAGGGCCCCCCAACCACGGGAATTCTGAATTTCCCCTTCAGAAGTGGAAGCTTTCCTCTGCCTTGGTTTCCCAGGTCAGGAAGTGAAGCCCAGAGAGCCAGGCGGCCTACCCCAGGCTCCAGAGTTGGCAGGGGCAAAGCTGGGAAGGGGTTGGTCTCTCCCACTGTCCTTGTGGCTCGCCAGGTAGAGGGCTGGGGGAGGGAAGACATGTGGAGGAGAAATGACTGGGGCTTGAGAGAGGTGCCCGCAGCCAGCCCCGCCCGTCCCCACAGCAGACCCCAGTCCAGTACCTGCTCCCCGAGGCCAAGGCCCAGGACTCGGACAAGATCTGCGTAGTCATCGACCTGGACGAGACCCTGGTGCACAGCTCCTTCAAGGTGGGCCCTGCCCAGCAGCCCTCAGCCCCGGGTCTCTAAGGGAGTCTGCCCTGGCCTGGGAGGCGGTCTCGGCGGGCCTCGCCCCAGCTCCAGCAGCTCTTTTCCCCCCTCACAGCCAGTGAACAATGCCGACTTCATCATCCCTGTGGAGATTGATGGGGTGGTCCACCAGGTGAGGGGCCGGGTGTGGGGGGATGTGGTAGGCTTGGCATCTGTCTTCCAGACCCCAGGCTCTTCCCACCAGTCCTGAGAGTCCCAGGTGGGACTCTGATAGATGTGGAATGTCAGAGGCCCAGAGAGGGTGTGAGACTTGCCTAAGGTCACACGGATCCTCAGGGACTTGGCCCGACTCCAAGGCCTGCAGGGAGTCGGGGTCCTCTTCGGTGCCCCCTCGCCCCACCCTGCCCGGGACCCAGTTCAAGTAATTCAGGATAGGTTGTGTGCTGTCCAGCCTGTTCTCCATTACTTGGCTCGGGGGCCGGCGCTCTGCAGCTCTGGGGTGAGGGGGTTGCCCCCAGGCCCCTACATCTGGCTGAGGCCACGGTGGAGGAAGGGGCTGGGAATTAGTGATTCAGGCAGGGCCCGAAACCAGGAGGTGGAGGTTCATTTTGATTCTCTTCTGGGTGGGTGGGTGTCTTCCCCAGCGGTGGTTGCACCAGCTGGCTGAGTGGAGCCCGCAGGCCATGGGACCAGCCTCCCTCCTGTGCCTCCTCCACCCACTCCCTCCCAGCCCCCGGCCGCCCCGCCCAGGCCTGTGGGCCAGCAGTCCCCTCACTGGCCCACCCCCCAGGTCTATGTGCTGAAGCGGCCCCACGTCGACGAGTTCCTGCAGCGGATGGGTGAGCTCTTCGAATGCGTGCTGTTCACCGCCAGCCTTGCCAAGGTGAGCCCTCCACCCTCCGACGGCCTCCTGGGGCATCTCTGCTTCCTATCCGCCTCCAGCGCACGACCTCTGGGCAGTGACCTCTGGGTCGCCCTTGGCCCTGGATGACCCACCTCCTGCCCCCCAGTACGCAGACCCAGTAGCTGACCTGCTGGACAAGTGGGGGGCCTTCCGGGCGCGGCTGTTTCGTGAGTCATGCGTCTTCCACCGGGGGAATTACGTGAAAGACCTGAGCCGGCTGGGCCGAGACCTTCGGCGGGTGCTCATCCTGGACAACTCGCCCGCCTCCTATGTCTTCCATCCAGATAACGCCGTGAGTGCCGGGCAGGATGGGGATGGGGGCCCCTGCTGGGGTCTGGTGCCCTCCCATTCCTCCCTCTTTCCTCAGTGACCCATGCCTGCTGCCCACCCGCCTGGTCCACCCACTGCTGCTCCCTGTTCTGTGTTAGTCACTCAGCCCATTCTGCCTGCAGATACAGGGCACCTGCCATGGGCTCGGGTCCCTTCTGGACACTGGAGCAGTTTCCGTTTTTCATACCGCCAGTTGTGAGCTGTTAGTGGAACACGGAAATAATTTAGTGGGTCTTAGTTGGGATTTTTTTTTTTTTTTTTTGCCGTATGCGGGCCTCTCACTGCTGTGGCCTCTCCCGTTGCGGAGCACAGGCTCCGGATGCGCAGTCTCAGCGGCCATGGCGCACGGGCCCAGCCTCTCCGCGGCATGTGGGATCCTCCCAGACCGGGGCACGAACCCGTGTCCTCTGCATCGGCAGGCGGACTCTCAACCACTGCGCCACCAGGGAAGCCCTTAGTTGGGATTTTTTTTAAAAATGAAATAGAACTGAAAATATCAGAGTGCTTAGCACACGGTAAGGTTAAGCATGGTTCCGTAGAACCTCTGCTCTGACCTGTGTGTAAATGTGACTCACTGGGGCTGCCGTCAGAATGTTTGAAGACTGTGGGTAAGGGGCTTCCAGGAGGCGGCCCATCGAGCAGTGGGTGCTCAGGATTGATCTGGACATTCTGTGCTCCGGGCCGCCTGCCCCCCCTCACCGCCCTACACCCATCTACTCAGGTACCGGTGGCCTCGTGGTTTGACAACATGAGTGACACGGAGCTCCACGACCTCCTGCCCTTCTTCGAGCAGCTCAGCCGTGTGGATGACGTGTACTCAGTGCTCAGGCAGCCTCGGCCCGGCAGCTAGTGAGGCGCCACGGGGCCAGGACCTGCCCCTGACCACACCCGCACGCCTCACACGCGGACTCTTCCTAAAGAAAACTCAGCAAAGAAAACAGCGCCACGGGGAAGTGGGCGTCTCCCCCGCCAGCCCGGCCAGGCTGTGCAGGGGGCTGCAGGCTGCACCGAGGGCGACGAGTCCCTGGGTCCCTGTGTCAGTGCCTTAGAACCTCCTCCTTCTTGGGGGACCTGTGGGGCCCTGCGTGCGGCCTCCCTCCTCTCTCCCTCTCTCTCTCTCTCTCTCTCTCTCTCTCTCTCTCTGCACGGCCATGTTTCTCTGCTGCCAAATTGGGTCCCTCGGGCCCTTCCAGTTCTGCCTGGGGGAGGGGCAGGGTTTTGCTGCCCCACGCCTTGGGCCCCCTGCCTGGGGACAGTGGACACCAAGTGCCTTGCATAGAGCCCTCTTCTCGGCCCAATTTTCCCAGGGCCACAATCCGGGTCAGCTCTGCCTGGAACAGCCATCAGGTTGCAGCAATCTAGGCTGGTGGGGGAGGACCCAGTCTCCCCACCTCCTACCTTGGGACTGCTATAGCCTCCACCAATCTCTAACTAGGAGGGCGGGGAGGGTAGAAGATCTGTTACCACTTGTAAAGGGAGCAGGGGTCTGTCCTTCAGGACCCTAGAATCCAGCTTCTCTGGGCTCATCAGCACCTGAGGGCCGCTTCCCACATGGCCCAAGCTCCAACCTCTCACCTTTGCCTTGACCACCCCGAGGCCCTGGGGTTTGGTGCCCCAGCTCCGAGTGTGGAGGCATAGGCAGGATCCCTTTGCGGTGCCATATAAATATGTATATGTGTATATAGATTTTTAGGGGAAGGGGAGAGGGAAGGGTTGGGGTGGAGACACCCCTCCCTCACCCCTTTCCTGGACCCATAAACTGGGGGGGGAGGAGGGGAAGGATTTCTACATTTTTTAAACTGCTATTTTCTGAATGAAACAGGCTGGGCCAAAGAGCCCCAGGCCCTGTCCTTTGTCCCTCACACCCTCTTCGATCCGTTTATTCATACATTCAAAACACATTTGTTGAGCACCTTCTCTCTGCCCAGCGCTATGCTAGGCCCACCATGGCGTGTGCATGTGTGGGTCTCTACACCACCTAACAGGTGCCTCTCCCACCCACCCCATACTTCACCGGTGCCTTTAGGGGATCTGTAGGAGGTGGGACCCTTCTTGCGGGGTTTGGGGGGCTCTAGGAAGCCTAGCCAAGCTGTCCCCCTCCCCTGTGCCAACCCGCCCCTGCAGCCCTCTGCCTCGCCCCCTGCTGGCTGGGGGCAGCTCCCAGGACGTGCTGCCTTCCAGCTCTGAGGCCTTTGTCTGGAACCCCTCCCCCAAATGCTGGGTCTGGAGGTCAAGGCCTTGGGTTCTCCCCAGGGCCTATCGGTTAAGGGGACCCACATACCAGTGCCAAGGGGGATGTCAGGTGGAGATGTCGTTACCCTTCCCCCCCTCCCAGCGAGCTGTGGGTGGGAGGGAGGACAGGTTGGTCTGAACAGGTGACCTTCCCATCTAAGTGCCTTCTCTGTAACGGACAGCCCCAAAGCGTGATGAGAACTAAAGAGAAAGACAGACCCCCTTATCCTGACTCTCTGGTTATTGGCGGGGGGGCGGGGGGGGGCGTTGACGTGCGGGGAGTCCCATGAAGCCATACCTCGCTTCAACAAACCCTTAAGAGCGACGGCGGTAGTAGTGGAGGGAGGGGCTGCCCTAAGCCCCCTGGGGCTTGAAGTCCGAAAGTGCAAACCTTGAATGGATCTGAGTGCATCCGGCTGTGCTATTTAATTCTACCTCTCTTTGGCCTCAGTTATCTAATCTGCAAAATGGAGACAGGCTCTCTTTACAGAATTGATTAAATGCCTGCACAGGGAGGACTCAATATCATTAGCTCTAAAGCAAGCTGAAATGCGTCCCTAGGAGAGGCCCCTGGAAGGTATTCGGAGACGGGAGGGGTGTGGTCTCCACTCCGGAGCGGAGGGGAGGGGCTCACGAGGCCCCAGAGGGGGGAGGGGGGGTGCGGGGCGAGTTAGAGGGAAGCCAAGGTCAGCTCCAAACGGAAGAACTTAGAACGCGGCTGACCCAGGCCGCGTGCGGGCGGCCGAGGCGTCGCGGGCTGAGCCGCGCCGCCGGACGTGCTGGCAGGCTGAGGCGTCTGGGGCTCAGGGGAGGATGGGTGGGGTAGCGGGCTCAGTCTCGTTCACCTCCGAACCCCCTCCGACCGCGGCCTCTCACTACCCGCCGGCCGCACCCTCGCACGAGCCTCTGGCCCACTTCCTGCCTCCGCCCCTCCGGCCCGGGCAGCACTTCCTTTGCAAAACTGGGCAGCCCCAGGCCCTGGCAGGAAGTGCCTTCCCGGCCCGCCCTCTCCTGCTTCCCACGGTGGCCGCTAGAGGCCTCTGTCCTCGCGGACGCCCGGGGTCCCCAGCGCCGGGCCTCCGCCGCCCGCCCTCTGGGCGCACACACCCAGCCCTCTCCCCAACCCCGCCCGTGGCTGGAAAGCTGAGGGCAGGCTTCATTCCCCCCTCTCCCGGGAGTGGGTAGCTTCTGGCTCCATCCCGCCCGCCCGAACAAACCCACTGCGGGGAAGGAAGGTCTGCCCCTCCCAAAGGTTGATCCCTGTTCCCGCAGCTCCACCTCCCCTACCCCTCCCACCCCCTCCCACCCTTACCTTGTGGATCCAGCCTCAAGGCTGCCTGCTGGTGCCCCAGATGCTGACCTGCCCCCCAAGTCTCTGAGGGGATCTGCAGTGTGATACTGCCCCCTCCCCGCTGCTTTTCCCTGGCAGAAAAGTGTCACGAAGCATCCACCTGGGAAGAGAAGCCGCAGTACCCTCGCTCAGTGCCATCAGCTCCAGTGCCAGTCTGAGCGGAAGCCCCGGAGCCCTTGGCAGGGTGAATACCGAGTCCTCCCTGCCTCTGCCCTGACCCTGCTTGGGGTCCTGCACTATTTCCTGCTCTCCATGCAAACACCAGTCCCTCCAGATTTGCATCCCCCCAGAGAGTCGCCACAGCTCCCAACTTTGAACGAGATCACAGCCAGCCTTCCCCCGCCCCGCCCCCCCCACACTTCACCCACAGAGTTCAACACAGCCACGTGTATCAGAGCTTACTTTGTACCAGGCACAGTGCCAGGACCGGGGGACATGCCATCACTAGGCTGTGCCGCCCCTCTCGAGGAACTCACACCTTAGTGTGGAGAAAGACACCTGAACGGCCTGTCCAACCCTGAAAGGCTGCAAATGCAGTGCAAGAGATAACACGGAGGGCAGGGGGCACAGGGGACACCTAGCCCCTCTGCGGCGTCCACGGGGGGGGGGGGGACTGGAAATCCTTCCCGCGGGAGTGAGGCTCAGAGGATTTGGGAGGGAGACGAGGTTCGGGTGAAGGTGGTCTGTGCGTGGAGGTACACCAGGAAAGGAAGCCAGAGCTTTAGGAGGGCCACAAGAGGAGCGTGGGAAGTGACAATTTTGGAAATGCGCACAGTTGGGGGAAGGATGGGAAATGACGCCGCAGAAAGCGGGAGCGAGGTATCGAAGATCTGTAGGCAGACCGAGGGAGTGGCCTTTTCATTGCGAGCAGGGGGTGACATTGAGGGACACTGGGGGACACTGAACAAGAGACGGGCCGACTCAAACCTGGCAGCTGCGCGTTGGAAGCTAAATCAGGGGTATGGGGACATAAGACTCTCCCTGCGGGGAGACCACAGCCGTGGTTCTGAAGACAGATGATGAAGACCTGAACTGAAGCTGAGGCAGAATGAAGAGAGAAGGACGAAGCGATGGATGTGACATAGGAGATGAACTTGGCAGGAAGCTGTGGCTGGTTGGCTCTGGGGGCATGGGTGGAGGGGAGGGAGGAAGGCAACCTGACTTCTGGCTTTGGAAACTTCAGCTGTGAGAATGTCTCTCACTGAGCCTGGTGTGGGGCTCAGTTATTCACTATTTGCTTGTTACGCACACAGAGAACAGAAGGAACAGGCAGCTTTTTTTGCACTTCTAGGAATTTATATGGTAGATAAAATGTATATGCATATAATTTGTATGCATATGGGTATTAATTTCATCCTTGTTGGTAATAGCAAAGCACTGGAAATAACTTCAGTGTCCAAGAATAAGGCACTAGTTAAATAAATGTCACTGTATCTATACCAGAGAATACTATATAGTGATGAAAAACAATGAGGTGGAACTATCCAAGCAGATATAGAATGATCGCCAAGATAAACCGGTCAATGAAACAAAGCAAGATTCATAGCAATGGTGACGGTGTTTTCCCACTAAAGAGAAATATAAAAGTAGACACAAATATACGTATATAATTTTGTATACTTCCGTAGGGTACACAAGACAGGGGGGTTGTGGCTAATTGTGGGGAACAGAGCTGGGGGACTGGGTGGGAGTCATTTAAGATGGGAGGGACACGCTTTATTATATATCTTTATATTTTGAATTATTTTACCGGGTACATTTATTAATTTTTAAAAATAAAAATCGATTTAAATTAAAAACAGCTTTCTAAATATATTATCAAAGGTAGAAATCACAAATTCCATTTCTTTCCTTCAAACAGTCATTGCATGCCTACTCTGTACCAGGCACTAGGGTACAGCAGTGAGCAAAACAGACACTGTGGGGAACACAGACATTAACAAAGTAATTACAAAATAATATTACAAAAGGAGAAGTAGAAAGTGGTAAATAATCTGAAACTTTTCTTCTGCCAGTGCCTGGAGATGACTTCTAATTGCCCCAAGATTACCCCACTATGACCTCTAATTGTAAGGGGGAAATGTGCCTTTAAGGTGGCGATATCTGGCAATCTCCACCGTAATCAAGGGATAAAACTTCGCCTTCACTCATGCTGAGTGAGACAACTTGACATTGTGTACCTCCTGATGCCAGGTAGTGTGAAGTACACAGCAACACTTTTGACCACACTGCTCAAAGTGTGGTCCACTGAACGGAACATCAGCACCATCTGGGAACTTGATGGTAATGAAGAGTCTCAGGCCCCCCTCCAGACCTATAGAATCAGAATCTGCACTTCAAATAGATTCCCCAGTGATTCTTAAGATATTACAGTTGGAGAAACACTGTCCTTTTTCACATATTTTTGAAAAATTTGTTTAACCAGTACCTACCAAGCCTTTAGAGGTACTTTCAGTTTGTGGGAAATACAGGAGGAAGAGGAACAAATTTAAAAATACACAAAGAGGGGCTTCCCTGATGGCGCAGCAGTTGAGAATCCGCCTGCCAATGCAGGGGAAATGGGTTCGAGCCCTGGTCCGGGAAGATCCCACATGCCATGGAGCAGCTAAGCCCGTGCACCACAACTACTGAGCCCACGTGCCACAACTACTGAAGTCCACGCACCTAGAGCCCATGCTCCGCAACAAGAGAAGCCCGCGCACCGCAACGAAGGCCC
Source organism: Mesoplodon mirus (assembly GCF_964341445.2). Lineage (NCBI taxonomy): Eukaryota > Metazoa > Chordata > Mammalia > Artiodactyla > Ziphiidae > Mesoplodon > Mesoplodon mirus. The sequence goes on along the minus strand of NC_138984.1, from coordinate 19,722,281 downwards.
AACACAGCCAAAAATAAATAAATAAATTAAATTAATTTTTAAAAAATACACAAAGAAAGACAAATCCCAGTGTGAACACTCTACAAGACATTGCCCTTGACTCAGGTAAGCCCATGTCATAGAAAAAACTAGCAGGACTCTTCTAGATGAAAAGATACTGAAGAGACATGACAATCAAAGGAAATGCATGATCTTGATTTGATCAAGAATCAATGAAACCAGGTGTTACAGTCCTCCTGTGGACAACCGGAGAAATCTGATTATGTATTTCATGGAAGATGATATTAGAAATAATTGTTAATGTTCTCAGTTGCAAAAATCGTATTACAATTATGAAGGATATTGTTCTACTTCTTAAGAGATGTATGACAAATATTTTGAGCTGAAGTATAATAATATCTGCAACTTCCAAATATATATATATATAGCAAATGTTAATTCTTGAGTCCATGGGTGTTTATTATTATACTATCATGCTATTATTTCTACTTTTCTATATGTTTGACATTTATCAAAATTAAGAAATTGGAAATAATTTTTAAAAACGTATGTTCTCCTGACTTCCCTTGTGGTCCAGTGGTTGAGATTCCATGCCTGCAATGCAGGGAGTGGAGTTCAATCCCTGGTTCAATCCTTGGTCGGGGAACTAAGATCCCGCAGTTCTACCCCAAAATTCTAAGGCTAAGTTAAAAGGCAAGCAATAAATTAGAGAAAACTATACCATAAATTGCAAGCAGTTTACCAACCTTAATACATTAAATATATAAACAACTCCAACAAATCAGTTAAAAATTCATAGAAGACATAGCCTGTATATACATACTTAAGCTGCATCACTCGGCCTGCGGGATCTTATTTCCCTGACCAGAGATTGAACCCGGCCCCAGCAGTGAAATCACCAAGTCCCAACCACTGGACCGCCAGGAAATTCCCCAATAAATATATTTTTTAATGGTCTATCTCACTGGTAATCAAAGAAATATAAATCAACACAAAGACAATTTTCTTTTGGACATTCAAACTGACAGAAATTTTCTTAAAAGCTGGAGTCCAGGGGCTTCCCTGGTGGCGCAGTGGTTGAGAGTCCGCCTGCCGATGCAGGGGACATGGGTTCGTGCCCCGGTCTGGGAAGATCCCACATGCCACGGAGTGGCTAGGCCCGTGAGCCATAGCTGCTGAGCCTGCGCATCCGGAGCCTGTGCTCTGCAACGGGAGAGGCCACAACAGTGAGAGGCCCGCATACCGCAAAAAAAAAGGAAAAAAAAAAAAAGCTGGAGTCCAGTACTGGGCAAACAGCCAGATGCCTGTGACTCTAAATTAATGCGATTTTTCTGGAAGGCAACACGCCTATTCACATCTTCGACCCAGCAATCCCACTTTTAGGAGTTCATCCTAAATAAATAATAATGGATACAATCTATTGGCAAAGATTTAGCAATAAGAATACTTATCACAGCATTCTTAGTGATATCAAGTAATTGGATATAATTTGAAAGTCCAATAATGAGCTATGCTTACATAAGCTATACTATCTATCTAATGGACTATCATGAGATGATTAAAATGACACTGCCAATTAGCATGTAACATGTCACAGTAAAAAGGATATATATGAAGACCGATAGACGATAGATAGATATTATATACATATATTACACACACAGTATATGTACTGGGCAATAACTTGAAAGAAATACTCCAAAATAAATTACCCAGATTTATCTCTGTAGTGGAATTATAAATGAGTTTTTCCTTTCCTTTTTGCCTGTCCGTAAAATTGAGTGAACATATACTTTCTATTCACACAAAAATGTGTTTTTTGTTGTGTTTTTTTTGTTTTTTTTTTGTTTGTTTGTTTGTTTTTTGCGGTACGCGGGCCTCTCACTGTTGTGGCCTCTCCCGTTGCGGAGCACAGGCTCAGCAGCCATGGCTCATGGGCCCAGCCGCTCTGCGGCAGGTGGGATCTTCCCAGACCGGGGCATGAACCCGCATCCCCTGCATTGGCAGGTGGACTCTCAACCACTGTGCCACCAGGGAAGCCCTGTTTTTTTAGAAACAAAATACCACCTGCAGTGTGTGTATTCCTCTTATCAAACTGTGCGTGAGCTCACACACACACCTGCATGCACAAGCGCACGTGTGCACACAAATGTACATTTGGTCTCTAGAACTCTTGGGAAGGTGTGGTCAGGAGAAGCAGCTGCCCTCACCCAGCCCACTTCCGCGCACCCTCCTAAGGACCACAGTTCAGAGGTGACAGGAGAACTTCTGCAGTAGTGGAGGTTGGGGGCAGCTGCCCAGGGTGCTGAGTCTGTGGGCAACGCCGACCTGTGAGTGAGACCCGCTCCTGAGAGGGCTGCGCTCCTTTCCCCTTCTGAGTGAGAAGCCCCCCGGGATCAGGTTCAGAAATGGAAGCTGGGGCTCCTGGGAGAGAGCAGCAGAGTCCAAAGACAACGGTTTATGGCGGCTCATAAAAACTCCAGGTGGGGCTTCCCCGGTGGCGCAGTGGTTGAGAGTTCGCCTGTCGATGCAGGGGACACGGGTTCGTACCCCGGTCCGGGAAGATCCCACATGTCGTGGAGCGGCTGGGTCCGTGAGCCATGGCCACTGAGCCTGCGCGTCCGGACCCTGTGATCCGCAACGGGAGAGCCCCGCGTACCAAAAAAAAAAAAAAAAAAAAAAACCTCCAGGTGGAGTCAGCACGTCTGAAGAGGGAGGCAAGAAGAGCACTGTGCCCCTCTGAGCGCGCGACCTCTAGGGGTGCCAGTGTCCCATATGTCCTGGAAGGGCCCTAAGTCTGAACACCTGGCCCTGAATCCCTGGGTCCAGGGCTCCCCCACCCCAGGGCCACTCCCCCAGGGAAGGAGGGAGGACGGCAGTGCCGGCTCCTCTGGGTCGAAGGGAGGAAGTGTCCAGGTGCCCCTATCTTTCCTGGCAGATGCTGTCCACCTGCATCCCATTCTGCCTGGGCCCTGGGCAGAAACGCATCCCATCCCTGGGCGCCTGCTCGGGAGCCAAGGGTGGGGCACCTTGGCTCTGGGCGTCAGGCGGTCGCTGGGCTCCTGCTCCCAGGGACCTGGCGGGCACCTGCCTCCCCACCCCCTCACCCATCCTCTCTCTCTCTCTGGGGCCCTGTCTTCCCTTATATGGTGAAGGCAGTTCCTGGGGTGGAGGGGGGAAGGGACAAAGGTCGCTCTCCTCCAGCCAGCCTGCCACAGCTCCCTGAGATCTCCCAGGTGGCAGCTGCCTTCCCCCTGACAGGTAAGGCCACCCTGTGGGGACACACAGAACCACAGGTGGTGGGAGAGGAGAGAACAGGGTCCCCTGCTCCTGGCGGGTAGCCTGGGGCCTCCTGCAGCTCCTTGGCGCGGGTGTGTGGGAGAGGCTTCATTCTCTGCAGAGTCTGGAAAGGGCAGGGAGCCCAGTGTGGCTTCCTGGGCCTCCAAGGGAAGGACTGTGCAGCTTCACCCCAGACAACTGCTCTTTCCGAGCCCCACTTGCCGCCAGTCTCCACCCCACCTCAGGTGTCACCCATCCCCGCCCGACTGCCCTGGACAGATGAGTATCTGGGGACTTCTAGATGTAAAACTCTCCAGTTCTGGGCAAACTGGGACTAGCAGGTCACCGGTGACCTCACTCTCCCTCTAACCCCTGCGCCCACTGTCTCTTTGCTCATTTCTTCCTCATCTGAAATGGTTTCTTTATCTGTGTCCCCATTCCCTTGACACTCCTGGGACCTCAGGGCTCTCGCCTCTTGGATACTAGGGTGTGAGCAATAGCCATCAGGGATTGAATGGGCAAAGGCAGAGAGGGGGCGGGGGACTGGGGGCAACAGGACCCTGGGCCCTGGTCCAGGCTTGGCCGCCCTCGCATGCACCCCTGCCCCATCTCTCCTCCACAAGGACCCGTCCCCTCAGCCTCACCAGGCACTGTGGCTCCATTCAGCTAAAATGGGGGGGGGGCAGGGGAGGTGGGAGCCAAGTCCAGGTCAGGATCTTGGGATGTACTGACCACCCGCTTCCCAGGAAGCCTGTCCAGGCTCAGGGCGAGGCAGTCAGCAGGCTGGGGGCTGGGATATGTCCACTTCTTCTGCTCTCACGGGCCTAACAAAGCAGGAGGGTGTCCTTTGTTTGGGGACTGCCACATCCCTGTCCCGCTGAGAACTGCATGACTAAGAATGAAGACAGCACTCTGGGGCTCTCTGGAGCCCCAACTCTGAGGACAACAAGGCAGCAGTTACGAAAGGAAAGATGGGACCTGGGGGCAGCAGGAGCCCTAACTCCCTCCACGGTCCCCAGAAGGGCCATCCCTTTTATTCTGCGGTTCAGTCTTTCAGCTTCAAGAGTATTTACTGAGCACCTACTATGTGCTAGGATCTGGGGGCTACACAGACAAATGTGTCTAGGTCCTTGACCTTGGGGACCTCAGACTTATAAACATGTCCTCTCATCATCATGTGGTCAGGGGTCCAAGAGAGGCATCCGGCCAGGATGCCTTGGAGTTCCTGAGGAGGGGTCCATAGTCTAGCTTGAGGATTCCGGGAAGGTATCTTGGAAGAAATGAGACCTGAATTGAGTCAAGAAGAGCACGTGAGTGTTGGCCAAGTGAAGACAGGTGGCGAGGGCCCTGGAAAAGAAAACTAAAGGAGAAAAGAGGGACATGAGGGGAGGGTGAGAAGCAGCATGGGTGGGTGGGGGGTGGCCAGGGCCAGTGAACAGTGTGGTGTTACTAGAAGCAGAGAGAGGTGGGGGTGTGTTGGGGGCAGACTGGAGCGGCGTTCAGGTGGACAGAAGGGCCAGAGAGGGAGGGGTCCAGGCTGCTGCACCAATGGAGGGCTTTGGGCTCTGGGAGTGTTGGTGCCCTTCCTCGAGGTGGGGACTGAGGAGAGAGGGGACCAGGAGTGAGGGGGGAGCCAGTGAATTCAAGCTGAGAGAGAAGACATCACATATCCAAACCCAGGGCTGTGTTGTCGGCATTGGGGCAGCATGGGACCCATATTCTTCCCAGCAGTTCAGGAGAGACTGGAGGCTGGGGAGGACCAGGGGGGCGGGCCAGAGGCATCTGCTCTGACCAACGTCGACAGGGCAGGAGCAGTTGGCAGGTACCCTTGGAGCATGAGTCACCCTCTCGGGGCTGCCCTCCCCAGAATGCCCTTGCTCACCCCTTGCCTGTTCAAGCTACTGGAGGTCCCCAGTCCTGATTTCTCTCTAGGGAGAGAGAGCCCCAGCTGGAGGTCCCCAGTCCTGATTTCTCTCTAGGGAGAGAGAGCCCCAGCTTTGTCAAGCCCCTGCTTGCCATAATCTCCACTGCTTTGATGGACAAGAAGAGCCTCATCTTGTCTGCCCTCTATTCCTCTTGCTGTTTCCTCCTAGACTCAGAGCGTGTCTCTGTGGGACTTTAAATATTTATTTATTTATTTATTGGGTTGCACCGGGTCTTGGTTACGGCAGGCGGGCTCCTTAGTTGTGGCACGCAAACTCTTAGTTGCGGCATGCATGTGGGATCTAACTCCCTGACCAGGGATCTAACCCAGGCCCCCTGCATTCGGAGCAGAGTCTTATCCATTGTGCCACCAGGGAAGTCCCCCTGGTGGGACTTTAGAGATCACCTAGTTGTCGACCGCCCACCTCACAGATGAAGAAACACAGCCATGTCTGTACAGCTAGTGAGGGTCAGTCTGTTTTGGTGAAAAGAGGGATGTGGACGAAGGTGGTGATTGAAATAAAACAGAAAACATTTTCCTCCTTTGTACCCAAATTGGTTCGACTGAGCCAGGAGTCTTGGGAGCCCTGGGGCCTCTGTGGGTTGAGAAATACCTCATGCAAGAGGCCCTGGCCGACAGGGTCATCAGACAGGACCCAGGCACAAGGGGCTCCTACATGTGCAGTGCTGGCCGTTGGCAGGTGGCCCTGATCTGCCGGAGGGGGCGCTAATCAAAGGCTGGGCAGGGAGACCTTGCCCCCAGATTCCACAATGCCAGGGAGAGGGGCTCACCCTTCAGGACTCGGAAGAGGGAGTCTACCAGCAGTAAAAGACCAGGTCATTGTTCCAAGGGGTGACTCAGACTTCAGGTGCAAGGAGAGATTAGATAGATTCCAGCTGTCAGTGCACGGAGGTGGGGGCCACATGACCTTTCATTTATTAGTCACTGATTCAAGGAGCATTCATGGAGGGCAACTCCATGCAGGGCTGGGTGGTAGGTTCGGTGGGGAATGGGGTGGCCTCCAGCCTGGGAGGGAGGGGCAGGAAGCCAGGGACAAAAATAACCGGGGACAAGTGGCCCTCCTCCTTAGCTCATCAGAATCACTGGGGAGTTTTAAAAGCACCTATGCCCCGCCTCCCAAAAGGCAGAAAATAAAGTACCCAAGACTGGGCCCCACCCAGGCCTAATTAAATTAGAATCCCTGGGGATATGGATACATCCTGAGCATCGGAGCATCAGTGTTGTTTAAAATCTCCCTAGGGAGAACGGAGCGAGAAGCGTGCTTCTCAGGGAGGAGACTGGCTTGCCAGCGCACGGATTCTTCTGAACTAATTAAGATTCGCAATGCAGGGGGCGAAGGTCCCGGTGTTTTTGTTGTTGTTTAGGTTCTAATTCGTCCCCTCTCCAGTCCCGATTACTGTACTCAGTAGATTTAGATGGCATGGACTTGAAATAAAGCACCTTTGTGTTTTTAAAAAAAAAAGCTCCCTAGGTGATTCTGATGAGCAGCTGGAGTGGAGAACACAGCTACAGGTCAAAGGAATAGAGCCACGACAGACACCATGAAAGAAGACTGGGGAGAGAGTTCTTCCCGCTCAGTGGGTGGAGGGTGGTTCACATTGGAAGGATTCACTCATTCATTCCTCCATCCACCCACGCAATCACTTTAACCCACACACCCAACCAACCCCCCGACTACCCGCCCATTCACCCATCTGCCCACGCACCCACTCAGCAAAGTGACAGCGGTGCTCCGTGCTGCGATTCAGTACGGAGCAAGCAAACACGGTCCCACCCCGTTTTGTGTGGGCCACCAGAACAGTGACTGCAGGGTGTCTGGAGCTAGCAAGAAACAGGAAACTGCTGCATACACTTTTCTTTTATTGTGGTAAAATACACAGAACATAAGACTTACCATTTTAACCACTTTAAAACATACAATTCAGGGCTTCCCTGGTGGCGCAGTGGTTGAGAGTCCGCCTGCCGATGCATGGGACACGGGTTCGTGCCCCGGTCTGGAAAGATCCCACATGCCGCGGAGCGGCTGGGCCCGTGAGCCATGGCCGCTGAGCCTGCGCGTCCGGAGCCTGTGCTCCGCAACGGGAGAGGCCACAACAGTGAGAGGCCCGCGTACCGCAAAAAAAGAAAAAAAAAAAAAAAAACATACCATTCAGTGACATTCAATACATTCACAATGCTGCAGAACCACTACCACTATCTGGTTCCAGAATAGTTTCATCATCCCAAATGGAAACTCCATACCCACTAGGAGTCGCTCCCCATTCCTCCCAGCCCCTGACAACCACTAATTGCTTGCTATCTCTATGGATTTGCCTATTCCGGATATTGCATATAAATTCAATCATACAGTACCGGGCCTTTGTGTCTGACTTTTTTCACCGGGCATATAGTATTCAAGGTTCATCCACATCCACGTTGTAGTGTGTATTGTGCTTCATTCTTTTTTTTCAGCTGAATACCATTCCATTGTGTGGACAGACCACCTTTTGTTGATCTATTCATATGGACTTTTGGGTTGTTTCCACCTTTTGGCTATTGTGAATAGAGCAGCTATGAATTTCACGTACAAGTTTTTGTTTGAACACATGTTTTTTTCAATTCTTTTGGGTGTGTACACTTTTCAACCCTTATTTATTCTTTGATTTCTTTTTAAAAAAGAAAACTCTGTATGACGTATATATATTTTTTTGTTTGTTTGTTTGTTTTTTAACCAGGCATGGCCTTGATCAAAACTTTTCAGGAAGGAAAACTGTTTGGGGCTAGATCAAGAAGGCCTTGATTGCCAGGCTAAGGAGTCAGGGGAGACTTTTTGCAGTAGGTGATGAGGGCAGGTATTTAAACAAGAATGACAGGATCAGAGCTGGGTGAGAAGACTGGAGGATGGGCCCCCGGCCAATCAGGGCCCAGGGTGGGGAACCTCCCCCAGGTCCCTGAGCCCTGGCCTCCGGGCACATGAAACCGAGGCACCCCCAGGCCTTCTTTTTTTTTTTTTTAATATTTATTTATTTATTTTTGGCTGCATTGGATCTTCGTTGTGGTGCGTGGGCTTCTTGCGATGGCTTCTCTTGTTGCAGAGCACGGGCTCTAGGCACGTGGGCTTCAGTAGTTGTGGCACACGGGCTTAATTGCTCCGCAGTATGTGGGATCTTCCCAGACCAGGGCTTGAACCCGTGTGCCCAGCATTGGCAGGCAGATTCTTAACCACTGTGCTACCAGGGAAGCCCCCATGTCCTCTTCTTACTCTGATACCACCTCTCCCCAGGCTCATCCGCCATGACCAAACTGAGCGCCAAGGTGAAAGCCTCCCTCAACGTCACCACGCCCGGGGTGCAGATATGGAGGATAGAGGTAAGGACCTGCCTGGGCACAAAGGGGGCTCTGCAGGACTGGGATGGACCAAGGGAAGGGAGAACCCTGGGATTACTGACTGTCCTCCATCCTGCCCTGCTGGCATGCGAGCCCCTGGTGCCTGTCCCCAAGTGCCATCCCCACCCCCTCCTCAGGTATCGGGCTCCTTTTCCTCCCCACCCTCCTCACATCCATTCACCTTGTCAGTTTTCTCATGCCCTCTTCCTCCTGGCCTTCCTTTCTTAACTCTCCATTTGGTTAAGGGAGGCAGGGAAGCTGGGGCTCCTCGGTGGTTGACCCTCTGACCTCCCTTCCCTCCCTAGGCCATGCAGATGGTGCCTGTTCCTTCCAGCACCTTTGGCAGCTTCTTCGATGGTGACTGCTACCTAGTCCTGGCTGTGAGTGGGGGATGGGCAGGGGAGGGGGCTGAGCAGAGAGCAAAGCTCACGGTAGCAACATAGAGGAAACTTGAGGCTGGGGGCAATGGGAACTGCCACTTAACTTCACCCCAGGACAGCATTCACTGGGTGTTCCCAGCCTAGAGGTAGCTCCGCAGGGTCAGAGATGTAAGAGGCTCTCCCTGCCCTTGGGCTGTGAGCTCCCAGCTGGGGTGACCATCTGTGGATTTACAGTCTTGGGGGATCTTCCGAACTGGTGGGATGTCACCCTACCTTGAGCCCATGTTCCCAAAATCTGTAGTCAACTTCATTTCACCTTCTCAGTTTTTTTCCACATCCTGTATTGTTAACGCATTTGTACTTTTCCTTATATTGATTCACTTTTAAAATTTAAATCCATTTATTTAAAAACTTAATATCATTATCATGAATGGAACACAGTGTCCCCTGTCACAAACAGAAAGTAGCTATAAAATATTTCCATAGGGCTTCCCTGGTGGCGCGGTGGTTGAGAGTCCGCCTGCCGATGCAGGGGACACGGGTTTGTGCCCCGGTCCAGGAAGATCCCACATGCCGCAGAGCGGTTGGGCCCGTGAGCCATGGCCGCTGGGCCTGTGCGTCCGGAGCCTGTGCTCCGCAATGGGAGAGGCCACAACAATGAGAGGCCCGGGTACCGCAAAAAAAAAAAAAAATTTCCATAATCAGGGACTTCCCTGGCGGTCCAGTGGTTAAGACTCTGCGCTTTCACTGCAGGGGACGTGGGTTCAATCCCTGGTCTGGGAACTAAGCTCCTGCATGCCCGGTGGCGTGACCAAGAAACAAAATTCCATAATCATTTCATATATACATTTCATTGTATACCACCCAATCACCTATCAGACCTCTGATGGTCTGTGCACATCACTTTGGGAAATGCTGTAGTCCAACCAAGTTATTTCCAAGATGAGATGAGGAAGGCCCAGGTGGGGGAAGTCACTTGCCCCATGTCTCAGAGAGTCTGACAGAACTGGGCCACGATGCAGGGCTGCTGACTACCGGTCCCATGAACTTCCCCCATGCCAAGCTCCCCTGTGGCCCAGGCCCCACGAGCTTGTGAAGCAGGGAGGCAGGGAGAGGGCTGTGGGAGCCCAGGACCTCGGGTACACTGGACATGCCCTCTTCCTAGATCCACAAGACAGGCAGCAACCTGTCCTATGACATTCATTACTGGATCGGCCGGGACTCGTCCCAGGATGAGCAAGGGGCAGCTGCCATCTACACCACACAGATGGATGACTTTCTGAAAGGCCGGGCTGTCCAGCACCGCGAGGTCCAGGGCAACGAGAGCGAGACCTTCCGAGGCTACTTCAAGCAAGGCATTGTGTACGGAGGGGCGCGCTACAGGCTTGGGAATGGAATCAGGGCTGGGGAGGGACACCAAGGCTGGGGGGCAGACCTGGGGCTGGAAAGGGAGCCTGAGGCTGTGGGGGGAGCCCCTGAGAGTAATTTTTGTTCACCTTTCTAATCTTCCACCCCCATTTCTGCCGCTGCCCTGTCCTTGGTCTTCATCTCTCTGAGTGTGTCTTTGGCTGCCCCGGAGGCCATTCTGAAATTCTGTAACTCTGCATACCATGAATTTGTGTAAATCAACCCCTATTTGAATGTCCTGGAGAGCTCAGCACCAAAGGAGGCCCTCCAGGGCCTCATATCAAGTCTCCCCACTGGCCAATGAGCATATGACTGCTCCTTCTTTCTCTAAAGAAAAATTTCACACTAAAATCCAGATTTCCAGCTTCTTTTGAAAAATCTGAAGTTCTGACCTCCCGGCTTTTCCCATGGAAACACACGGTCAGGAGCCAAGTTGCTACTGACCTGGGGGATAGGCCAGGATTTCTCCAGTTAGCCACAGTCCCCACCCTTCCCTTTCGTCTTGCTCTCCTTCTTTCTACACTCACAGCAGCAGCCCACTCCTTTGAGTACCTGAGGTGGTACCTCTCCTGGCTTAAGTCTGCTTGGGCTGCCATAGCAAAATACAAAAAATACAAAAACCAAAAAATAGATTGGGTGGCTTAAACAACAGAAATTAGTTTTCTCACAGTTCTGGAAGTTGTCAAGTCCAAGATAAAGGTGTCGGCTGATTTGATTGCTGGTGAGGTCTCTCTCCCTGGTTTTCAGATGGCCACCCTCTCACTGTGTCCTCATATGATGGAGTGTGAGCAAGCTCTCTAGTGTCACTTCTTATAAGGGCACTAATCCAATCATAAGGTTCCCACCCTTATGACCTCACCTAGGCCTCATCTAATCTATTACCTCCCAAAGGCTCTATCTCCAAATACCATCACATCGAGGGCTAGGGCTTCAACATGAGTTGGGAGGGGACACAATTCAGTCCATAGCATCTCCCCTCTTTCCTTCACTTCAGTCCCCTGTCCTTAGAATCCTATCTGGTCCTTCTACATTACCACATTACCATGTACCCGTCTTCGCAGGGCTCTCAACAGGGCAAGGACTAGCATGAGGTGAGCGAGGCATCTAGGGTACAAACTCCAAAGAGGCACTCACTGCCAGGGTCGTGTAAATTGAGGCAATAGACCGACTTTGCATGGCCCTGAGAGTGAGTGCCTCCTTGGAGTTTGTGCCCGAGGGGCCTCATGCACCTCCCTAGTCCCAGCCCCAGCCCTCAAATGGCCCCCCTGGCAACCAGGTACCCAAGATCTGGGAGGACGGGGACCTATCACACCTTCCAGCCCACTCCCTTGGGTCAGTTCACCTCTCTTCACAGGATCCGGAAAGGGGGTGTGGCTTCTGGCCTGAAACAAGTGGAGACCAACTCCTATGACATCCAGCGGCTGCTACATGTCAAGGGCAAGAGGAATGTGGTGGCCAGAGAGGTGGGCATCAACCAGGGCCCTGGGCATGGCCTCCTCTCCCCGCTCCCAGCCTGGGTGGAAAGCAGAGGCTGAGGAGGGGTGAGGGGCAGAGAAGGGGTGGGGAAGAGAAGATGGGTGATGGGGGTGATGGATGGGGTCTGAGTGGGGTCTGCGCCTGCCCCATGGCTCTCCAGGTGGAGATGTCCTGGAAGAGTTTCAACCGTGGGGATGTTTTCCTCCTGGACCTCGGGAAGCTTATCATCCAGTGGAACGGGCCAGAGAGTAACCGCATGGAGAGACTCAGGGTAACCCTGCTGGTGCACCACCCCTCGCCCCAAATCCCACCCTGCCCCGACCTGCTCCTGCACCCAGCACCCAGCCTCCCTCCCAGTCAAACTTGCCAGACCGCTGCCACACCCCCAAGCAGCCCCCATTTCCCCAGGCGTCTCTCCCCTGACTGTCCAGGGTACTGTGTTTGAAGGTGGATCTGAGTCTTCACGTGTATGGGGAGAGTGATGCGTGCTGGAGTTCGCGTGTGTGTACACTGGCTGACCCACTCAGGGCTAATGAGTCCCTGCTGTGTGGCAGACCCTGTGCCAAGCATTGGGCATCTGGTGGTGAATGAAATGGGCAGCGCCCTGCCCTGGCTCTGGCCTCCAGCTGGCCGTCCAGTGGGGAAGACAGACATGGAGGGCAATATTGGAGAAGTGAGGGGTGGGGAGTGTGGCGCTGGGGGTTCTGAGAGTTCTAAGAAGGCTTCTGGGGGGAGGCAGGAGAGAAGTGGCTGGCGGGGAACCTCCTAGCTCAGCCAGAGCACAAAATGAGGGCTTTGAGGAGCTTGGAGCAGAGGGCGGGTGGGTCTCATAGGACATGTTATGTGGTCAGAAGTCTGTGTGAGAGGGTTGGGTTTTGTTCTCAGTGCCCGAGAGGCCGTTGAAGGCCACTCTGACTTTTGACAAGCGAGAGGGGGTGTAGGGTTTGAGGACACACAGGGAGCCCCTCTGGCCGTCTGGGTGAGGAGTGCGGCTGGGAAGGTGGAATCACAGGACTTGCGTGTCAGACTGGGGGTGACGAGAGAGGGGCGAGGCAGATGTCAAAGGATGTGCTTTTTGTGGGGATGGATGGAGTCCCATTTCCTGAGATGGGAAGATCAAGAAGCAACAGAGTTGGGGAGAAAATCAAGAGTTCGGTTTGGGACATCTTAAAATGGGGTTATCGTGGGAGTTGGAGAAATAGGATGAAAACAGAGGGCTGGGCAGGAGACAGATATGGACCTGAGCGCAGAAGCCTTGGGACTGGGTGAGAGGGCCTGGGGCGGAGCGAAGTGGAGAGAGAGTGGAAAGGCCAGTAACTGAGTAGTAGACGTTGGGCAGAGGAGGGTAAGCCAGCCCTGTGTGTGAGTGTGCATTTGGACATCTGTGTGAGCACATGAGAGACTGCTGTGTGTGTGTGTGAGTGTGTATGTTTGGGCGTATGTGTGAGCACATACGTGAGCCTCTGTGTGTGTGTATGTGTGTGTGTACACGGCTTTGGGGCAAAGAGACTGAGGACTGTGATCTTCAGGGCTCACCTCTTATGCAAAACTGTGAAGTAAAATCACAAATTTCAAACAATGTCAAAAACGAAGGCCCAGTAAGTCCCCTCCAGACCCTCTCCTGCCCAAGAGGAAACCTGCTCTTCCTGGGTTTTTTGCCTGGTTTCCTCACATGCACCTAAAAAGCTTGGTCCCCCATCAAAAGGGAAGGGCCGGGCAGGTGCCTCCCCCTTGGGGCTGCTGTAGGGGGCTGGGCTCTCCAGGTGTGGTTTGGGGTGGCAGGCACTGCCCTGTCCCCTGCCCCCCGCCAGCCTTCACGGGTCCTGGGGCCTCCCTGCAGGGCATGACCCTGGCCAAGGAGATCCGAGACCAGGAGCGGGGTGGGCGCACCTACGTGGGCGTAGTGGAAGGGGAGGACGAGAAGGCCTCGCCGCAGTTGATGGAGATCATGAAATATGTGCTGGGCCAGCGGAAGGATCTGAAGGCCGCCATGCCTGACACGGTGGTGGAGCCGGCACTCAAGGCTGCCCTCAAGTTGTACCAGTGAGTGCCCAGCTCCCTCTGGGCTCCTCTTGACCCTGGGGGACTTCCTGGGGGAGGATTCCCCAGGCGACGTCCCGGGACCCCCCTTGTCTATGCCGCACGTTTGTCCTGCAGCGTGTCTGACTCAGGGGGAAACGTGGTGGTCAGAGAAGTCGCCACGCGGCCACTCACACAGGACCTGCTCAGTCACGAGGTGAGAGGGTCTGGAGGACGCCCCCAGACCCAACTCCCATCACCCCCCTGCCCGCCACCTGCCCACTCTCCCCCAAGTAGGAGCGGCGCCAGGGGCCTGGGCGGCTGTGGAGGAGGGGGTGGCGTGTGAGGGAAGGCGACCTCGTGTGCCTGCAGCTCCCCCAGCCCAGCACCGAGGGCGCCCTCAGGCTCTCACCCTGCGTCCTTCTCTCCCGCCTCCAGGACTGTTACATCTTGGACCAGGGGGGTCTGAAGATCTACGTGTGGAAGGGGAAGAATGTCAATGCCCAGGAGAAGAGGGAAGCCATGAACCAGGCACTGGTGGGCCTGGGCATCAGGGAGGAGAACTTGGAGGAGAAGGCAGAGAAGCCGACTCCAGCAGGGAGAGGGCAGCGGGGTCAGGGCCAGGCACAGCCCCAGGCAGAGGCCAGGGAAAGCTCCGAGCCTGATTTAGCTCCAGGGGGTCTGGATATCCGCTCTGTAGCCATCTTGGCGGGTCTAGGCACGTTGCATAGCCAACCACCCGGCAACCTGGGGGCCTCTGAAGAATGCGGGCTCCCACCTCCAGCTTGGCTGGGACAAGGGAGGGAGAAATGGAGGCTGGCCTTCCTACAAGAGGGGGTTGGGGGCTTCCCTGGTGGCGCAGTGGTTGAGAGTCTGCCTGCTGATGCAGGGGACGCGGGTTCGTGCCCCAGTCCGGGAAGATCCCACATGCCGCAGAGCGGCTGGGCCCGTGAGCCATGGCAGCTGAGCCTGCGCATCCGGAGCCTGTGGTCCGCAACAGGAGAGGCCACAACAGTGAGAGGCCCGTGTACCGCAAAAAAAAAAAAAAAAAAAAAAAAAAAAAAGAGGAGGTTTGGTCAGCATGGGGCTGAGGCCAAGTCAGAGTTTGGGGTCCCTGTAGGAGGCCAAGTCAGAGTTTGGGGTCCCAGTAATTCTAACTGGCTTGGGGTCAGCGTTGGATTGGGGGTGGGGTTCAAGGTTGGAGATGGAGGCTGGGATCAGATTTGGGTCAGATTTGACCTTGGGGCTGGGGTCAGAAGTGAGTTTTGAGGTTAGTAGTGGATTCAGGGTTGAGGTCAGAGCCAGGTTGGAGGTGGTGTCGAGTTTGGAGTCTGGTTTGGCCTTGGGGTGGGGGTCAGAGCAGGGTTAGGTTTGGGGTCAACCTGGGACTGTGGTAAGATTCTGGTTTGGGCTTGGGACCGGGGTAGATTAGTGGTTGGGTCTGGTTGGGGTTAGAGCCAGGCTTTGGCTTTCACTAGGGGGTGGGAACTGGGGGAGGGACACAGGCCCAGCCACCTCCTTCTCTTCCCAGAACTTTATCAAAGCGAAGCAGTACCCACCGAGCACAGAGGTGGAGGTGCAGAATGATGGGGCCGAGTCAGCCGTCTTTCAGCAGCTCTTCCAGAAGTGGACAGTGCCCAACCGGGCCTCAGGCCTGGGCAAAACCCATGCCGTGGGCTCCGTGGGTGAGGGTTGGCCCGAGGCAGGGTGGGACCAGAAGCCAGGAGCGGGGCCCAGAGAGCACAGACCTGTCTCCTGCCCTCCTTCCTGAACACGCCTCTTGCATGTGCACTTTCACCCTGGCTCTGGACACCCCAGGTTGGGTGGGGACACAAAGGGACTTGGAGAAACTCAAGAGTTGTCACAGAAAGGAGCTGAGAACAGCCTGACTTTCATTTGGAGTGGGGTTGGGTCTCCCTGGAACCCAGAAAACTTTAGTCTCCTGGACAATATTTGCTGAGGGCAAGCTCTGTGCCAGGCACCTGGGGGTGGAGAAAAGGGTTGTCCTTTCTCTGGCTGCTCTGGGAGGCCCCGGTGAAGCATGAGCCTTACTGGAGGGAGATATGATTCTGTGTTATAACTCTGCCACTCTCCAGCTGCATGACCTTGGGTCAGCTACTGAATCTCTAGCCTCAGTTTCCTCATCTGTAAAATGGGTCTAAGAATTGTAGCTTCCACTCAGGGCTGTTGTGAGAACCTGGGGGAACTCAGCTGGTGACACTGGGTTTCATGATTCCCCCTCACTCCAGCTAAGGTGGAACAGGTGAAGTTTGATGCCACGTCCATGCACGTCCATCCTCAGGTGGCTGCCCAGCAGAAGATGGTCGACGATGGGAGTGGGGAGGTGCAGGTATGGCGAGGGAGGAGGGTGGCCCGGGATGGGTGGGGAGGGGTTGGCAGAGCCCGTCCTGGACCTCACACTAGCCTGGTACCCGCCCCAGGTATGGCGCATTGAGGACCTAGAGCTGGTGCCTGTGGATTCCAAGTGGCTCGGCCACTTCTATGGGGGCGACTGTTACCTGCTGCTCTACACCTACCTCATTGGCGAGAAGAAGAACTACCTGCTCTACATCTGGCAGGTCAAGCCACACCCCACCCTGTCCAGAGCATAGCCAGCTCAGCTCCCCCCTCCACTATACCCAGGCTAAGTGGCCATTGCGCTTGAATTGAATATCTCTGGTGATGGGGATTTCACCCCTTTTCTATCTTGGAACTGCTTTGGCTGTGAGATCCCACTGACACTGAGTATCCCCACTCACAACCCTTTCCCCTTTTGATTCTCTGAGTCTCTCTTCCAACTCCCATTCCCTTTATCTGCTCTGGCTGTGGGTTTCTATGTCCAGATGTGAGGGAGCAGGGAGATGCTTGGGTGCTGGGTTTGAGTGGTGTGGTAGCCATGGTGTTTCCCTGAGAAAGGTGCAGTAAGCAGGAGAGGAGGTTTGGGGTCAAGGTGGGTCAAGGGTGGACTGGGGCTGGGATCAGAACTGAGGTCTGGGTCAGGTGGGGATTTGGGCTGTGTCCGGGGTGGGGCTTGGTGGGGAAGACAGTTGGTTTTGGGGCCAGGCAGAATTAGGGATGGAGTTGTGGCTAAGGCTGGGGACGGAGTCAGAATCGGGGGCTGTCCTCATCCTACCCTTTCCATCCTGCTCATCCCCAGGGCAGCCAGGCCAGCCAGGATGAAATCACAGCCTCGGCCTATCAAGCAGTCATCCTGGACCAGCAGTACAACAATGAACCAGTCCAGATCCTGGTCCCGATGGGCAAGGAGACACCTCACCTCATGTCCATCTTCAAAGGACGCATGGTGGTCTACCAGGTGTGGTTGCTGGACCGGGGTGCCTGGCAGTACCAGCAGCTGAGGCAGGATGGGCATCCAGGAGATGGGGAAGGGGACATAGGGTGGGAGCGGGGCTAGGGTGAAGCCTATTCTCCATAGGAGAGGACTGTTTGAGGCTCCATCATCTATGTGGAATGGTAATAGAAACAGCAATTCAGTATTTTATTTTATTTTATTTTATTTTATTTTTTTGCGATACGCGGGCCTCTCACTGTTGTGGCCTCTCCCGCTGCGGAGCACAGGCTCCGGACGCGCAGGCTCAGCAGCCATGGCTCACTGGCCCAGCCGCTCCGCGGCATGTGGATCTTCCCGGACCAGGGCACAAACCCGTGTCCCCTGAATCGGCAGGCGGACTCTCAACCACTGTGCCACCAGGGAAGCCCCAATTCAGTATTTTTAAAATCCATTTGATAAACACTTAGCACATAACATACAAGTACTGTTTCTCTCTACACCCCTACTCCTCGGGCCCTCTCCATGAAAAAAGAAGTTATTGTGGCTGGATCTGCCTAACGATGGACCTGTCTAAAATGCACTGGCGCCTTTTGACATAATGAAATAGCCGTCTCTTGCATTCCTTTAAGCAATAATCTGGTTATTGAGCACTTACTAAGCATACAGCCCTCTGCAAAGCGCCAAGGAGGAGAAAAATGCCATGCTAATGCTGTTTACCATCTTGTTGGGCAACCAGTGAACCAACAGCCCAAGGCACTGTGTGCTTAAATGCCAGAAATATGTTGCATTCAAAGGGGAGCATGCATACAGTAATCAGGGAATAGGCCTAGAGTCCATGATGGAAAGGGGGTTTGGAGGAGGTCTTGACATTGGGGTCAGAGTTGAAGAGCTCAGCAGAGGTAAAACGAGGGCATGCGATGCAGGGGCACAGCCAGGACAAAGGCCCAGAGGAAGGGCCCCATGGGGAACAGTGAGAAACTGGCCAAGCTACATGGAGGGTTTGGAGAGAGCTGAGAGTGACTCTGGAAAGGAACTCTCCACCTTCAACATCAAGGGCCGCGCTGAAAGCTGGGCTCTAGTCTGTAAGCCGGATGAAGGTTTCAGGCAGGGAAGCACCCATGACCAAAGCACTGTTTTGGAAAGACTGCAGTCTGGTGGTGGTGTAGAGGACCGGGGGGCGCAGCAGACCCACCCCACCTCTGTCGGCCCTCTAACCCCCATCACCTTTACTAAGTTACTCCTGCCCCTCTCTCCCTGCAGGGAGGCACCTCTCGGGCTAACAGCGCGGAGCCTGTGCCCTCCACACGGCTGTTCCAGGTCCGGGGGGCCAGCCCCAACAACACCAAGGCCTTTGAGGTCCCAGCCCGGGCTGCCTCCCTCAACTCCAATGACGTCTTCGTCCTCAAGACCCAGGCTTGCTGCTACCTGTGGTGTGGGAAGGTGTGTGCAGGGTCCAGCCGCCTCCCCCTCCCCGCGTGCGTCTTGGCGGCCCCCCAGCCTCAGAGCTGCCTCCCCGGGTGGGTCAGGGCAGGGGCCTCTGGCCGGGTAGGTCCCCCTCTCTGGTCTCCCTGATGCCTCTAGCCCCGCCTCGCTCCTTCGCGGCGCTGGGTCTGGCCATCCTGATTCTCTACCTCTGCGTCCGAGTAGGTCTCTCTCCTTCCGTTTGTCTCTGGACACCCATGTCTGTCCCCGTGTTGCTCTGTCTTAATGTCTTGGGTTCTCTCACTTTCCCTGTGCCTGTAGCTGCCTCCCCATTTATCTCTGTCAGGAGGGCTCAGTCTCTTGGAGACTTCCTCCTGCCCAGTAGGAGTGCAGACTCTCTTGTCTCCTCTGCCATCCTTTGGGGCATCAAGGGCAGAGGAGAGGTTGGGAGAACTGCCCCTGCCTGGGCCGTGTGCGTGGGGCCCTCATCCAGGAGAACCTCCCAGGCCTGGGAGCTCTGGGCCAGTGCATGTGGTGGAAGGAGGGGGAGGCGTGACACTGGAGATGGGCTCCCCCAGCACAGCCGACCCCCCCTTTTCCCAGGGCTGTAGTGGGGACGAGCGGGAAATGGCCAAGGTGGTTGCTGACACCATCTCCCGGACCGAGAAACAAGTGGTGGTGGAAGGGCAGGAGCCGGCCAACTTCTGGATGGCCCTGGGCGGGAAGGCCCCCTATGCCAGCACCAAGAGGTAACTCCCAGGTCCCTCGACCGCCAGCTCACTTTGCGAGGCTGGAGAGCCTCCTGGCACCTCCACCCACATGGCCCAGAGCCTGCAGCAGGTATGGATTGAGAACTCTGTGTGCCAGGCTCTCAGGGCTGCCAGGTGAGTAAGGGGCAGCCCAGGCCCTTGGAGCCTCTCAGGCACTGGGGCTGTGTCTGTGCTGCTTACCCCGGAATGCCGGGGGCCTGGTGGGGGTATTTCCACAGCCATAGGAGGCAGCTCAAAGAGAGGGGAAGGGTTATAGGTGTGCCCTTTGGGAAGAAGATGCCAGGGTCCCAGCAGCTCCTGTCCTTCCATGCTGCCACAGGACCCAGATGCTGAGGAACACAAGCTGTAAACCCTCTTTTTCTAAAGAAGGTCCATGATCCACTATTCCCCAGTTCAAAAGCAAAAGGGCATGTACTACAGTAGCAGCAGGAGGAATAGAGGGAAGATATCAGGAAGAACTTCCTAACAGGACTATAGAAGAGCCACTGAAATATATGTCCTGGAAGATCGGTGGGAACTTCTCCCTTGGAGAGCTCCTGGACTCTTGGGAGGATGCGGGAACTTTTGTGTGATCAGAAGAAAGAGCATTTTCCTAGGAGACAGGCTTTCCAACGTGATCTCCTCTCCACCTTGCAGGCTGCAGGAGGAAACCCTAGTGATCACTCCTCGGCTCTTTGAATGTTCCAACCAGACCGGGCGCTTCCTGGCCACAGAGATCCCTGACTTCAATCAGGATGACTTGGAAGAGGATGATGTGTTCCTGCTAGATGTCTGGGACCAGGTAGGTTTGAGGCCTGGGGACCTCCCTTCCCACCACCTCAATCCCCAGAGCCAAGAAATAGTGGCTTTAGGGATCGGTAAGGTTTGACGTTTACTTGGCTCCCATATACGTTCTCCCTGGGAGTGGTGTTATGAGCCCACGAAAGAAGAAGGCAAGTAGAGAGGAACATGCCTGGAGGGACTGCAGGGCAGGATGTATTCTTCTCCCAAAGTCCAATTCATTTTATGAGGTAGAGGAGTGTTTTTAAGGGTCTTTGGCTCTGGAGAGGCTGGGAGTCACACATCTGCAGAATATCTAGGGAGAGGGCATCTGTCCAACCTCCATTTCCAGAGGCAAAATCAAGGCCTGATGGGGCCTGCCCAAGGTCAGGGGCTACTTCTGGACATCTGAGCCTGGGGGAGCCGAGAGAGGACAGGAAGGACTGACCCTGGGTTGCTCCACAGGTCTTTTTCTGGATTGGAAAGAATGCCAACGAGGCCGAGAAGAAAGCTGCAGCCACCACGGTGCAGGAATACCTCAAGACCCACCCCAGCGGCCGGGACCCCGAGACCCCCATCATTGTGGTGAAGCAAGGACACGAGCCCCCCATATTCACGGGCTGGTTCCTGGCTTGGGATCCCTTCAACTGGAGTGTGAGTGGCCCCAGCCCACCTGCTCCTTCCAGCCAAGTGCATCCTTCATGGCACATCGAGGGCAGGGTGGACTCCTGGCTTTTCTGTTCATTGTGATGGACGACCTGTGATATATCTGTAAAGGGGTTTGAGGAGACTTAGAATAAACAGTAAGGCTGCAGCAAGACCATTAAGGCCCCTGGTGAGGGAGAAGAAAGGAAATCTATCAAAAACCTAGGCTAATGACAGTGTCTTGCTTGTGCACTAGATTTAGCTCAAAGCTCTTGGACATTATTGGTAAGAGCTGTACTGATTATTTAAATGCAAATTAATTAAAATTTGCATTTAAATTGATTAAAGAATTGATTTCTTTAAAATTAAAGAATTGATTTCTCACTAAATTAATGAATTAAAGAATTGAAATTAAGGAACTGATTTCTCACTAGTCACATGTGACTGGTGGGTACCATATTGGACAGAACAGAAAAAGAACATTTCCATCATCATTGCAGAAACTTCTATGGGACTGCATTGGTGGGTCCTCTGAACATGTCAGTTCTAAAGGAAAGTGTCTAAAGACGGATGTCTCCTGGCACTAAATTCTAAGCAAAATGGGTCCTATATGTGGTCCTTACCTGAGGGACAGTGAATCAGATTTCCACAGGATTTTCTAAACTGGTCTCAGATAGAAGCAGAGGGCAGCTCCTCAAAACGGAACCCCAGTGAATGTTCTCTGAAGGAAGGAGGAAGGCTAAGGTAGAATGAATGTTGGCCTGGTGGCTTTGGGTACATGAAATTGACACAACAGATGAGATTAGGGAAACAAAGCTTAGATTAATTTCCTCAAATGTGTTTAAACAAATTCAGTGTTTGATGAGCTAGGTTTAGTCTTGATGATGGATTCAAACAAATCTCAAGGCGGCACACCTAGATGCCAGAATTTCTCAAATCCAGGTCAGTGTCCCAAGTCAACAACTCTGGCAGGTCTTCCCCCGCCTCAGGTCTGTGCTGCCATCTCTCTCAGACTCATTCATTCACTCACTCAATCATTTATTCATTCACTCATTCATTCAGTCAGCATAACTGGAGCTCATAATGTGCCATGCTTGCTGCCAGGCCCTGGGGATGTGGAGATGGGGCTCCTCATGGAGCCAAGGTCCCCTGTACTCCACTCCTCCATGGTAGGGTCCCCTCCAGGCTCTGAGAGGAGCCCCCCAGTTCTCCAGGACCCCTCAGTCCCCCAAAGCCTACACAGTGTGGGCAAGGATCTCAAGACTGTGGGCGGCTGCTTAGACCCCGAGGGTGGGGAAAATTCACACTTTCCATCCCCATGTTGGGCCAAGCAGGGCAAATAGCCCCCTGCCCCAGCCTGTTACCCGTCAGCCCTTCGTGCTCATCCTTACCATCCAACCTCCTTTTTCAGGGACATCCTCCAGCCTCCCCCTGACCTCCCTCATCTCCTTCTCTCCCCTGGGCCCTAGGCCAGTCTTCTTTCAAAGCCTGAAGGAAAATGTTCTTCCGTCTCCTCTGCTGAGACCCAGGTCTAATTTGTTACTTACTTTACCTGCAGAATGCCAAATCCTATGAGGCCCTGAAGGCGGAGCTTGGAACCTCTGGGGACTGGGGCCAGATCACTGCTGTGAGTACGGGGCAGTTGGCGGTGGCCATTGACAATGGTCAGACCCGTGAGAGCTGAGAAACCTCCACGGAAGATGACAGGGTCCTCTGCTTGCTTTCCATTGTTCCCTCCCACTTCTCCTAGAAGTTCTTCTTGCTGTTTAACTTCAGTGCCTCTAGCTGTTTTGTCTCCTCCATTCCCCAGTGAAATGGTTCCCAAATTTTATCATGCATGAGTCTGGGTGATGGAGAACTAGGGGATGGGGGAAGCTTATTAAAATGCAGATTCCAAGGTCCCACTTCCCGAAATTCTGGTTTGTAGAGTTGGGCTGAGACCCAGTAATATGTGTATTTTTCACAAAGGGCCCAGGTAATTCGATGCAGTTAGTCCACAGATCACACTTGGGGAAATAGTGATGTCTCTACTATCATCACCCTGGGGATTCCCTTCTCTGGGTAGAATAACCTTTTCCTCCGATGTTTCAGTTAGTTCATGGAAATGTGTTCCGCCTACAGGCCTAGGATGTGGAAATAGGAAATCAAAGTTCACAGGCCTGTAGGGGAAACAAGACCAAGTAGACTCTGCAGAAGTGTGTCCAGAACATGAGAGCAATTTCCCAAGCATGCTGGGTTATCAGCAGATAACACGTGTGGCCCCTCAGCCTCACCCGCAGGCTGGGAACCCTGTGGCACTCAATAAACCCTTCTTGGTTGACAGATGGTGCAGGCGTGAAAGCATAGATAGATAGGTCAAGGCTAAGTGAATTTACGGATGACTGTTTCACAACAGATAAGAGAAAGAGGGTCATAAATGTCCAAGGTAGACCTCAAACATTAGGGTAGCCATGGAGAAGTTCATAAGTCATAGAACAAAAGTCATCTTACACCAACTGGCTTTGGCTGAATACAGACCGCCAAGCTTTAGCTCATGGGCCCTGTCCAAAGTGCCATGTTTTTATGAATGTGTGTATGTGCGTGTGGACAGTGGGAGGCGCGGGTCATGGAAGGCTTCTTCTTTGTTTGTTTTTTTTTTTTTGGCCACACCTCAGGCTTACGGGATCTTAGTTGCCTGACCAGGGATTGAACCCGGGCTCTCGGCAGTGAAAGCGCCGAGTCCTAACCATTGGACCGCCAGGGAATTCCCATGGAGGGCTTCTTGAAGGAGGTCCCCTAGGGTCAGTGTTGACTTCAGAGAAAAAGGCAGCCTGGGAGGCAGCCACATACCAGCTGAACTAACAGTGTTTTCCTTTTCTTCCCTAGGAGCTCACAAACCCTAAACTAGACGTGTTCAACGCTAACAGCAATATCAGTTCTGGGCCTCTACCCATCTTTCCCCTGGAGCAGCTGGTGAACAAGCCTGTGGAGGAGCTTCCCGAGGGCGTGGATCCCAGCAGGAGGGAGGTGGGTCAGACTCTGAGAAGGAGGACGAATCTGATTTAGTGAGAGATTTCCTCCTGAAAGGTGAATGGGAATTATTCAGGCAGAGTGGGTTACTCTTGGAGAAGGGAACAGTATACACGAAGCCCAGAAGTAGGAAGTAAACACAGCTCGGGCGAAAGGACGAGGCGGCCAGAGCGGTGGGGTGTGTGGAGCTGGGGAGGGGCGGCTGAAAGGGGGGCGGGGGACTGGGCAGTGCCTTCTACGCCAGGCTAGGGGTGGGCGGTGTCCATTCTAAAAGTCAAGGGGAACCATTATGGTGAAGTTGGGGAGTGGCAGTCAGGTTTACGCTTTTCAAAGACCACACTCTAGTTGCTCAGTGAAGAATGGACTGGAAGGTGGCCAAAGCAGCAGCCACAAGTCAGGCTGCGAGGTAGACGGGAGCCTAGAATAGATGGTGGCAGGTGGAGGTGGGGGTGGGTGGAGAGAAGGAGAAGGTTTAGGGAAGTATTTCGGAGGTTAAGTCAACGACACTTGGTAACGACCGGATAAAGGTTGTGAGAGGGGAAAGTTGTGTCATTTTCTGAGATAAAAATCCTGGGTCAGACCCAGCTTAGAAGGGGACAATCATGAGTTTAGTGGCAGCCATGTCGTTTGCAGCACCCAGGAGACATCCTGGTTGAACTACATGTTTGGCGGGCTGGCAATTCAGGGGAGCACCGGGGAGGACACTCATTGCCACAGGGTCCATCAGGTAGCCGCACCTGCTGTCTGTGTGGACCACCTGTGGGAGAGAGTTTGGCAAGAAGGGCTTGTTAAAAAACACATTTCTGGACTCTTCCCTGGTGGTCCAGTGGTTAAGACTTTGTGCTTCCACTGCACGGGGTACGAGTTTGATCCCTGGTCAGGGAAGTTCCGCATGCCATGCGGTGCGGCCAAAAAGAAGAAGAAAACAAAACCCACATTTCTAGTATTCATTCCCACTTCATGAAGGTCTAAAATAGACTGCAAATCTAGCCTGAGAGGGTACTGAGAGAAGAGAAAATTTACTCTGTGTATAATAAACCATAAAGAAGTCTTAGAGATAAATTAATGAATCTACAGAAGAGAGATGACTATTTTCTCCAGGAACATCTGTTATGGGTTTGGGCCCGATATATGCATAAGTGTATTGTTTCCAGAACATTGCATCCTGCCCGTCACCTTTAGAACCCTTTTATGCATTCTCTCCCACATCCACCCATGTGTCCTCACTGTAAAATTGGGATGATCCCAATATCATATAATATTATATTATTCATAATAATGTTACAAATATTATTACTTGCCCAGCCCCTGGTACATAGGAATTGCTCTATACATGTAGGCTGTTATTATCATTACTTGTTCTGCACCTGAGAAAACTCAGACCCAGAGTGGGGAAGTGACTTGCCTAATGTGATGTAACTAGTCAGTAGCAAAGTCAGAGCAAGAATCAGGTCTTCTGAGTCCCGCTGGTACTGTCATATCATGTAGCACAGAAAAAGTATTTCTAAATGGAAGGGCAGACAACATTATTATTATTATTATTATTATTATTATTTATTTATTTATTTGGCTGCACTGGGTCTTTGTTTCAGCATGTGGGATCTTTAGTTGTGGCAGGCGAGCTCTTAGTGGCAGCATGTGGGATCTAGTTCCCTGACCAGGGATCGAACCCGGGCCCCCTGCATTGGGAGCATGGGGTCTTAGCCACTGGACCACCAGGGAAGTCCCCAGACAACATTATTGAACCAGGTGATTAAAAGGGGGCTAAATATTGACAATATATTTTGTTGGTAAGGCTGTGGAGAAACATATATTATTCTGTTGGTGTGAGGGCAGAAAGTTACAACCCCTGTAGAGGGGAATTTTGCAATATCTAACAAAGTTAAATATGCATTTACCGATTTCAAAACATGGAAGCTAAGTAGATCGCTAATTTTGAATATAACAAACGGAATCAAGACAACCCCGCCGTGGTAGAAGCAGTCTAAAAAGTCTTAGATTCTTTTTAAAAAATCAGTTGCTGCTGATTTCTCTTTTTCATTGTGGGAGTAGCGTGGATTCTTGCAGCAGAGCTGTGGGCTCCATGCCAAGTGGGGAGCGTGGACAAGCTCTCTGGCTGCTCCAGACACAGACGCAGTAGCAGGAGGGTCATCTGTTTGAGTACCAATGAGTAAACCACAGAGAGGCGGGTGTGGGCATGGGTGAGGCCAGTAATCAGCTGGTAGGACCACAGGGTTCAAGAACAGGACCAGTGGAAAGATACAAGTCCACTGGGATGGGCAGTCCTTGCCCTCTAGCCTGGGGGTCAGAGTCCAAAAGTCTCAAACAAGCTGCAGAGCCAGCTTGGGTGGGACAGAGGGCACCTAAGGCACTTGCAGACCATCGAGACGGCAGCCACAGCTGTGAGGGACCTTCTTCCAAAACAAGGTGCTCCACTGCCCTGCCTGGGGGGCGTGGGGAGGGCTCCCAGGAGCCTTGAGCAGAAAATGCCCAGAGGTGGGATGACAGGTTAGAAAACTGGGGCTTCAGATACACCTGAGCTTGAAATCCATCTACAGGTGTTTACCAAGAAGCTGTTCAGTTCAGGGCTCTCTGAGGGAGTCACAAAAACATTCTCCAGGGCAATCCTACATAGCAGAACAGCCCGGGTTGAAAAGAAACCCATTGCTCTCACCCCGACTCTGTCCCCTTCTGGTGCCTGGGGGAGCAGAGATGGAGGTGGGAGATGCTCTTTTCTAACAATTTTAATTTGGGGGTCTTACTTGAGTATGCCTTGAGGATACTGGCCAGCTCCCAGAAGTTTCACTACTATATCATGTTTGAACTGGGAGCAGAGGTCATTTCAGTCTTATGGCTGAAGAGACCCAAGGTCTAGAAAGGTGACTCCCAGTCATGATTTTCAAACCAAGAGTGAAAAGGTAGAATTTCGCTATCTAATCTTCTAGATTATCCACAGGATGAGAGAAGCTGGTACATGTTATTTACCCAAATATTTTGTTTTCCACTCAATAGCTAGGCAAAATTTGGCTCTAAATTTGTTTTGTGGCTTTCCTAGCTTCTTTTCTTAGCATCTTTCCCCTCACCTCAGTTGTACCCCTGCTGCTACCTGCCACCATCTCTAAGCAAAACCTGTTCCCACAAAATAATGGCTGATGCATTCACAGTGGAATATAGAAGCCTGGTGAGGTTTAACCAGGAACATGTTGCCTTTTAACTAGGAACAAACCTAGAAGCCAAGAGAGATGAAGATAACTATAACGATAAAATTCAGTCACCTATGAGCACAGTAGTATACATTGCCGGTCTGGGAGGGAAAGATGACCTTTACAGGATCCCTGAAATCACTCAGGAAAGGGGGTGAGTGTGGTGCAGTGGAGCATGTATTGGGATCAGATGACCTGAACTTTCTTTTTTTTTTTTCCCTTTAAAAAAAAATTATGGTGAAATATACATAATATAAAATTTACCATCTTAGCCATTTTTTTTTTTTTTTTTTTTTTTTTTTGCGTTATGCGGGCCTCTTCACGGTTGTGGCCTCTCCCGTTGCGGAGCACAGGCTACGGACGCACAGGCCCAGCGGCCATGGCTCACGGGTCCAGCCGCTCCGCGGCATGTGGGACCCTCCCGGATCGGGGCACGAACCCGTGTCCCCTGCATCGGCAGGCGGACTCTCAACCACTGCGCCACCAGGGAAGCCCCATCTTAGCCATTTTTAAGTGTACAGCTCAGTGGCATTAATAAACACATTCACATCATTGTGCAACCATCAACCCTGCCCATCTCCAGAACTTTTTCATCTTCCCAAACTGAAACTCTGCACCCATTAAACAACTCCCCCATCACCACTCCTCCCCCAGCCCCTGGCACCCACCATTCTGCTTTCTGTCTCTATGGGTTTGGCTCCTCTAGGAACTGCATGTGAGTGGGCTCATACAGCATGTGTCTTTATGTGATTGGCTTATTTCACTCAGAACAGTATCCTCAAGGTTCATCCATGTTGTAGCAGGTGTCAGAATTTCCTTCTTTTTTAAGGCTGAATAATGTTCTGTTGTATTTATATACCACTTTTTGCTTATCTATTCATCTGTCAATGAACACTTGGGTTATCTCCACATTTTAGCCATTGGGAATAATGCTGCTATGAACATGGGTGTACAAATCTCTCTTCAAGACCCTGCTTTCAATTCCTTTGGGCATATACCAAGAAGCAGATTGCTGGGTCATATGGTAATTCTTGAGGCATACCATACCGTTTTCCATAGTGGTTCCCAGCAATGCACAAGGGTTCCAGTTTCTCTACATTCTTGCCAACACTACCGTTTTCTGTTTTTGTTTCGTTTTTGTTTTTGTTTCGTAATAGCCATCCTAGTGACCATGAAGTAGTATCTCATTGCAGTTTTGGTTTTTGTTTCCCTAATGATTAGTGATTTTGAGTGTCTTTGCATGTGCTTATTGGCCATCTGTATGTTGTCTTTGGAGAAATGTCTAATTAAGTCCTTGCCCATTTAAAAAAAATTAATTTATTTTTGGCTGCATCATCAGAAAATAGTTGCAAGTCATCAGATATATGACTTGCAACTATTTTCTTCCATCTGTGTGTAGTCTTTTTTTTCCCCAGGTATGTTTGTTTATTTATTTATTTATTTGCTGCACTGCACACCATGTGGGATCCTGGTTCCCCAACCAGGGATCGAACCCGTGCCCCATGCATTGGGAGCTTGGTGTCTTAACCACTGGACCACCAGGGAAGTCCCTGTGTGTCGTCTTTTGATGCACAAAATTTTTTAATTTTCATGAAGTCCACTTTTTCTTTTTTTCTTTTGTTGTCTGTGCCTTTGGAGTCACATCTAAGAAATCACTGCCAAATTCAATGTCATGAAGCTTTTTTTTTTTTTTTTTTTAAATAAATTTAGTTACTGGGCTTCCCTGGTGGCGCAGTGGTTGAGAGTCCGCCTGCTGATGCAGGGGACTCGGGTTCGTGCCCTGGTCTGCAAAGATCCCAGATGCCGCGGAGCAGCTGGGCCCGTGAGCCATGGCCGCTGAGCCTGCGCGTCCAGAGCCTGTGCTCTGCAACGGGAGAGGCCACAACAGTGAGAGGCCCGTGTACCGCAAAAAAAAAAAAAAAAAAAAAATATTTATTTATTTTTGGCTGCGTTGGGTCTTCGTTGCTGCATGCAGGCTTTCTCTAGTTGCGGCCAGCGGGGGCTACTCTTTGTTGTGGTGCACGGGCCTCTCATTGTGGTGGCCTCTCCTGTTGTGGAGCACGGGCTCTAGGCGTGCGGGCTTCAGTAGTTGTGGCTCTCAGGCTCAGTAGCTGTGGCACATGGGCTTAGTTGCTCCACGGCATGTGGGATCTTCCTGGACCAGGGCTCGAACCCGTGTCCCCTGCATTGGCAGGCAGATTCTCAACCACCAGAGAAGCCCTCTCCCATTTTTATAGAGAGGAAAACTAAGACCTAGAAAGAGAAGCAACATTATAACCAAGCTGTCAAATGTGGTAATTCTTATTTCAGGGTTAGTGTGAACTTGACCCTGGTCCAAAGAAAAGCAGCTCTATCTGCGGCATGTTGTTACCATCCTTTTCATTATGTTCCAAATTCAGGGATCAAATCTCTTGGATCTCAAAATGCCACCTCTCCCCTTCCCATCCCTTTTCTGGCTCTCACACTGGCTGTTTTTGCTCACTTGATTTCTGTACACACCTATATGCCTTAACAAGTCGAACTCTGGCAAGAACGTGACCTTTGCCCTCTGGCCCCTCTCCTCTTCTAGGAGCACCTGTCTGTTGAGGATTTCACCAAGGCCTTGGGGGTGACTCCTGCTGCCTTCTCTGCTCTGCCCCGATGGAAACAACAAAACCTCAAGAAAGAAAAAGGACTGTTTTGAGAAGCAAGAGTAGCTGTGGTTTAAAGCAGTACCCTACCCCACTTGCAGAGCTTCATTTTATGACTGGTATTAGTTCTGTATTAATGGAAGTGAAAATTTACAGTTGTACCTGTGAGCAGCCGTCTGTGGCAATGTCACTTCTGTTTAGTAATCTACCGATTCCTCCATAAGGAGCCTGTGGTCCCAATTTCAGCTCTGAAGAAGGTGGTTGCATTTTTTTTTTATCCTGGGTGTTGCCTTACTTTTAAACCATCCTGTTCTAGAGCTTTCCCTTCTTAGAAGAGCAGCCCAACACTTCATGGAAGAGCCTTCCCTAGGCTTTTATCATGACTCATTTTTAATTATGGCAGGTGGGCTGAAGCATTTTGCAGTTTTATATCTTTCCGAGTAATGGCTTTTCCTTTTCACATATACTTTTCTTACTGCCTTCCTCAGGTGTTAAAGGGGACCCATTCTTTGAAAGAGCTGAATGGCTCAGGTGATGGCCCTATTTAGGAGGTTTCACAATACTCACTAACCAGTACCCAGCGAGAGCAACATACCCACTAGGCCTAGGCTTGAGGCCTAACAGCAAGTATGAAATGCAAATGCTATCTCACCCCCGTCTCTGGTACTCTTAATAATAAGGCAAAGGAAGAGCACCGTTAAGGCCCATGCTGGGTTTAAAAACTGTTATCCAGAACCTCTGCAAAGCTTCACAGGCTCCTCAGATGAAATCCACCGGAGGTTCGTGCTGACTCAGCCATACCTGGTTTCCCATCCCATTCCCTTTAAGGTGTAACAGTGCGCTTGAAAGTCCAAGTCAGAAGGCCAACAGAAGGTGATTTTCACAACTTCAACAGCTGGTTAAGTGTCTGCAAGAATATGTCCTTTTCAGAAATAACAGTTGAACCAACACAAGGTTAATAAAGGCTTTAATTTCACACACAAAAAACTCTATGCATAATTTAAAAAGGAAACAAAAAAACCGTACAGGGTACAGAGGAACAGTTCTGCTAAAACACAGATAAAGTGCCGCTCCATACAAAACAACATAAAGAATCAGAATCAAAAGTCACTCTGAACACAAAGAAAATCACCTCACAAATATGGCCAAAGCTGCCAGCAAACCTAGTAGTGGCTCAACTAGGCAAAGTGTAGGAAGCTTACTTCTGTTCTCCTCTCCGTAGCATAAATAAACAACACTGACAATAGGCCAGAGAAGATGGGGATGGAAGGAAAAGAGAGGGAGGGAAACCTAAAGACGAGAGGTGTGTACAACCACTGTGTCTCACTCTTCCACCCATGCTCTTCTTGAAACAGACCAGTTCAGATGACTGCTCTTCTGTATTGGCATTGGACCTAACAAACTCCAGTCCTGATGCAGACCCTCATCCACTCTATTCTGACACCAGTGGACACGCCTCTACTTCAAACCTCTGCACTTTAAGTCCAAATTACTGAAATCAACTGCTTGTATTCATACTGGCACATTTTTTATTAAAAACTCCAAAACCTCAGACACATAGCACACATGGAAAGGAAAACACTAATTGTGTGTAAATATAATACAACAAAAGACTGCCTGAAGTTTAGTAATCAAAGCATGCCATAAAGAAGTCAGTGGGCATGGTGAGACACAGCAAAAGAAACCTGTCACAAAACTCTCAAGGCCTAACAAACTATAGTTTTCCAATAAAATAAATATATGTATTTTTTTCAGATGTTAATAAGACACTGATGGAGAAAATTAGAATTTTGAAGTAATGCATTAGAAAGATGTTAGAGGGCAGAAATCTGTTTAGTTTTTGTACACACTTAAAGAGCATTACTCGGTGTAAAGCAAGATGGGGAGGAGGAAAAAGATGTTTCTATTTTGGGGGGGACACTTTTATGTGACTTGCATCTAGTACTGGGTGTTGATTTTTCTAAAAATCTCCATGTATACACAAGATCCACATGTACTTGGAGATCCAGCTGTTTCCCTGATTTAAAACAAAAGGGCAAAAATGGTTGGATGACCAAGAGCATCCACTGTAGTCAATTTAGAGGACAGAGAAGAGGAAGAAGGGTAATATTTTTATTTGTTTTAATATTATCTCTGTTCAGTAGATCACAAATGAGTTTACAAACTACCTTTTTCTCCTGTATGTTTTCAACGCCCATGCTCTCTCTACACTCATAATGCTCCACTACATATGAGATACTGCCAAGAATCTCTTTAATTTAGGTGTTTCCTAATAATTTTCATTATACAACTAGCTGTACATGTGTAGAGCTATATTTATAGAGTTACATAATGGTAACTTCAATATGGAATAGGTAAATTCATCAATTCACTTGCTGAGGTTTTAATTCTTAAAGTTTATTTTAGAAGAATTTTACACTTGAGCAAGGAGAGAAGTAAAGAAATGTCTAGTCTAGTATTTGCCTCCCAGAGTTAATGAACTGATCTTTAAGTATCGCTGCATACTTCTTAAAATGTAAACACATTTACATTTGTTATTGAGCCATTAAGTTAGGCCTGAAATTAACAGACCATGGCAAGTAATCAAGTAGCTCTTGGAATCAAAATATAAATAGAAGAATAATTCACGGACTTGCTTCTTATTCTATCCTGCTGAAACAGAACTTCTGAGTCTGTACACATAAATATATTCCCTACAGAACAGAATCTATCTCCGTATAGGCCTAAATTATAGTTAGGGCTTCTAAAGTGATAGCAGCACCTGGGCACATGCAACTTTCCAATCCTCTGTAATAATATTAGGTGATAATAATCAACGAGTTTGAATTTTAGTTTAACTTTCCCTTCCAAAAAATTCCAATTAAGATCAGTTGTGTGTAGAACTAAGAACTGTCAAGTTCCAATTCAAAGTCATTTAAAGTAACATATTTGGTATTTTCAATAGGAATATTAGTTATTGTGCAAGCTGCCTGGAACTGAAGCTCTCCGTCCCTATCTAACTTGTCCCTTTCGGGCACCAACACGCCAAATGCCCCATTCCCCAATTCTGAGCAAACTGCACAAAAAATATTATCTACTTGTAATTTTTAAATACATACAGTCAGCTCAAAATAACAACAAACTCCATCAACATGGTCCAGCTGAACTGTCCATGTGTAGTCATTAATCCTTCACTGAACCAAAATGAGAAAGTAACTCTGTAGTGAAAGGGGTAAGAGTTGAAGGAGTGAAGGGAGAGAGGAAGGCTGACCAGGCCAAAACAATGGACAGACATCAAGGGAATTTCAAGTCCCAAACCTGCAAGTATATGAGCAGTGACATAACTCATCTACTTTTTTCAACTAGTAATTCCTGCCTAAGACATGGAAGAGCAAATCAAATTAGGTTCAAGCCAAGTGTACTTCTAAACCATACGCACACACAGCTATGAAAAGCAAGTCAAACGAGGGTACTTCATGGGCAACCTAGGCTTATGGCATTATATCTATTTGTTTAAATGCCCTAAATGCACCCACTCATGTCAAATCATCCCAATCATTTTTAACAGCATCTCTCAAAAGCTCTCAAATAGACACAGAGAAGTAATAAACAGCTAAAGAATTTGATTATCACTTCACTCACAGATGAGAAAACCAGTTATTTCCAAGAAAAAAGTAAAATGGCTCCCCAGTGGAAATAAACAAAATTTTAAAAGCTAGTTTTTTAAACAAATGTTTTCCTCTGCTCTATACTACTCCTGCATATCCTACCACTGTACCACGTTGGAAAGTTCACTACCTTAACAGGTAGGTAAATGGTAGGAGACGAAGCTTTTATCAGTAGTTAAGCAAAAGTGCTGGGGCCATTTACAATTCAAAGATTCAATATTTTAGAATAGGTTACTACGTCAGAACACATCCAAGTTTCAAGAGTAGGGCTGGAGCTCTCTTAAGGCAATCTTCCAGAAAAGATGTTACATCTTCTGTGATGTTGGACTTAAAAATGAAAGAAAATGTTGAAGGTTTCATTTTGCTATACTTAACTCTGTGTGATCCTAATGATTCCTGGGCTCACAAAATTATTTTAGGAACAAAATTCTACTCTCAAACTCATTCTTTATATGGTTTCACAAGCTGTTTAACCAGGCTGGTTATGTCAGCTGAGTGACTAACATAGCACTTAATGTTGAACCCCATTTAACCTCAACTCAAAGCACCTAAAAAGTAAGATAATTATGCACCTTTGTTATTTGTTAGTTCTTGGAATTACCTAAACCAATCATATTTTAATTCTCATCCTGTTTTAAGGGCAAAGCCAGACAGCAAATGGTTATATGTTTAAACTTTATCCTATAGCTCATGTGCTTAATTTCACCCTTGAAGCAGGGCTTTCAGCTTTAGTGGTCCAGAGTTTCACCTTTAACACAAGAATACTCCTCCTGACCTCTCTATGTATGGGAGACAGAGATGCTAGCATTCTTCATATTCTCTAGGTAATCTTGTAGGGGAGTCCCAATTGGGACAACATCACTTTCCTACCTCTTAAAGTTTTGGCTGCAGTCTGTTAGGGTAATGCTTGCTCCATGGAAGAATGACACAGAAGAAAAATAAAAGATTCTATCTTCACCATGGTAATAATATAGATGATATACAATGAAAATACTGTGTGAAGGAATCTCTTTAAAGAAAATACGAAGTGTACAATGAATACCAAATGTGGGAACATAACACATTCCAAAGCACCAACAATCCATTTCTTGGGACTGCATGTAAACAGCAAAAGCATTATGAATCCATGAAATAATTTTTTTAAAAAAGCTCCTCAAGTCAGGTGGCAGAAATGTCCCTCCTTTGTCAGGAGGACAAACTGTCATTAGTGTAACATGGAGAGCTGGCTTTCCAGTGAACTTTACTAATAGGAAACACACATGAAAGATTACAGACGTGAGTGAAACTACGCAAGGAACATAAAAGCCAAATGCCAAATGATATGTATATCTTCACACATTTCTCAGGTGAATGGACTCTGACAACTTCATTTCATCTCCAAACTGCTGTGCTATTAATTTTGAGTAGGCATACTCTGGTGGGCTATCCTAACTCTTTAAGGCTCCATTCATTCCACATATATGTGTGTGTATGTGTGTGTGTGTATGTACATATATATATATTTACAACATGTATTCCTAAGACAAAAGGAAGTGCCACTCTTGTAGGAGAAAAAAAGGATAATCAGCTACAGATGTGAGACCAAAGTTTCCATAAAACAATTAATATGGAGCGTTCCGCATAATTGCAGTTTTCGTCTTTTGGTTTGGCCCTGAGCTGTTTGTTGCTCCCGCATCAAGTAGAGTTCTAAATTCTCCTCGGGCAGAGGAAAGAGAAGTGGGTGGCAGTAAGAGAGAATATGCAGTGCACACTGCCAACCCAGGAGTTTGTTCCTCATGAAGCCTGACGAGTGGTCTTTCCCACTTCCATACTAAGTGCCTGAGAGGTCTTTTCTGTTTCCAGCAGCTCATCAAAGATCTCCCTTAAAATAAAACAAATAAAAAGTTAAATAGGAAATTCAGTGAACAGAGACAGAGGATAGACAGAAAATAAACATTGATAAAGGCTGCATAATCCCATGATGCCTAAATTTTATTAAATAAGCAGCTCATTCATTTTATTACCATCTTAACCCCACGTGCCGATTCTTAAAAATACTTGGAGGGAATGGCAATAGCTAGCTTTGATAGAAACGCTATGTAGTTCCTATCCATATAACTCAGATCTTCTAGCTGATACAATGAAAGACCAAAAAGTTTTATGACAGGACAGCTTCCATCATAAAAAGATCTTAAGTTCTATACCTAGATTCTACTGAGTGAGTTAAGAGAAAAAATACTTTGGAAATATCAAGACATGAGCCCTAAGCAAAGACAATAAAAATCATAAATCGTCAACCAATTAACTGATGGGAACATTTTATCCTTAAAGAAAAAAAAAAAAAGAATTCAAGTGATTTTTAGCCCACAGCTTCAGATCAGGCAAAGTTTCTTACTTGTGCATATAAAAGAAGATGTAACCACTTCGATCTCGATCACTCTGCACAGAAGCCTCTTGGATTTTAGATACCTCTAGGTCATTATAAGTAAACCAAGCCTGCTTCTTAATGTCGTACACATCACTAATGTAATGACCTGAAATAAATAAAATCTTAAAATTAAGGTTATTTTTTTAAAAAAACGTATTGAAGGGGCTTCCCTGGTGGTGCAGTAGTTAAGAATCCTCCTGCCAGTGCAGGGGACACGGGTTCGAGCCCTGGTCCAGGAAGATGCCACATGCTGCGGAACAACTAAGCCCGTGCACCACAACTACTGAACCTGTGCTCTAGAGCCCGCAAGCCACAACTACTGAGCCCATGTGCCACAACTACTGAAGCCCACGCACCTAGAGCCCACACTCCACAACAAGAGAAGCCACTGCAATGAGAAGCCCGCGCACCGCACCGAAGAGTAGCCCCCGCTCGCTGCATTAGAGAAAGCCCGTGCACAGCAACGAAGACCCAACACAGCATCCCCACTCCCAAAAAAAAGTGTTGAATTTTTCTCAGGGACCGGAAGTTTCAGAAAGAGAAACAGCCAACCCCATTTCACCTTACTATACCAGGACAACTTTTTTGATAAATATATTTTGTTTAGGGACATTTGGGTCACACGTGAATAGAGAAATCAAAACAGTTGTACCTATTAACACAATTCACACTTAAGTGTGATCAAAGAAAAGATTTCAAAGTTTTTCTTGATGCATTTAACTTACACCTCACAAATCTAGGCTCAGAGCAACCCAATAAGGAGTAAATACTGGATAGTCCATTTATAAAATGCTGAAATCCTAATGTCCATTTACCTGAAGAAGAAGTGCTACCAATGTGACTGACAACACTGATGAGCCGATAGGAATGAGGAAGATTTCCTGTCTGGAAAACAGAAGTGGGCATGACTTTCAACTCTTCATCTGAATACAAGCAAAACACTAATTTTAAATTTATTATCAAAGCTGACATGGCAAAGTTTCAATGTGTGGGGGGTTAGACTCAATAAAAAAACCCAGTGGTTGGTATTGTTCATATCCTTTGACCCAAGAATTCTACTCCCCAAGAATTTATCCTAAGAAAATAATGCAAAAGAAGGAAACAGTATATATGTATATAATTATTCACTGTAGCATTATCTATAATAATGAAAATTTGGAACTAACAATACGCTCAGTAATAGTTAAATGGTTACTGGTATATCAACTCAGTACAGTATTATTCAGTTATTTAAAGAAAAAATATGTGGGTCAGCAACATGTTAACTTGTTTTTCAAACTTACATGAACACACATAATAACTATAGCTCTATAAAATAGATGTTAATGGCTAAGTACTGAAAAACAGAATGGAAAAAATGAAAAGAGTTGCTGTGTTGCTGTAGGGATTATGGATGAACTTTTACATTTTAAATATTTTAAAAAATGCTATTAAAATATTATTAGCAGAAAAGTAAAACAAAACTGAAAAGTGATATTCATGGACTTCAGGCAGCACTATAAGATATAATTTTGGGAACAAATACAGCTATAGGTAAGCCATTAAAATGTTCAAAAACTTTGATGCTGTAATTTATTTCTGGGAATTTCCTTAAAGAAGAAAATCCTAATATAGAAAACACTACAATCATATACAGTTCCTCGATATGTTACTTATTATAATGAAAAAAAAACAACTTAAATGCTCAATGTTAACTAAAAATTAAATAAAATAAATAGCATGTTCATTGATGGAATACAGTATAGCCATTAAAAATGAAATGCTTATAGTCTTTAACAAGTAGGATAAAAACTGTACTTATTCTATGACTTTAAAAGCATACTTGGAATACTTTGGGGTAGGGATGATAAAAGAATATATCAAATGCTAACAGTAGTTGTGTTAAAATTGTGGGATCCTGGGTAATTAAAATAACAAAAAATTTGGAAAATGGGAAAAAAGCAATTATTTAGGGTAAAAAGAGATTTCAAGTGCTCTAGTTAATGTCATCAATAGTTTTTATTGAGTAACAATCAACTATTTTTAGTATTTAACCTTAAAGATAAAATAGTTTTGGTAGAACTGAAGGTGATTTAATATACATATGACTTTGAGAACTATTACTAAGTTAGTACCTAACATGCACATAAGGTGATCAGGATGTGTGTTTTTTTTGTCATTTTGTTTTGAATCTTCTGTGTAAGAAATGAGGAGCAAAGGCCAAGAGAAAGTGAAGACCATCTGATGGCTGCCAAAGGGGCAGAAGGGGACCTGCAATGGACACTGACAGTGGGGGCCTTTGAAGATAAGGAACAGCAGCATTACTGACAACTTGACCTACGAAGGGAATATAATGTCACCCACCTCGGCATTTCTTTTCAGCTCCTCAGCTTCAGCTTCTGTATACTCCATATCTAAAACATCCTCATTTCCAGAGTCCTCATCAGAGCCCAATGAATCCAGAAAAGAGTTGTTAAACTCTGAAGAACACAAAGACAAAGTCTTGTAAAAGTTCTTGGAATAGACACAAAGAGATACGATTGGGAAGGTATAAAACAGCTTGAAGTACACATTTGATCATTCTAAGAAACATAAAACATATTATTATTAGGGTTCCAATTCACCCAGCTTACTCTAGGGAATAAAAATTCAGGCACCAGTTATCTGTAAAAGAAATGTTCCCTTTTGTTTTAAATATATTTATATGAAAGGGGATAATACTCTTTTAAGAAAGGAATAAAACTGACAAAAAAATTACAGATAATCCAATTTCACTGAATTCTCTATTATATAAACTATATGTTAGATTTGACATACTTGGTACATATTATGGATGCCACCAGCAAACAAATTATCTGACAGAAAAGAGACCATAAGAAGATCAACATCCTTTCATTTTCTTCAACATTAAATCATACTTTGAAATTTAACAAAAATAATGGAAATTCAACCTTAAACTCCTAAGTTTTACCTAAAATACTAAACAAATAAATCCAAGGTCCAATTTTTCTCCTTAATAATGTGTTTCCACTGGAAGAATCCATCTTTACTAATGGCTTCAAATAAAGAATCCCAGGAGCATCTGTGCATAAATGACTCTGTTTTATAGAGTTGTTTAAAAGACATGAACACTTAAGAATGGGAAGAACAGGAAGACACTACAGTATCAAAATTCTGGACTCTGGAATATAGAGGGGTGACTGACTTAGCAGACCTAAGAAAGTCAAACCTAAGCCAGTAATGGAAAAGTTGAGAACCAATCCAATTTATATTACAGAGTCCTCAAAAGACATACAACTTGGAAATAGCAGGTACCTCTAAAACTGGAGGCTAGGAAGAGGATAAAAATAAGGATTAGGTGGGGCTTCCCTGGTGGCGCGGTGGTTAAGAATCCACCTGCCAATGCAGGGGATATGGGTTCAATCTCTGGTCTGGGAAGATCCCACATGCCGGGGAGCAACTAAGCCCGTGCGCCACAACTACTGAGCCTGCGCTCTAGAGCCCGCGAGCCAAAGCTACTGAGCCCATGTGCCTAGAGCCTGTGCTCTGCAAACAAGAGAAGCCACTGCGATGAGAAGCCCGCGCACTGCAACGACGAGTAGCCCCCGCTCTCTGCGGCTAGAGAAAGCCCTTGCACAGCAATGATGACCCAACACAGCCAAAAAGAAAAATAAATAAATTAATTAAAAAAAAAAAGAATTAGGTGAAAGCTGTTTGAGATGCAGACTCCTAGATCCACTTCCCCTTACTTCATGCTGCTGGGCAATGACAGAAGTCGGCAGCTTTGTTCTTTGGAGAGTTGGTAAAATAGTCTCTGGATTGGAGGATTCCAGGCACAGGGGAGTAGGTGACAGTGTGCATATTGAAAGATGAATATAACTCCCATCCCCACCCCCAGCCCTATGCCTGTACTTGGCTTCTAGAACTCTGGCAGCCACATCTTTTACCTGTAGGCAAGGGCAGGAGACTAGAAAACTTTCTTTAAGAATCTTACCAGTCCAAGGGAAGGCCTAAAATATTAACATCATCCCCCAAACAGTAAAACCCTGTAAAACTCAAAGTTGACAAGTCCTAGCTATTCATATACTCAGAGCTTCCAATCATCTTTTTAGTCCCCTCTTTTTTTTAAACATCTTTATTGGAGTATAATTGCTTTACAATGGTGTGTTAGTTTCTGCTAGTCCCCTACTCTTAATCATGAGCTGACAGCCAAGGATTACTAGATAATTGAAAAAAGACTCTAACAAGGAATATAAAGACCATAATAAACACACAGGACAGAGCAATCTGGAGAAAAGAGAATCTATTCAGGGAGATGGAAATGTCAAATAAACAAAAAAAATGAACCATATTTAATATCGTCAGAGAGTTGAGATGGTATTACTTCTCTGAACCACCCCAACCCCAAAATGTTATAAAAAAGTAACAATCA
This sequence comes from Mesoplodon mirus, assembly GCF_964341445.2. Classification (NCBI taxonomy): domain Eukaryota; kingdom Metazoa; phylum Chordata; class Mammalia; order Artiodactyla; family Ziphiidae; genus Mesoplodon; species Mesoplodon mirus. Next base: position 19,682,214 of record NC_138984.1, on the reverse strand, counting down.
CAAAAACCAGTTCTTGAAAATTAGAAATATGATAGAAATAAAATACTAAAAAAAAGTTTGGAGTTGGTGATAATGTTGGAGAAACTTCCCAGGCAGTACAGCAAAATAACAAAAAAATGGAAAACAGAGCGAAGAGATGAGAAAATTAAGAGGATCAGACTAGGACGTCTGAATAATAGGGGTTTCAAAACGAGAAAAGAGAGGAAGTAGAATGAAGGAAATCAGTGCAAATTTCTTAGAATTGAAGGACAAAAGTTTCTAGATTAAAATAATCCTCTAAGTGCCCAGCAGAAATGGATGAAACAGACACACATAAAGGCACATCACTGTGAAACGTAATCACAATGGAAACAAAGAGAAGATCCTATAAGCTTTCAGAAAAAAAAGATGTCACATCAGAATAAAGAACAGCTTTAGACTTCTCATACAGCAACCCAGCAAACAAGACTTTTGTCATTGCCCAGCAGCATGAAGGTGGGGGGAAACAATGCTTTTACAATGATTGTAAACCCAGAATTCTATATTCAAATAAACTATCAGTCAAATACTGGGGCAGAATGAAACTTTCAAGTCCTCCAAAAAATCTAAGTCACATCCCCTCTTCTTCAAGAAAACTACTGGGGATGTTCTCCATCAAAGCATAAGTACACAAAGGATGAGAAAAGAGTCATACAGGAAATGAGAGATTCGAACAAAAGAGAGAATCAGAGGGAATCCCCTGGAGAATGGTTAGGGAGCTCTCAGGATATCTGTGCATGGATGTAGAGGGCAACCAGTCCAGACTGGAACAATATGACTTGAGACAGCCATTCATCACCACCATTGCACCATCTTTTATATCTGAGGCCAGAATGCCTAGGTGAGCCTAGCTTGAATTCTTTTTTTTTTTTTTTTTTTTTTAAATATGGAACGCTTCACGAATTTGCGTGTCATCCTTGCGCAGGGGCCATGCTAATCTTCTCTGTATCGTTCCAATTTTTTAGTATATGTGCTGCCGAAGCGAGCACAGCTTGAATTCTTATTTGTAACTGTCTCAACCATCTGCTAGTGAAATTCTTGCTCTCTCCACCATGCCCTGGTGTCTAGATCAGCCTAGAACACTCATTTTTATACCAGCAATTTTTTTTTGTTTTGCTTTAATCTATTTCTTAGAGCCAGAGAAAAACCAGAGTGATCTTAGAAAATACAGTTAGCTCACTTCCCGTGACTACCTGTCCTGGTAGACTTCCAGCACATGGTCCATAAATTAGTTCTGCCAAATCCCCTATGGTGAACCTTACGCTTTTGAATACTCATTCACGACTTTGCTCACTGGCTTCCCCAGAGTGAGCTCTTGTAAATTCACAGGGAAACTGAAGTCACATTATCTTTTCCTAACAGTCTTTTTTTATTTATTTTTTTTACATCTTTATTAGAGTATAATTGCTTTACAATGGTGTCTTAGTTTCTGCTTTATAACAAAGTGAATCAGTTATACATATACATATGTTCCCATATCTCTTCTGTCTTGCGTCTCCCTTCCTCCCACCCTCCCTATCCCACCCCTCTAGGTGGTCACAAAGCACCAAGCTGATCTCCCTGAACTATGTGGCTGCTTCCCACTATCTATCTATTTTACGTTTGGTAGTGTATATATGTCCATGCCACTCTCTCACTTTGTCACAGCTTACCCATACCCCTCCCCATATCCTCAAGTCCATTCTCTAGTAGGTCTGTGTCTTTATTCCCGTTTTACCCCTAGGTTCTTCATGACATTTTTTTTTCTTAAATTCCATATATATGTGTTAGCATATGGTATTTGTCTTTCTCTTTCTGACTTACTTCACTCTGTATGACAGACTCTAGGTCCATCCACCCCATTACAAATAGCTCAATTTCATTTCTTTTTATGGCTGAGTAATATTCCATTGTATATATGTGCCACATCTTCTTTATCCATTCATCAGATGATGGACACTTAGGTTGTTTCCAGCTCCGGGCTATTGTGAATAGAGCTGCAATGAACATTTTGGTACATGTCTCTTTGTGAATTATGGTTTTCTCAGGGTATATGCCTAGTAGTGGGATTGCTGGGTCATATGGTAGTTCTATTTGTAGTTTTTTAAGGAAGCTCCATACTGTTCTCCATAGTGGCTGTACCAATTCACATTCCCACCAGCAGTGCAAGAGTGTTCCCTTTTCTCCACACCCTCTCCAGCATTTATTGTTTCTAGATTTTTTTGATGATGGCCACTCTGACCAGTGTGAGATGATATCTCATTGTAGTTTTGATTTGCATTTCTCTAATGATTAATGATGTCGAGCATTCTTTCATGTGTTTGTTGGCAGTCTGTATATCTTCTTTGGAGAAATGTCTATTTAGGTCTTCTGCCCATTTTTGGATTGGGTTGTTTGTTTTTTTGTTATTGAGCTGCACGAGCTGCTTATAAATTTTGGAGATTAATCATTTGTCAGTTGCTTCATCTGCAAATATTTTCTCCCATTCTGGGGGTTGTCTTTTGGTCTTGTTTATGGTTTCCTTTGCTGTGTAAAAGCTTTTAAGTTTCATTAGGTCCCATTTGTTTATTTTTGTTTTTATTTCCATTTCTCTAGGAGGTGGGTCAAAAAGGATCTTGCTGTGATTTGTCATAGAGTGTTCTGCCTATGTTTTTCTCTAAGAGTTTGATAGTTTCTGGCCTTACTTTTAGGTCTTTAATCCATTTTGAGCCTTATTTTTGTGTATGGTGTTAGGGAGTGATCTAATCTCATACTTTTACATGTAGCTCTCCAGTTTTCCCAGTATCACTTATTGAAGAGGCTGTCCTTTCTCCACTGTACATTCCTGCCTCCTTTATCAAAGATAAGGTGACCATATGTGTGTGGGTTTATCTCTGAGCTTTCTATCCTGTTCCACTGATCTATATTTCTGTTTTTGTGCCAGTACCATACTGTCTTGATTACTGTAGCTCTGTAGTACAGTCTGAAGTCAGGGAGCCTGATTCCTCCAGCTCCGTTTTTTGTTCTCAAGAATGCTTTGGCTATTCAGGGTCTTTTGTGTTTCCATACAAATTGTGAAATTTTTTGTTCTAGTTCTGTGAAAAATGCCAGTGGTAGTTTGATAGAGATTGCATTGAATCTGTAGATTGCTTTGGGTAGTAGAGTCATTTTCACAATGTTGATTCTTCCAATCCAAGAACATGGTATATCTCTCCATCTATTTGTATCATCTTTAATTTCTTTCATCAGTGTCATAATTTTCTGCATACAGGTCTTTTGTCTCCTTAGGTAGGTTTATTCCTAGATATTTTATTCTTTTTGTTGCAATGGTAAATGGGAGTGTTTTCTTGATTTCACTTTCAGATTTTTCATCATTAGTGTATAGGAATGCCAGAGATTTTTGTGCATTAATTTTGTATCCTGCTACTTTACCAAATTCATTGATTAGCTCTAGTAGTCTTCTGGTAGCATCTTTAGGATTCTCTATGTATAGTATCATGTCATCTGCAAACAGTGACAGCTTTACTTCTCCTTTTCCGATTTGGATTCCTTTTATTTCCTTTTCTTCTCTGATTGCTGTGGCTAAAACTCCCAAAACTATGTTGAATAATAGTGGTGAGAGTGGGCAACCATGTCTTGTTCTTGATCTTAGTGGAAATGCTTTCAGTTTTTCACCACTGAGGACGATGTTGGCTGGGGGTTTGTCATATATGGCCTTTATTATGTTGAGGAAAGTTCCCTCTATGCCTACTTTCTGCAGGGTTTTTATCATAAATGGGTGTTAAATTTTGTTGAAAGCTTTCTCTGCATCTATTGAGATGATCATATGGTTTTTCTCCTTCAATTTGTTAATATGGTGTATCACGTTGATTGATTTGTGTATATTAAAGAATCCTTGCATTCCTGGGATAAACCCCACTTGATCATGGTGTATGAACCTTTTACTGTGTTGTTGGATTCTGTTTGCTAGTATTTTGTTGAGGATTTTTGCATCTATGTTCATCAGTGATATTGGCCTGTAGTTTTCTTTCTTTGTGACATCCTTGTCTGGTTTTGGTATCAGGGTGATGGTGGCCTCACAGAATGAGTTTGGCAGTGTTCCTCCCTCTGCTATATTTTGGAAGAGTTTGAGAAGGATAGGTGTTAGCTCCTCTCTAAATGTTTGATAGAATTCGCCTGTGAAGCCATCTGGTCCTGGGCTTTTGTTTGTTGGAAGATTTTTAATCACAGTTTCAATTTCAGTGCTTGTGATGGGTCTGTTCGTATTTTCTATTTCTTCCTGATTCAGTCTTGGCAGTTGTGCATTTCTAAGAATTTGTCTATTTCTTCCAGGTTGTCCATTTTATTGGCATAGAGTTGCTTGTAGTAATCTCTCATGATCTTTTGTATTTCTGCAGTGTCAGTTGTTACTTCTCCTTTTTCATTTCTAATTCTACTGATTTGAGTCTTCTCCCTTTTTTTCTTGATGAGTCTGGCTAATGGTTTATCAATTTTGTTTATCTTCTCAAAGAACCAGCTTTTAGTTTTATTGATCTTTGCTATTGTTTCCTTTTTCATTTATTTCTGATCTTATCTTTATGATTTCTTTCCTTCTGCAAAGTTTGGGATTATTTTGTTCTTCTTTCTCTAATTGCTTTAGGTGCAAGGTTAGGTTGTTTATTCGAGATGTTTCCTGTTTCTTAAGGTAGGATTGTATTGCTATAAACTTCCCTCTTAGAACTGCTTTTGCTGCATCCCATAGGCTTTGGGTCGTCGTGTCTCCATTGTCAGTTGTTTCTAGGTGTTTTTGGATTTCCTCTTTGATTTCTTCAGTGATCACTTCGTTATTAAGTAGTGTATTGTTTAGCCTCCATGTGTTTGTATTTTTTACAGCTCTTTTCCTGTAATTGATATCTAGTCTCATAGCGTTGTGGTTGGAAAAGATACTTGATACAATTTCAATTTTCTTAAATTTACCAAGGCTTGATTTGTGACCCAAGATATGATCTATCCTGGAGAATGTTCCATGAGCACTTGAGAAAAATGTGTATTCTGTTGTTTTTGGATGGAATGTCCTATAAATATCAATTAAGTCCATCTTGTTTAATGTATCATTTAAAGCTTGTGTTTCCTTATTTTCATTTTGGATGATCTGTCCATTGGTGAAAGTGGGGTGTTAAAGTCCCCTACTATGAATGTGTTACTGTTGATTTCCCCTTTTATGGCTGTGAGCATTTGCCTTATGTATTGAGGTGCTCCTATGTTGGGTGCATAACTATTTACAATTGTTATATCTTCTTCTTGGATTGATCCCTTGATCATTATGTAGTGTCCTTCTTTGTCTCTTCTAATAGTCTTTATTTTAAAGTCTATTTTGTCTGATATGAGAATTGCTACTCCAGCTTTCTTTTGGTTTCCATTTGCATGGAATATTTTTTTCCATCCCCTCACTTTCAGTCTGTATGTGTCTCTAGGTCTGAAGTGGGTCTCTTGTAGACAGCGTATATATGGGTATTGTTTTTGTATCCATTCAGCCAATCTGTGTCTTTTGGTGGGAGCATTTAATCCATTTACATTTAAGGTAGTTATCGATATGTATGTTCCTATTCCCATTTTCTTTATTGTTTTGGGTTTGTTATTGTAGGTCTTTTCCTTCTCTTGTGTTTCTTGCCTAGAGAAGTTCCTTTAGCATTTGTTGTAAAGCTGGTTTGGTAGTGCTGAACTCTCTCAGCTTTTGCTTGTCTGTAAAGGTTTTAATTTCTCTATCAAATCTGAATGAGATCCTTGCTGAGTAGAGTAGTCTTGGTTGCAGGTTTTTCTCCTTCATCACTTTAAATATGTCCTGCCAGTCCCTTCTGGCTTGCAGAGTTTCTGCTGAAAGATCAGCTGTTAACCTTATGGGGATTCCCTTGTGTGTTATTTGTTGTTTTTCCCTTGCTGCTTTTAATATGATTTGTGTTTAATTTTTGACAGTTTGATTAATATGTGTCTTGGTGTATTTCTCCTTGGATTTATCCTGTATGGGACTTTCTGTGCTTCCTGGACTTGATTAACTATTTCCTTTCCCATATTAGGGAAGTTTTCAACTATAATCTCTTCAAATATTTTCTCAGTCCCTTTCTTTTTCTCTTCTTCTTCTGGAACCCCTATAATTCAAATGCTGGTGCATTTAATGTTGTCCCAGAAGTCTCTCAGACTGTCCTCAGTTCTTTTCATTCTTTTTACCTTATTCTGCTCTGCAGTAGTTATTTCCACTATTTTATCTTCCAGGTCACTTATCCGTTCTTCTGCCTCAGTTATTCTGCTATTGATCCCCTCTAGAGTATTTTTTTTTTTTTTTTTTTTTTTTTGCGGTATGCAGCCTTCTCACTGTTGTGGCCTCTCCCGTTGCGGAGCACAGGCTCCGGACGCGCAGGCTCAGCAGCCGTGGCTCACGCGCCCAGCCGCTCTGCGGCATGTGGGATCTTCCCGGACCGGGGCACGAACCCATGTCCCCTGCATCGGCAGGCGGACTCTCAACCACTGCACCACCAAGGAAGCCCTAGAGTATTATTAATTTCATTTATTGTGTTGTTCATCGTTGCTTGTTTCCTCTTTAGTTCTTCTAGGTCCTTGTTAAATGTTTCTTGCATTCTGTCTATTCTATTTCCAAGATTTTGGATCATCTTTACTATCATTATTCTGAATTCTTTTTCAGGTAGACTGCCTATTTCCTCTTCGTTAGGTCTGGTGGGTTTTTATCTTGCTCCTTCATCTGCTGTGTGTTCTTCTGTCTTCTCATTTTGCTTATCTTACTGTGTTTGGGGTCTCCTTTTTGCAGGCTGCAGGTTCACAGTTCCTGTTGTTTTTGGTGTCTGTCCCCAGTGGCTAAAGTTGGTTCAGTGGGTTGTGTAGGCTTCCTGGCGGAAGTGACTAGTGCCTGTGTTCTGGTGGATGAGGCTGGATGTTGTTTCTCTGGTGGCAGGTCCACGTCTGGTGGTGTGTTTTGGGGTGTCTGTGGACTTATTATGATTTTAGGCAGTCTCTCTGCTAATTGGTGGGGTTGTGTTCCTGTCTTGCTAGTTGTTTGGCGTAGGGTGACCAGCACTGTAGCTTGCTGGTCTTTGAGTGAAGCTGGGTGCTGGTGTTGAGATGGAGATCTCTGTAAGATTTTCGCCGTTTGATATTATGTGGAGCTGGGAGGTCTCTTGTGGACCAGTGTCCTGAAGTTGGCTTTCCCACCTCAGTGGCACAGCACTGACTCCTGGCTCCTCAATTTGGGATGATTTGTTGTCTATTCATGTATTCCACAGATGCAGGGTACATCAAGTTGATTGTGGAGCTTTAATCCGCTGTTTCTGAGGCTGCTGGGAGAGATTTTCCTTTCTCTTCTTTGTTCTCACAGCTCCCGGGTCTCAGCTTTGGATTTGGCCCCGCCTGTGCGTGTAGGTCGCTGGAGGACGTCTGTTCTTCGCTCAGACAGGATGGGGTTAAAGGAGCAGCTGCTTCGGGGACTCTGGCTCACTCAGGCCGGGAGGAGGGAGGGGTACGGAGTTCAGGGCGAGCCTGCAGCGGCAGAGGCTGGCGTGACCTTGCACCAGCCTGAGGCGCGCCGTGCGCTCTCCCGTGGAAGTTGTCCCTGGATCCCGGACCCTGGCAGTGGTGGGCTGCACAGGCTCCCCGGAAGGGGTGTATGGATAGTGACCTGTGCTTGCACACAGGCTTCTTGGTGGCGGCAGCAGCAGACTTAGCGTCTCAGGCCCATCTTCGGGGTTCGCGCTGTTAGCCGCGGCTTGCGCCCATCTCTGGAGCTCCTTTAAGCAGCGTTCTTAATCCCCTCTCCTCGCGCACCAGGAAACAAAGAGGGAAGAAAAAGTCTCTCGCCTCTTCGGCAGGTCCAGACTGTTCCCCGGACTCCCTCCCGGCTAGCCGTGGTGCACTAACCCCCTGCAGGCTGTGTTCACGCCGCCAACCCCAGTCCTCTCCCTGTGCTCCGACCAAAGCCCGAGCCTTAGCTCCCAGCCCCACCCTCCCTGGCGGGTGAGCAGACAAGCCCCTCGGGCTGGTGAGTGCCGGTCGGCACTCTGTGCGGCAATCTCTCCGCTTTGCCCTCCGCACCCCTGTTGCTGTGCTATCCTCCGCGGCCCTGAAGCTCCCCGCCTCCGCCACCTGCAGTCTCCGCCCACGAAGGGGCTTCCTAGTGTGTGGAAACCTTTCTTCCTTCACAGCTCCCTCCCACTGGTGCATGTCCAGTCCCTATCCTTTTGTCTCTGTTTATTCTTTTTTCTTTTGCCCTACCCAGGTACGTGGGGAGTTTCTTGCCTTTTGGGAGGTCTGAGGTCTTCTGCCAGCATTCAGTAGGTGTTCTGTAGGAGTTATTCCACGTGTAGAGGTATTTCTGGTGTATCCAGAGCAGCAGAGGGTGGGCAGGTCCCTGGTCCGCCGAGGCGGCGGCAACGGCCATATTAAAACATTTTGATGAGAGACAAAGTTTCTTTCACCACTTACTATTGAATTCTAGGTTGAATTTATTCCATTATACAGAATGTTTCATTCCCATTTTTCAATGAGGAAACTGGGACTCAAAGAGGTTAAATAATACCCAAGATCTCACCCTCAGCCTCCTAGCAGTCTTAACAGTGGCAGTATTGCTCTGTCATACAGATGGATTACAGATAGACTGTCCTTGCTATTTAATTTTTCAAAATTAAAAAAATACATTGTTTAGGGCAGCTGTTCAGTTGATGCCACGTGTCCTGGGCTGGTCTTGGAGGTGCTGCCAGGAGTTACTGGACCCTGTGAAGACCATCCGTGGATCTTGGGTTAAAAATCTGTATTCTAATCTGAACTGTGGGAAGAAGGGATGGTTGGTGATATTCCTACTTGAAGGACCATCATGTTTTCCAGACTAGCACATGTGCAGACTGTTGCTGTCCTTCACCGTGCAATTCATTTTTCAGTGGCTTCTGCTATTGGGTTGGCCAAAAAGTTTGCAAGATGGTACGGAAAAACTTGAATGAACTTTTTGACCAACCCAATACATCTGCTGCAACTAAAAACACAGTCCAAGGCCCTCCATCCTCTGATTACATTTTTGAATGGGAATCTAAATATGGTGCCCACAACTACCACCCTTTACCTGTAGCCCTGGAGAGAGGAAAAGATATTTAGACATGGGATGTAGAAGGCAGAAAATATTTTGACTTTCTGAGTGCTTACAGTGCTATTAACCAAGGGCACTGTCATCCAAAGACTGTGAATGCTTCGAAAAGTCAGGTAAAGTGACCTTAACATCTAGAGCTTTCTACAACAACATGCCTGGTGAATACAAACAGTATGTTACTAGGGCTTCCCTGGTGGTACAGTGGTTGAGAATCTGTCTGCCAATGCAGGGGGATATGGGTTTGAGCCCCGTTCCAGGAAGATCCCACATGCCATGGAGCAACTAAGCCCATGTGCCACAACTACTGAGCCTGCGCTCTAGAGCCCATGAGGCACAACTACTGAAGCCTACATGCCACAACTCTGAGGCCCGTACACCTAGAGCCCGTGCTCCAAAACAAGAGAAGTCACCGCAATGAGAAGCCTGCGCTCCGCAAGAGTAGCCCCCGCTTGTTGCAACTAAAGAAAGCCCGAGCCCAGCAACGAAAACCCAATGCAGCCGGAAAAAAAAAAAAAAAAAAAAAAAGAGTATGTTACTAAACTTTTCAACTACCACGAAGTTCTTCCTATGATTACAGGAGTGGAGGCTGGAGAGACTGCTTGCAAACTTGCTCGGAGATGGGGATATACTACTGTGAAGGGTATCCCAAAATACAAAGCAAAGATTGTTTTTTGCAGCCAGAAACTTTTGGGGTAGAACACTGTCTTCAATCTCCAGTTCCACACACCCAACCAGTTACAATGGTTTTGGACCATTTATGTCAGGTTTTGAAATCACTCCCTATAATGATCTGCCTGTTCTTGAGCATGCACTTCAGTATCCAAATGTTGTGGCGTTCATGGTGGAACCAACTCAGGGTGAAGCAGGTGTTGTTGTTCTGGATCCAGGCTACCTTGTGGGTGCGCAAGAGCTCTAAACCCAGCACCAGGTTCTGTTTATTGCTGATGAAATACAGACAGGATTGGCCAGAACTGGTAGATGGCTGGCTATTGATCACGAAAATGTCAGACCTGATACAGTTCTTCTAGAAAAGGCACTTTCTGGTGGTTTATACCCTGTATCCACAGTGTTGTATAATGATGAAATAATGTTGCCCATTAAACCAGGGGAACATGGTTCTATGTATGGTGGCAATCCACTAGGCTGCCGAGTGTCCATCACAGCCCTTGAGGTTTTGGAAGAAGAAAACCTTGCTGAAAAATGCAGACAAATGGGTATCATCTTGAGAAATGAACACATGAAGCTACCTTCTGATATTGTAACTGCTGTAAGAGGAAAAGGATTATTAAATACTATTGTTATTAGAGAAACCAAAGACTGTGATGCTTGGAAGGTATGCCTGTGACTTCGAGATAATGGACTTCTGGCGAAGCCAGCCCATGGTGATATCATCAGGTTTGCACCTGCGCTTGTGATCAAGGAGGAGGAGATTCTGGAGGCCGTGGACATCATTAACAAGAACATCTTGCCTTTCTGAGGGTGGTGACAGTTTTCAGTGGCGCCTGGTAGCCAGCCGGAGACAGGCAGTCAGTTGATATCCTGTAGAAAGCTCTGCATTTCTGTGCTTAATGCAGGCATATTCCACTCCCTTGTGGCAAGGGCTTTTTAAAAAATATATGTTTTCAGTTCATATATAATAGAATGACACTTATAAATGTGCAGTGTGCTGTGGAACATAACTAAAAGAATGTCCTGGCATCTTATATTCAATTAAGTGGTTTTGTGTGTGTGTGTGCTTTCTAAGGTGAGATGCCTCTCTCTATATAGAAATCCTTTTAATCAAGCCCCTCAGCATAATTTATATTCGTTTTAATAATTTCCTTGCTGATATAAATGTTTGTATTTGAAAAAGTTATATGAGGGTATTACACAGAAGACTTGCTTAACCTTATAAAGTTGAATCATAATCACTGAATTTTAGGAAGGATTAATGGTTAAGCTTACATAAAATCTACTAGATTTAAGTAAACTCCATATTGGCCAGCACCAGGATGTATTCTATGAATATCATTATTTTGAATTAAGAATTAATGTTTAACATTCCCAGATTATGTTTTAAGTGTTTGATGTAATTTGTAAAAAAGTGTTTATTTTCAGAGTTTCTTAATTTTAAAATAAAGCTCATATTTAAAATGTCAAAAAAGTATTGTTTAGGGATATGAATATGCATGGTAACTTTTTTTTTTTTTAAGAAAAGGTAAGCTAATGATGAATACAAATGTTAGAATGGTGGTTTCCTTTGGGAGGGAGGGAAGGGAAGGCGAATACAGGTAACTTCTAAGGTTCTATATCTTTACCTGGGAGGTGTTCAAATTTGTTACTGTTATTAAAAATAACAAAAACATTTTATATGCTCTTCTGTGTGTGATACATTTCAGCATATTAAAAAAATGTAATTAATCTCCATACCTTGAAGACTTAACTCCGTAGCTCTTTTGAGGTCATCATCTTCTTTCTGTTCCCAAGCCTCCTAAAGGGATAAGAACAAAACTAAGGTATTTAAAGAAGTACTGATTAAACTTATTTAATGAGGATAAAATCCACTGCTCTGAAAGTATTTGCTAATAATGTTTTCTATAATCTTATGGATGTTTGGAATATGACCTCTTGAGGGATATGGAGAAGTTCTTTACTTTTTCCAACACTGTCTTCCTAAAACAAAAACCTGGGGGTTAAAAAGGCTTAAATGCTATCTCTTCTAGTTAGTGATGCTTGGCTTGCCAATCAAAAGCCATTCAATGTGACATTATGATGTAATTCCCTTTTCTCCTAACATGTATGAGATACCTGGAACATAGCAGATACTTAGTGAATAGCTCTCTTTTCTTCTCCTGATTTACAGGATTTGCCAAGTTCCTTGGTATAAATACTCCTACCATGGCCAATTTTAAGCTACCAATGTGACTCTGAATGCAGATTTGGGAAGTATGTATAGTGGGCTCTCCTAAGCTGACAGGGAGCTGGCTCTAGCACAGACCCTACGCCTATGACATCAAGATAAACAATATTTCCGCAACATATTATTCATAGATTTCTATTTTTATTCTTGTTAAAGAAACCATAAACACGTAAAAGAAGCTTGGTAAATACTAAATGAATGTTGCTGACTGTTGCTTTTCTAATACATATGAGGTTTTCTTAGAAAAAAATTGTACCTCTGAAAATGTCTCAATGAGATGATTCATTATAAAAGGAATAGGAAAACGTTTACTACAAAAAAAAATTTCCCTCTCATTTTCAGAGAAAAGATAACTTATAAAGGATGCATGAGTAAAAAAAATAAAAGTAAAATTGTTTTATACTTTTCTCAATTCTAGACTTGTTGTTAAAGTTACTTAAATGTATAAGAAGCTTAGAATGAACTATTCTGCATTATAGTCCTGGGAGTAATAATACTGTGTTCAAGAAAGTTACAGAGGTATTCTCTAAGAGGAAATATGATTACTGAAATGTATCCAAGTATATAAAGTCTATGCTGAGACAAGAAGGTAAAGGACACTCTTTTAGTAATTAATAGAATGATGCGGGTATACCAAACTAAAGAAACTTCATCTCATAATCCTATCCTCATATCTGAGAAAAATAAGATAGTTTTAAATGGGTCAGCTGACAAGAAAAATATATGTCTTTTGTCTAAGAAAAGGAGGGTTGCTGAATTTTTTCTTTTTCTGCACTATAAGGAACTATTGTTAAGAAACCAAACCATGGCCTTTTACACTAAGTTTTCTGTAACAAATAATTACTATATATTATTTGTAAGATAGTTTGACATATACACATCTTGATGACAAGGCAACTAAGGAGGTAGTTCTTATAAATATCAATAAAAGGACACAGAGCAGCTGGCTCTGAAATAGTTTTAAAGAAGGAGTTCTCAACCTTGGCTGCACATTAGAATCACTGGGGGAAGTTTTTTTTTTTTTTTTTTTTTAACCATTATTAAAAAAAAAAAAGAAATCTAGATGCCAGACCAAACTCCAGATCAATTACATCAGAATTTCTGAGGGGCGGAACAACCCAGGCATCAGTATTTTTTTTACAGTTCCCCAGATAATATTAATGTGCAGTTTAAATTAAGGCCTAATATTCTAGTGACATTAGACTTCTTAATCTGATATTTGCAAACACTAAAATTGTGCATTCATTCTAGGGAGTCTTGGCAAATTTTTATTACTAACATGCATTGTATAGGATTAGATAACCATCAAAATATCACCTTTTAGTCAGATACCTCAGCTGACTGCAACAGTGCAAATCAACCAGCTTTGGCAAATATAAGCATAAAGAACTAAAAATTGAAGAATAGATAACTACATAAAGAAAAGAGCAGATAAATGTTAGTCTATGACTAAAATCTAAAATTTCAGACAATATTCCAGAGAATTTTATGTTCAAATAATTCATAGGAAAGGATTCATATTGTGAGAAAATGACCAAAACATTTTGCCTTAAAATATTAATGATAAAATCATCATGGTATACCGGCTGTTTCAACTGCTTGCAAAATAAAGTTGGACTAGGGATGATCCCTAACAACTCGTCTTGCTTTAGTGTGCAATAAATTATAGTAATAGGAGGTAACCAACAAGACATTTTGTTGCATTTGGGTTTTTTAAAAAAGAAAAAGGACCAATGTTTCTGTTTCAAACCCAAGGCAAAAGCCCCAAACAAGTTTACTTTGTTTTGGTGGCTCAGTGGTTCACCATATGTAAATCACCTGGAATAATGTCTGACACATAGCGCTTAACAAATGTTTTTTACTATTATTATTGTTCTATTTCTTGGAAAAGACAGGTATGGAGAAAGTAGCAATATAAATATCTCTTACTTGTTCCTGAAGGCTCTGAGCCAACGCCTGCTGAAGCTCTTGTTCCTCCCTCTCACGCTCCATATCATACTGCTGGAGCCAATCAACCTCTCCTTGAGATCCTTCTGGAGTTTTGTTTTCTTTATTCTCATCACAGTCTTTAGTTATCTCGGTAAAACTGGCAGGATCTGAGGAAGCAGAACATAACATAACTGGGATATCCTCTTATAAACTGAACTCTCTGCACTAGAGTGACATGCACTGTTCAAAGAGTAATGTATCCTAACCTCAGACATAACCTGCTTGGGACACACAATCTCACCTTACTACATATCTAGATCAGGGTTTCTCAATCTCAGCACTATTGACATTTTGGGTGGGATAATTTTTTGTTTGGTGTGGGGAGAGGGGCTGCCCTGTACACTATATAGTGTTTAGCAATATTCCTGACCTCTACCTACTACATGCCAGTAGCAACCCCACACTCCCCAGTTGTGACAACCAAAAGTGACATTGTCAGATGTCTCCTGGGGGACAAAACTGCCCTTGGTTGAGAAACACTGACCTAGAGCAATGGTTCTGAAACTTAAGCAATCATCAGAAACACTATGGTTAAGGATGGAGAAGAATAAATAGCCATATTCAAATGTCATGTCACATGACCAAGTACTAGGAATAAAGTATTGTTTAGGGTAAATGAAGTTAAGAATTAGGATAGAATACTTAAGCTAATTACTGAGATTTTCCCATTTGTTACACTGTATGTCATATGAGCATTTTTACATTAATAATCAAATGAGCCTTGAACATATTCTAAATCAAAAGAGCTACACAAAATATGTAATAAACATCTCATGTACCATACAAGTATATGACAACATATATGTTTAAAACATTCATCCAAGGAGGTAAGAAAAAATATTAACCTTTTATTTCTTTCTGTTCATTCTCAATTTCTAGATTATGGCTAGCTGGAATAAATAATATAGGCATAATTTTGTTCTGGTTATCTGAATTTCATTATTTTTAATATAGGTAAGAGTGGGGAGAAGAGGAAGGAACTTCCTTCCCTCTCTCCCTTCTCAAACACTTTACCAAAGCAAACATTTTCATCTTAGTAAGTTAAGGAAGTTCTCATAAAAAGAATTCAACTGGTTAACAAGAACTACCTTTACAGATTTATTTCACATGGATTGTTTTAAAATTAGTAAGTGCTCTTTACCTGCCCCAATACTGCATTGTAACCATTTAAATGGTAGATAATTTTCTATAGCACAGACAACTCTGAAGCTTACAGAATCTTGATTTTAGACTCTAAGTCAGCAACTAGTCATCATTTTTTAATTGAACTGACTTGCTGACTGAGTATTTATCACTGAAACTAATTCTGAATGTTCATTAAAAGAGGAAAAGAAACTCAGGATATTATTAAGTGCAAAAAGCAGTATGATTCCAATTAAAAAAATTATACTCCTCCATTCTTGGAGAAGGTCATTTTCCATAGCCTCCAAGGGGCAGCTCTGAGGCGTATAAGATCCCACCTGTCCCTCTGGCCTTAGCTTACTGGACCAGGAATGAATATCTGAAAGAATCAACCAATCAGACCACTTCTGGAAATTTGGCATCATGACATTCAAAGTTAGTTGATGTTGAGCGTTTCAAGTGGAAGAAAGATTGGGGAGTTGAGGCTGCTATTTTAGGGCATAAGATGAGCACTATTACTTTTATTATCAAAACATACTCATAAGAAGAAGGTGAGAGAGGCACAATTTTTCTTAACCAATAATTTTCAGCACTCAATGTACCAATGTACCTCACACAATCCTAGAATTACACTAGGATTACACTACTATCCATGTGATAGAAAACAGATGTAAGAAAGTTTACTTTGAGATGCTATAAATCAATATACATCTGTCTTCAGGACAACATTATCAGATGGATACAAAAAAACATTTCAGATCTAGGAACAAATATGACCATGAAATAAAAAACACAGAGGGGAACCATGTGTTAAAACTTAAACATTCTTATACTAAATATATCATCTGCCACTTCTCCCACCCCAATTGAAAGCTGCTCCTTTCCTACATTCTATATTTCAGTCACTGGGATCACTGTCCACCCAGTTTAGTTGTTTTTTTTTTTTTCAAGATAGAAACCTGGGAGTCATTTTGACTTCTCATTTATCCCTTCATGTAACATAAATCATTATTTCCTAATTATCTTTCGAATCCATCAACTGCTTTTCTTTCTTTTTTTAAAAATATTTATTTATTTATTTGGCTGCGCTGGGTCTTAGTTGTGGCACGTGGGATCTTTTTTTTAGTTGCGGCATGCAGGATCTAGTTTCCTGACCAGGGATCGAACCCGGCCCCCCTGCACTGGGACTGCAGAGTCTTAACCACTGGACCACCAGGGAAGTCCCAACTGTTTTTCTTTTCAATGCCAAAACCTTGGCTTAGGGCACCATTAACTTTTGGTCTGGACTACTGCAATAACTGCCAAACAGGTCTCACAAGATACTTCTGTTCTTCTCTAATTTATGCACTACGCTGCAGCCAGAAATGATCTTTTTCAAATATAAATCTTTATCAAATACTTTTTCACTTAAAATTATTCAGTAACTTCCTAATGCTTTTGAAATAAAAGTCCAAACTCCTAAACATGGTTTTAGGCCATGTAAAAACTGGAGACTGCATAACTCTCTAGTCTCAACTTTTTGCTTTCCCCCCCCAACACTATGTTCCAGCTATGCAGATCATTCTGAACTTTTGTAGGTCCACTAACCTACCATGGCCTTTCTCATGTCTGGGCCTTTGCATACACTCTTCTCCTCCCTTTGACTAACAGTAAAACCTTACTTAACCAGTATTCCTTCCCCTCCTTAGTTGATTCATGAGACAACCAATCTGATGAGCCCCAAGTATTTATTGAGAATCTACTATATGCCAGGCACTGCTAAAGAGCTGGGGATATAGTGATAATTAAGGCAAGATGGCCCTTGCCCTGAAGGCACTTAAGTGCAAAGCTTCTGAGATGAAAATGAGCTTAGCATGAGGGACACAGAGAGAATGCTAGTATGGCTAAAACAGCAGAATGAAAGAGGGGGAAGGTAAAGATAGGCCATGGTGAGAAGCTTGGATTAAGTGTAATGGGAAATCACAAGTTTTAAGCAGAAGGGTGACCGTGTGATTTAAGCTTCAGAAAGATTATGTTGGCTGCTTTGTTCATGAAAGAAGTCTGTAGTGGGGCAAGAGTGACAGAAGAGACATTAGGAATCAACTGTAGTGGACCAGGTGAGAGATGGAAGGCTAGAGTTACAGCTATGAAGATGTTGATAAATGATTAAATTCAGGATATATTTTGGAGGTAGAGCAGACTAGACTTATTGATGGACTGAATGTAAGGTGTGAAATAAAACAAAAAAATCAAGGGAGACATATTTTTTGGCCTGAGTCAAAAAATGGTGGATGGGGCTTCCCTGGTGGCGCAGTGGTTGACAGTCCACCTGCCGATGCAGGGGACGTGGGTTCGTGCCCCGGTCCGAGAGGATCCCACATGCCGAGGAGCGGCTGGGCCCGTGAGCCATGGCTGCTGAGCCTGCGCATCCGGAGCCTGTGCTCCGCAATGGGAGAGGCCACAACAGTGAGTGGCCCGCGTACCGCAAAAAAAAAAAAAAAAAAAAAAAAAAAAAATGGTGGATGGTGGTACCATCTGCTGATGTGGGGCAGGGTTATGGGGGGGCGGGGGGTGGTTAAAAATTAGACAGCCAAATGGACATTTCAAGTAGGCATTTACATGTGTAAGTTTAAAGCTCAGGGGAGAGATCCGGGCTAGGGATATGAATTTGATATTTCATCAGTATGTGAGGTTATGGTAATGTCTGAGATCACTCAGGGAGAGAACTTTAGAAAAAAAGACAGCTAAGGACAGTGTCCTGGGAATACTCCAACAGTTAGAGTTCTGATGAGGGAAGCAAAAAAACAAAACCATAAACCCTGGAATGAACAGTTGGTTTACTAGGAAGAAAAAACCATGGCAAGAATAGTTTATAGAAAAAAGTTTATAAAGCTTTAAATGTTAAGGAGGGAGTGATGGATTGTATGAAAATTGCTAATGCAAACTTTATAAAGACCATTTCAGTGGAGTGCTGGGGATGAAAGCCCACTTGGAGAGGGTTGACAAGAGAAAGGGAGATGGTAAGAAAGTAGAGAGAATGAATAAAACAACTCTTTGAAAGGATTTTTCTGGGAAGGGAGCAAAGAAAGGGAGCAGTGGCTAGAGGGAAACACAAGGTCATGAGAGTTTTAAAAAGATGGGTGACATTAAGGCACACCAGGAATAATTTAGAAGAGGGAAGACCTGATGCAGAAGAGAAAGAGTATCATTTCAAGAGGGAAAGTCTTTAGAAGGCACAAGTAGATGAGATCTTGGATATGAATGGAGGGATTGGCCTTAAATAAGAAGAGGGACATTTCCTCCATAACAAAGGTGAAGGCAGAGTTTTCATCTGACTGCATCTATTTTCTTTGAAAGGTATACAGCTAAGTTATGTGCCTAGAGTATGTGTGGAAGGAGAACTACAGATTTGAGAAAGACATGGAGACCAAGAAAAGAAATTTACTAAGGAACTATAACAGAACTGACTAGCAGCATGTAGTGCCCATGTAAGAGCGTAGTCATGATTTTTTTTTTTTTTTTTTTAGTGGTACGCAGGCCTCTCACTGTTGTGGCCTCTCCCGTTGCGGAGCACAGGCTCCAGACATGCAGGCTCAGCAGCCATGGCTGACGGGCCCAGCCACTCCACGGCATGTGGGATCTTCCCGGACCGGGGCACGAACCCGTGTCCCCTGCATCGGCAGGCAGACTCTCAACCACTGCGTCACCAGGGAAGCCCCGTAGTCATGATTTTGAGGAAAGTATAGTCAGCACAGTTTGGGGACCTTTCTCCAGCAATCTTCAACTGCTTGGGTGTAGGCATGGAATAAGAAGCTGGTTGAACTGGGAGATGGGACTTTGTTAGGCGACTGAGAGAAGAAAATAGAGGAAAGAGATAGAAGTACCAAAATATGGCATATAGGCTGGGGAGGGAAGTGGTGACAAGAGGGAGGTGATGAATAGCAAAAAGTAGAAGACAATGGATTGGAAGTCTTAATGAGATCAAGTAATTGTTGAAATAAGAATATGATATTAGGTGAGCTAGGGGGAGAGAAGGGTTAGAGAAGAATATTTGAAATTAAGATTTCAAAGGCGGTACATTTACTGATGATGACAAAGTCTAGGGAAGTGGTTCTCAAACTTCAGCATGCATCAGAATCAACTGGAATCAAAACACAGAATGCTGAGCCCCACATCCAGAGTTTCTCACTCAGTAGGTGTGCGGTGGGGTCAAGAATGGCATTTCCAGCAAGCTCCTACATGATACTGATGGCCTGGGGACACACTTTTGAGAACTACTGGTTTAGGGTATGAATTTTGGCAGTTATCAAGATGGGGTAGAAGAAAAGTTCTTTGGAAATAAGATTAGGAATTGAGAAACCAGGCTGTTGAAATGGTCATTTATGAGGATGCTGAAAGCCCTAAGAATGCTGATGGGCGTGGAGTGACTGGAAGGTAAAAGAGAGCTACAGACAGAGAAAATAGGTGGCAAAGTCTGAAGTCACGTACCAAAGGAGCTGGGGTTTTTGTAGGATGAAAGAAGACAAGGAGTTGGAAATGGCAATGGGCAAGAAGGCAAAAACCATCTCCAGGCTCTGAAGTTTTAGGGTATGGGGAAAAAAACCTAGCTTATACTTAAAGAACAGTAGGACAATCCATAATGGGAGTCTTTCAAAGAAAAATTGGCCTGACTAGAGACTAAAGGGACCTAACAACCAAATGCAGGGGGTAAGCTTTGGGTTCTAGATTTTTTAAAAAGTGTAAAAAATACTTTGGAGGTAATTGGGTAAATGTGTATGTGGGCTCTATATTAGAACTATATATGGAATTACTGTTAATATTCTTAGGTATGATAATTGTTATATAGGAAAACTTCCGTGTACTTAGGAGAGTCAGGCTGAAGTATTTTAGGGTGAAGTATTATGATACCTGCAACTTCAAATGGTTCCATTAAGAAATGTGTGTGTGTGTGCACACATGCGCAATCTCTAAAGATGGCCTCCAATGAACCATGCCTACAGGTATTCTAACTCTGTGTGGTCCACCTCACAGTGAATCTGGGCAGATCCTGTGAGTGCTTTAAAGAAACGTGGTGGAATTGATTCTGTCCTAATTTTGAGCCTACACATTAAGGAGGCTTGGCAGCAGCCTCTTTTGTGCTTTTGGGAGCTCTGAGCTATCATGTAAGAAGTTTGGCTACCATGCTGAAGAGGCCATACAGGAAGGGAGAGGCCCTGAGATTACATGAAGAGATGAAAAGCTGAGGAAAGAGGGGAAGGGAGATGGCCAGGGAGAGGGGACCAGGAGAACAGAGAGGATATCTAGCCAGCTCAGCTGACCCTTCTAACCAACACAACCCATGTGCCAAGGTGAGCCATCTTGGATGTTGTAATGCAGTTAAACCGCAGCCAGCATCACACAGAGCAGAAAAACTACCAGCTAAGACCAGTCAATCCATAGTAATGAGATATTAAAATTACTGTTGTTGTAAAGCACTGATTTTGGGGTAACCGCTGCACAACTACACATACACACAGGGGCAGTGTGGAAGGGAGAGAAAAAAATGTGACAAAATGTTAATGAATCTAGGTGAAGGGTATAAAAGTGTATATTGTTTTATTCTTCAATTTCTCTCTGGACTTGAAACTTTCAAAATAAAACCTTATGGAGCGTTTGATCACATTTGATCGTTCCTTAGAATTATTATTGATTTTTAAAGTATGATAATGATACGGAGGATAGGTTTTTGTAAAAAGAGTTCTTATCTTTTAGTGATACTGAAATCCTTACTGATGAAATGATCTAGTATCTAGGATTCACTTCCAAGGGCAGTGATTATAAGTTTAGTAAGAGAAGGGGACTTCATAAGGGTACTTGCATCAAGAGGTAAAAAAGGGTGTAAAGAAAAAAGAAAAAAAAAGGAAACATCTATATACAAAAATCATCAGCTTTTTGTTTCCAGTTAAATTGAGGAAATACTAACTCTTATTTTACTTGCACATAAAATAATTCAAAACTGAGGAGGCCCTAACAACCCCAAGAATACAGAAAATAATTTTGTGATATACTACCATTCTCTTCATCTCCAAAATCCTAGGCTTGATATACGGAAACACGTTAGCTAGCTACCTAGATACAGATACTAAAGATATAGATACTAAAGATATCAGGAGAAAATATTAGACTTGGCCCCAGGAAAGGAAGTGAAAATTTTCTACTTAAAAAATCTTAAAATACCCATAGTGCAAGGCAAGGAGGCTCAGCTCTGTTTGCAGTGATAGCTTGAGAAATAACAAAATATGAGTAATAATTACCACAAAAATAATTTTTATCTGTATAGCAACTTTACATAATATGTATATACTATCTAACATTCTACCCACAACTATCTGAAGTATGTCTGGTAGATTCCCCATACAGAGGTAAGAAAACTGAGTATCAAAGAGGTTAAATTACCTATTTAGAAATTTATAACTAGTAGGTGGTATAGCTAAGACTAGACACCCAAGACCCTCTTAGTTCAGTCGTCTTGCCACCATTATGAAGGGATAAACCCAGAGAAGAATGGAGAACTTAAATTATTTATACATTAAAACTTGGTATAAGTTCAGATATACAAAAATGAAGAATTACACAAATTTCTGAGAGTAGTGGTGTGAAAAAAGTGACCAAAAACTGACACAAACATTTTTTAAATGCACAAGAATACTAACTTTTCTTTTGATGTACACCTAAAGGGACATGGCATACCTTACCACTAGCCTCTGGATACTAACTCACAATATTTGCTTCTCATTTTTTTAAACTGTTAGAAAAAAAAAAAGCACAAAAATATTATTAGCTCTGTTATTCAGATCCATCTCACCTCCCATTATGTAGAAGTCATTTGTTACTATAAAGCTTTGGAACACAGTTGTGCCTGTTTAACAGATGTTTATTTTCATTAAACCTACCGGGCTCTGTGACTGTTTTTGGCTTCTCAGTTTCCACAGGGTCTGGATTTTCAGGCATTTCTTGAATATCATCTTCTGCAAATCCAGTATCAGGGCTGCTGGTTGGTTTATCATCATCTTCATGACTGAGAGATGGTGAAGCTTCTCTTTTACTTATCTCTAAAACAGCTGCTAGAAGCTCTTCTTCACTCATTCCGTCAAATCCTGAGTTTTCCAATTCAGACTTATCAGGTTCTAGTCTGCAAGATTTTGAATCCTGAAGAATAGAGCTGCTTTTAGAAGAAACCAGAATGCCTACAAATATAGCAATCTTGGAGTTTAAAGTGATAGGGACTCCCCTGGTGGCACAGTGGTTAAGAATCCACCTGCCAACGCAGGGGACACGGGTTTGAGCCCTGGTCCGGGGAGATCCCACATGCCGCAGAGCAACTAAGCCTGTGCGACACAAGTACTGAGCCTGCGCTCTAGAGCCCACGCGCCACAACTACTGAAGCCCGCACGCCTAGAGCCCTGCGCTCCGCAACAAGAGAAGCCACCGCAATGAGAAGCCCGCGCACCGCAACAAAGAGTAGCCCCTTCTGGCTGAAACTAGAGAAAGCCCGCGCATAGCAACAAGGAAGGAATGGACGGAGGGAGGGAGGGAAGGAAGGAAGAAAGAAATCTTGCCATTTGTGACATCACTGAAGGATCCTGAGGGAAATAAGTTACACAAAGACAAATAATGTATGATCTCACTTACATGTGGAATCTAAAAAGCAAACAAAAAAAACAACTAAGCTCACAGATACAGAGAACATATTGGTTGTTACCAGAGGTGGGGGCTAGGGAGTGAGTGAAATGGGTGAAGGGGCAAAAAGGTATAAACTTCCAGTTATAAAATAAAAAAGTCACAGGGATGTAATGTACAGTACGGTGACTACAGTTAATAATATCGTACTGCATACTGAAAGGTGCTAAGAGTACATCTGAAAAATCCTCTTTCACAAGAAATGATCTATCCTGTGTATTTATTAAGTTTGCTGATGCTGGTTATGAAAGGCATTTGTTTGGACAGTCAGATATTTTGGTGAGAAATTACTTACCTTTTCCAGGTCTTCCTGCTGCTGTTCACTGCCTGACATTTCACAAAGTCTCTGGCTAAGGGCCACAGAGCGTTTAAGCTCATCTTCACTGTCTGAATCAAGGCATAAAGCCGAGGAGTTCTTGGATTTAAAGGTGAAATTCCTGTAATTTAAGAAAAACGAACAAACAAAAAAACCCTATGTAAGTCTGACAAATAAACATTTGTCCTTGTTATTTTTTTGAAGTATAAATACCAATTAAAACAAAAAGCTTTTCCATTATGGAGAATGATTTAACAGAGAGAAAAAGATATATCAAAAGAGGTATATTTAAGAATTACCTTTGCCCTACTCCCAAAGAGCCATGCTTTGAAAATCAGACAACTCTTACGCTATTATATATTATCAGTAAACCAATCACTTTGTGCCTTTTTTCTTTTAACGATCAACTCCAAAGAAGTCTGTTACTGGCTTTATAAAGCAAGTATTCTACTGAATGCATGCAGACATAGCAATGAATACATGTTTTTGACAAGAGAGTGCATGAGGACTAATTTTTGCTCTTTTAAATTATGATCCATGTACTTTGAAATTAACAGTAACATTCCACTTATCCATTTATATGTAGGTCCAGCTTCTGGCAACCTCTACCTTCTAGAACATAGGAACTTAAAAGTAAAACAAAACAAAACAAAACAAAACAAAAATAACGCCTCTGAGGAAGGCAGCAGTTTCAAAGCCCATGAACTTTACTCTTTAGGCAGGGAGCCTATTTCCCCAGGAAATAGTGTATAAAATAATGTAGCAAGTTCATCAAGAAATGAGAGCTAAGAAATGTGAGAGAATAACCACAAAAAGGGCAATAAAGAGCTATAAAGTAATTTAATGTAAAGGTAAACTGTCTTATAAGAATTAAGAGCCTCTGACGGCATTATCATATTAAAACACAGTGCAATAACTGATATTTACAATGCCGATTTTAAGTAATTACAATATATTTAAATTATCTGCAGCGTATTTTATTTAATATAAGGAATTCTGTAAGCTTA
Source organism: Mesoplodon mirus (assembly GCF_964341445.2). NCBI lineage: Eukaryota > Metazoa > Chordata > Mammalia > Artiodactyla > Ziphiidae > Mesoplodon > Mesoplodon mirus. The sequence goes on along the minus strand of NC_138984.1, from coordinate 19,658,086 downwards.
CAAAGATATAACCATCTAAAATGGTTAAAACATTTTAAAGATTAAAATTAAAAAGACAACGTTTAAAAGGACAAGCTTCAGTTATATAAAAATTCATTTATTTGGAATATCAAATATTATTCTTCAATGATACCAGATAAGTAAGGTGTTACTGTGTTGTCTTCTGAGTGAGCTGAAAATAAACTAAAGGAAAAAGCGGTAAAGGTCAAAAAGCACAAATTTTCTTTGATGAAGGTTAACATAAATTCATATGCTGTACTAAAAAAAAAAAAGTAAAATGGAAATTGGAAAATGCAATAATCTAAATGTGAAAACTGTAAATAAACATGTAGAATGATGGCACCAAGAAATAAGAGGCCACAATGGAAATCAGGAGGATTGCGTAGCAATGTAGATCAAAGAAAAGAGGCAAGTGGTCAGTGATAAACCCAACCATAGTCTTTGGCTGAGAGCAGCCAGGATATCACTGCACTTCAGTCTGAGCACTTGAATAGCCTCCCAATATGTGTTCAAAAAGGGTTTTTAATATAACTTAGAAATAGCCAATTAGCCATCTTAATTCTTCATTTCTGATTTCATGCTCACCAAGCAAAACTGAACATATTGATTTATTTATCCATGTAAATACTTTGCTGAAGGAGGGTGACACCTGGCTACTAATATACCAGGGTCAAATGTGACAAAGGACGTTATAGAAGAACCAATGGTATTCTGGTTCATAGTTCAGCCTCTTTTAAGTTTGATCGGCATGACAGGTCTTCTAGGGCCTAATCATCCTTTATTGACCAACTCTCAAATTCTCATAGCAGTAAGACCCTGGAGAACAGATTGACCATGCCAAGTATAATGATGCCCAATGAAACCATCTCTTTCTTGAAGCTATAGTGATTTGGTACATAAAGAGTGCATTCCATTAATAGTTACTATATTCACAGAAGGCAGCTTGCCTGTAGTAAGGAAAAAATTCATCCTGTAAATGCATCACTTGCTCACTTTCTAAGCAGCCAAGTGGTATTGCTCATTTGTATCTTGAGAACGGGCAAGAGTATTCATATCGGTACCATTTCAGATTTCTAGTCAGTTAGTCATCTGGTTTTAATTGCACTGAAAAATAATTAACAGGAGGAAAAGAAAATAGCAATTCCCAAATGTCATTTTATGGTTATATAAGCCCCCCAAAAGCCCTTAAACAACAAAAGTGTCTCTTTTCTAAAAGTACTTTGGGACATCGAATTTAAAAAAAACTAATTTTAAAGACAAATGACAACGAAGCCATTTAGAAATGTCTAATCAGGAACTGTGGTTCTAGTCAAACCATAGAGGAGGTATATTAAAAAAAAAAGTATTTGTTTCCTTCTTGGACAAACTTTTGGTCTTAAGCAAGAAACATTTGTAGAATAGCTACATTCTAATGTGTATTTGTTTTCCTGTCCCCTTTCAGAATAGTTCCAGCTCAGTGTCTAAGACAAGAAGTCCCACACTGGTAAGCAACAGGTGAAAAGATATTTTGGGATCTCCATGTGTATATTTGAAGAATGGTGCTTTTTATACCAGTAGGGGTTATTTTAACCCTTCAATCCTTAAAATCCCTCATCATTAGTCAATTTCTAGAGTTGTAGGATGAAAATATTTCATACAACAGATGATTTAAGAAGTTTTAAAACAAAATTTTGAGAGGACCATCTGAACTTGATTCAGTGTTAAAAACGTGATACTCACTAAATTACAGTTTAAAGCATATTCAGGAAAATTCCGAAGTACAGTAATGCAGAGCAATTATCATGCAAAAAGAGAAACAATAAGAAAAGGGGAGGGGATAACCTTGGAAATCAGGGTAAGCCAAATCCTTAAAAATACGAATTTTGGGTACACAAGAAATATAACTCACTTTGAAGGTGTTGAAGGGCTGGTGATGCAGGAATTCACCATTTGAGAGGCTTTCAATGGTCTAGAACTATCAGAAAATTAGAAAATAGATATGTAGACAATTACTATTACTAAAAATATATTTAACTTACTAAATGAATTATTCTGTATTATAGTCTCTTATATATCCTCTTGAAAAGCAAACAATTATAATACTTTTTAACTAACAATAGAGGCCAAAAGAGAAAACAAAATACTTTCTCTAGGCTCTTCCTTATCTAGTGATCTAAATAAACAACATTGGAAATGAACTCAAATACAATATAAAAAGAACTTGGGAAATTCTCTTTGTCTCAGTTCTTTTAAGCAATAAAATAACAATAGCTCTCATTTATTGAGGACTTACTAGATGTCAGGCACTGTAGTAAGAACTCTTGTGTATTACCTCATTTAATGTTCACAACTACCCTGTTATTTTCCCTACAGACAGGTCAAGGAAGTTGTCCAAAATCTTAAAGCTATCATATCACAGAGTCAGAGAGCCTGGTTTCAGCCCTGTGATCATAAACAGCCTTGGCTAATGGTTTGAAAATACTGCCAGAAAGAATACTAGCCCTACCAGTAGAGGGCAGTTTCCATCAAGCAAAAACATCTATTCTAATGAAAGGCCATAAGAGAAAAATCCAGAAACACTGATGCTCTGGGAACATGTTGTTACTGACTGATTGAGGCCTTTAGTGTAAATGTACATGATGTAGAATATATTTCAATTATTAATCCAAGGGGAATCATTTTTACAAAACTTCATTAATTCATGTTAGCAAATGTTCATTTGCTTTCTGTAATGTCTATTATTCCATGTCAGTGAAGAGACCTGGCTCTTCCAGTTACTAACTGTATGAGCTTAAGAAAATCACTTAATTTCCTTGGATCTCCTCTGTATAATTAAGAAGTTAGACAAAAATCTCTAAAATCCCTTTCACCTCTAAAGCTCTAGAACTTTATGATTATACCAAACTAGTGTTCAAGTATAAAAAAGAACTACAATATATGGCTCCAAAGTAATGCAAGTATGCAGAAGAAAGAGCAACATTTAGAGAAGTCTTAAGGTTTTCCTGGCATTCACGATGACGCAAAATAGAATGTAAAAGTTACTTCTTTTCTCAAGGAAAAATTTTGAGGAGCCACTGAAGTTTTTTGCTCAAACTGGTAGTAATACATTTATGAAGACACAATCTATTTTGGGGGTCCCAGCATAATATTTAATGTACTGTTTCTCAAGTCTCCATACTCCAGAGTCAGCAAAGGCATTTGTTAAAAATATTGATTCCCCAGCCCTATATCAGATTTTCTGAAACAGAACTTCTAAGGAACAAACACAGGAATCAGTATTTTTAGGGTTCAAGTGACTCTTATGATCATGCAAATTTGGTTTGTATTCCCCAAATGTATCAAACTATCTTCTAGTGATCTAAAAGAGTAAGGAGCACTCCCGGAAAAGGTAATTTATTATGAAAGGCAATTAATATATGTTGTAAGTTTTTGTTTAAGCATTTTAGTCAATTACTTAAATCAGGTAGTAACTTAGCACAAAGCCCCAATATAAAGCAAAATAAAAATCTCCTTCTTGGTCTGATTTTACCTGGAGTCATGTTATCTAGTTCAGTCATTCTTTTGATCAGATACTAAAAGCCTTTCTACTTCAAAAGGGAAAGAAATTCTCAAGGACTTACATTGCCATTTGTGCACTCCAACCAAGGTTGAAGGGTGGTTTTGTATTTTCAGTGCAATGAGATGAGAGGGTCAGGTATCTTGGAATGATGACTTGCTGCCCAATCTTGTTGTTAAGTGAGAGAGCAACATTGAAGCTGTATCGTTTCAAATGAAGAATGAGGATCCTGAACAACAGGAGATGATAACATTATTAGTTTATACATAATAGAGGTAGCTCTCTTACAGGTAAGAAGAGATCACTGTAACTAACCATGTTAGACAGCTTTTGAGTTAAAGACTACATTAGGCTGAACTAAAGATCTGTCAAAGAACACTTACTGAATACTTGCCATGTGCTAGGCATTGTGCTAGGTACTAAGAATAAAAACAAAAATAAAACACAGGCATTGGGTAGATATTAATTATTAATTGGGAGGTTTCAGTAAAATAATGTTCCTAGAAAAAAAATCAAAACACATCAGACAAGAAAACTAATTTTAGAATACTGGTATTGATAATGGATCAAATCCCTAAATTATTTATTTCAATGTTATATAGTTTACAAAAAAATGGGTGTTATATAACGACAAATGGTAATTTAAAGTGTTAAACAGGACTTCCCTGGTGGCGTAGTGGTTAAGAATCCGCCTGCCAGTGCAGGGGACGCGCGTTCAAGCCCTGGTCCGGGAAGATCCCACATGCCGCGGAGCAACTAAGCCCATGTGCCACAACTAATAAACCTGTGCTCTAGAGCCCACGAGCCACAACTACTGAAGCCTGCGCACCTAGAGCACGTGCTCCGCAACAAGAGAAGCCATCACAATGAGAAGCCTGCTCACTGCAACTAGAGAAATCCTGCACGCAGCAACGAAGACCCAACACAGTCAAAAATAAATAAATTTATTAAAATAAATAAATAAGTAAATAAAGTGTTAAATAGCCCTTATGTTTGATGGTGAAAATTAATTTTTTTAAGATGACTTTTGACAAGAACTGTTCTTATTTCAGTAGCACATTCTCTAGAGAAAGGTAAGAGAGAAATGAAAAGTTTTCTCCACTTATAAAAAAGTTCTATAAAATGTACATGCACAACAAATTATAACTGAGTGTTACACATTACTGAATTAAAAATTTACTAGTAAGTCCCCATCATTATTCCAAAGTCTCATCAGCCTTGTTCTCTTGTTGCCATCTTCTTGGGACTCTCAGGCTCCTTCTCTTCTTCAACTTTCCAAATCCTCTTCCTTTCTTATACAAGAGAATCGTAGCTTTCCATTCTCTACCCTCTTCATATCTCAGCTTTGCTGACCTTCTTTACCAATCCATCTGATAAGCCTCACTTATTCAGTAATATTTGTAAGTACTTTAAAGAAGAAAAATTGAAGAGCCAATTAATTTTACCTGGGTAGCCTGTTAAATTTGTGCCTGACAAGAGCACATTTCCCACCACACTTCTCACAGGAATACTCAAGTTCTTCTGCCTGTAAAAAGACAAGAGGGAAAAATAAAGAAGTATAAAGTTGATAGCACTGCCCCATTAAATGCTAATTTCTCTAGTCATACTAGTTCAGTGGAATGACAACTCCGACCAGTTTAGATTTTGTGTCTAGAATTATAAGCCTTACTAAATTAAGACCTAATCCTCAAAATATAGTTATAATATCATGCCCTGTTTCAGAATTCCTAATTTCCTTTTTTTTACCAAGGAAACATCTCAATTTATGACAGTAACTAAACTATAGTAGCAGATTCTCAACCTTTTCCCCATGGATACACAAGAACCACTGCCAAGAGTATAACCAGATTTTAACATTTGGCCATAGCAGAGATAAGATCACCTTCAGGTTAGGCGGAGTTCCTGGTCTGTTAGGTGTAACTCTACCCCTTTCTTATAATGGAACTCAATCTTCTGGTGACAGCCCACTAAGAACAACTGCTCTAAAAGGACCAAAGTTTGGGGTGGATATCATTACCTAGAGAAAACTGAAACAAGAAATCCTTAAAAAATGGGGGTAAAGATACACAGGAAAAGCTTCAAATTCTACGATAATAACAGGAATAGTAAGGAATGACTAAAACAAAAAGAAAAGCAGAATATTTATCCTTGGGTGGAGCTGAATATTCATCATTTCAAGGACAGAGGTCTTTTTTTTTTAATTTAAATCTTAGGATGACAACCCTGCCCATTTGCTACAACAAAACAAGAACCACTATTATACAGATGGCAAACTGCCATCAGTTATAAGGACTGCTACACAACATGTCCAATTATGCCCCAGAAACTTTCTGAATATCTGTTAACAGTATAACACAAATGCAAATATTTATCTATAGCTCTGAATAAACATGACTTGTCCTTTCTGTTTCTAACACGGTACATATGACCTAAGGAGAAGCAAAAAGTATTTTTTTTCATTCCTCAGATCTTAGTATACTAACTTAGACAGTGTCTCCAATTTTGACTCACATTACCCAATTTTAGCATATGTCACTTCATATTATTTGTTTACAAACAAGTGCTTCTAAGGTTGTCTAAAATACTTGCTGTTGAGTTAGATGTATAATCTACTTGAGCAATTAATTTTCATCTACAGTCAGTTAACAACCATATTTACCAAGCTCCTAAAAATAAATACTATTTATAAATATTTCTCATTTGTTTCCCCTGCAACTATTTTGTCAAAACTCTGACTTAAAGAAACCAACTTCAAATACAATTATCTATGATATATAAAATTTAGTTATGTGGAAATACCAAAAGATATTATTTACCCTAAAGAAAAGATCAAGGGAATCTTGAATTGAACGAGGAGGGAGTGGCTTTTTCCTTCGAGGAAGGTCAATGGAGAGGTCATTAAACTGTTCTCTTTTGGGAATAATCTCTCCACATCTGTAAAAATAAAAGAAGACAAATGTAAGAATTTAGAAGCCTAACTGTGCAATACAAAATAAATACAAATATACTTCAGAAACACTGCTCCCCCAATGAACTTATCAGGTGCTGAGAGACCATGACTAGGCATGAGAAATAAACACTTAAAACTTTTCTCATGCTTACATTAACCCTTATTAGATCCATACAGGTAAAACCTCAATTGAAAGTATCTAAGTACTTTCTTAAAATGCTAAATTTAAAATTTTTATACTTTCCAAAAACCCCCCAAACTTTAAAACACTAAAGTATAATATATATATAGAAAAGTGAACCAGTCAAAGTTGTATAGCTTGATGAATTATCAGTTAACACACACATGTAATCACCACTCAACTCAAGAAATAGAACACTATGAACTCCCTAGAAGCCCCCTCACATGCCTCTTCCCAATCACTATGCCTTTCTTACTTCCAAAAGATAACTATTATCCTGACTTCCAACACAACAGTTGAGTTTTGGTTTTTTATCCAATCTGCCACTCTATGTCTTTTGATTAGAGCATGTAGTCCATTGACATTTAAGGTAATTATTGATAGATATGTATATATTACCATTTTAAGCCTTATTTTCCAGTTGATTCTGTTTCTTCTTTGTTCCTTTCTTTTTCTTTTTGTGGCTTGATAATTTCCTTTTATTTTATGCTTGTGTTTTCTTCTCTTTGATTTTTGTGAATCTATTGTGTTTTTGATTTGTGGTCACCCTGTTTTTTGAGTATGTTAACCCCTTCCTATATCTGCTTGCTTTATTTAATTTATTTATTTAAAAAATTTTTATTTATTTTGGCTGTGCCCAGTCTCAGTTGCAGCACACAGGATCTTCACTGCGGCATGGCGACTCTTAGTTGCAGCAATGCATGTGGGATCTAGCTCCCCGACCAGGGATCGAACCTGGGCCCCCTGCACTGGGAGTGCAGAGTCTTACCCACTGGACCACCAGGGAAGTCCCTCTACTTGCTTTAGACTGATAGTCATACAGGCTCAAACACATTCTAAAAAATGAAATAGTCAGCCATAAAAAAAGAACGAAATAATGCTATTTGCAGCAACATGGATGGAACTAAAGATTATCATACTAAGTGAAGTAAGTCAGAAAGAGAAAGACAAATACCATATGATATCACTTATATGTGGAATCTAAAATATGACACAAATGAACCTATCTATGAAACAGAAACAGAATCACGGACATAGATAACAGACTGGTGGTTGCCAAGGGGGAGGGGGTTGGGGGGAAGGATAGTGCGGGAGGTTGGGGTTAGCAGATGTAAGCTACTATATATAGAATGGATAAACAACAAGGTCCCACTGTATACAGCACAGGGGACTACGGTCAATATCCTATGATAAACCATAATGAAAAAGAATATAAAAAAAGAATGTATATATGTATAACTGAATCACTTTGCTGTACAGCAGAAATTAACATAACACTGTAAAATAACTGTACATCAGTAAAAAAAATATACAAACAGCTCATACAGCTCAGTATCAAAAAAACAAACAACCAATCAAAAAATGGGCAGAAGACCTAAACAGACATTTCTCCAAAGAAGACACAATGATGGCCAAAAGGCACATGAAAAGATGCTCAACATCGCTAATTATCAGAGAAATGCAAATCAAAACTACAATGAGGTATCACCTCACACTGGTCAGAATGGGCAGCATCAAAAAGTCTACGAATAATAAATGCTGCAGGGGGTGTGGAGAAACAGGAACCCTCCTACACTATTTGTGGGAATGTAAACTGCTGCAACCAGTATGGAGAACAGTATGCAGGTTCCTTAAAAAACTAAAAATAGGGCTACCATGTGATCTTGTGATCCCACTCCTGGCCATATATCCAGAGAAAACCATAATTCGAAAAGACACATGTACCCCAATGTTCACTGCAGAACTATTTACAATACCCAAGACATGGAAGCAACCTAAGCGTCCACTGGCAGCTGAATAAATAAAGATGTTGGGTATCTATACAATGGAATACTACTCAGCCATAAAAAAAGAAATAATGCCATTTGCAGCAATGTGGATGGACCTAGGTTTAATCATACCAAGTGAAGTAAGCCAGACAAAAACAAATATCACATGATATCACTTATATGTGGAATCTAGAAGAACAAAAAAGATACAAATGAATTTATTTCCAAAACAGAAAGACTAACAGACACAAAAAACAAACTTATGGTTACCAAAGGGGAAAGGGGTGTGGGGGGAGGGATAAATTAGGAGGCTGGGATTAACATATACACACTACTATGTATAAAATAGATAACCAACAAGGACCTACTATATAGCACAGGGAACTATACCCAATATTATGTAATAATCTATAAGGGAAAAGAATCTGTAAAAGAATATACACATATAACTGAATCAGTATGCTATACACCTGAAACTTACATGATACTGTAAATAACTATACTTCAATAAAAATTTTTTTTAATAGTTGAGTTTTACCTTTTCTGAACCTTACATAAATGGAACCATACAGAATGTTTTCTTTTAACTAGCTTCTTTTGTTCAACATGATTATAAGATTCAACCATGTTTGTTACAAATGGCTATAGCCCATTTTTCATTGTTGCCTAGTATTAGGCTGTATGAGCATGCCACAATTTTTCCATATTGACGGATATCTGGACTATTTCCAGTTTTTGACTAAATGAACAACGTGTCAAACTGAAAATACTATGTGTTCTCAGTAAACATGTGTAGGCAGTTCTGTTCGGTAGCAGAATTGTTTGGTCATTGGATACATTTTATAGAATTTCAGAAAATGGACTCACAGATCAAAATATCATATTCAATCTACCTGGAAGCCAACTGATTTCTTTTACTTAGTTTTAGTTGACTGTTTTTCATTTTGTCTGCATTATCAGCATTTTTAGTAATATTCATTTTCCTGTCCCAGTTCTCTATTGCAACAGTTGAAGACTAGGGACTGTAAGAATACATCTGTTCTTCATTAAATAAACATTTATTGAGTGCCTCTCTCCTAGGCAGAATTCTAAGATGACCCTTGCCCTTCCTTGTATAATTCTATCCCCTTTGAGTGTGGGAGGACTGTGATTATGATGAGCTATCACTCCCATGATGATGTTACTTTACATGGTAAAAGGGATTTTGAAGATATAATTAATGTTACTAATCTTAACTGTAGAGTTCATCAAAAAGGAGATATCTGAATGGTTGAGGCCTTATCACATGAACTCTTTAAATCTGGGTCTAGAGGTCTCAAACAGAGGAAGTCACAGATTAGAAGTCAGAGAGATGTACTGCTGGCCTGAAGAAAGCAAATAGCACTGTTGCGAACTTCCTATAAAGGCCACATGGCAAGAAACAATAGGCAACCTTTAGGAAATGAGTTGCCCCAGTCAATAGCTAACAAAAAAATGGGGACCTTAGTACTACAACTGAAAGGAACTAAATTCTGCTCACAACCTTAATGAGCTTAGAAGGGGACTCCAGCCAACACCCTGATTTCAGCTTTCTGATACCTGAGCAAAGAATTCAGCCAAACCCTGCCTAGACTTCTGACCTACAGAACTGAGTTAAGTGGATGTTGTTTTAAGCTGCTAAGTTTGGGGCAATTTGTTATGCATCACTGAATATGTCTCCTATATGCTGAAACTGTTCTCGGCACTGGGGTTGTAGCAGAGAACAAACCAAGACAAATGTATGGCCCCTCATGAAGCTTTCATTATACTGGAGAAGAGATACAATAAAAATACATACGTAAGTAAAATATATAGTATGTTAGGTAAGTGTTAAAGAAGAAAAAGAAAGTACAGAAGAGGGAAGCAAAAGATGAGAGTAGATGGCTGGAATTTTAGATATGGTAGCAAGAAAATGCCTCACTGAGCAAGTGATTTTTATATAAAGATACGGAGAAGGGAGGGCACTAGCTATGTGATAATATGGGGAAAGAGAAACAGTAAGTGAAAAGGCCCTGAGGTACCAGGATCCTGGCATTTTTTAAAAAAAGCAAGAAGGACTTCCCTGGTGGCACAGTTGTTAAGAATCTGTATGCCAGCACTATTTACAATAGCCAGGACATGGAAGGAACCTAAATGTCCATCGACAGAGGAACAGATAAAGAAGATGTGGCACATATATACAATGGAATATTACTCAGCCATAAAAAAGAATGAAATAATGCCATTTGAAGCAACATGGATGGACCTCGAGATTGTCATACTGAGTGAAATAAGTCAGACAGAAAAAGACAAATACCGTATGATATTGCTTATATGTGGAATCTGAAAAATATGGTACAAATGAACCTATTTACAAAACAGAAATAGAGTCACATATGTAGAAAACAAACTTATGGTAACCAAGGGGGAAAAGTGGGGGGGATAAGTTGGGAGATTGGGATTTACATATACACACTACTATATAAAACAGATAATTAGTAAGAACCTACTATATAGCACAGGGAACTCTACCCGATACTCTGGAATGACCTATATGGGAATAGAATCAAAAAAGAGTGGATGTATGTATATGTATAACTGATACACTTTGCTGTATGGCAGAAACTAACAAAACACTGTATGTCAACTATACTCTAATAAAAGTTAATTTAAAAAAGAAAAAAGAAAAGAATCTGTCTGCCAATGCAGGGGACATGGGTTCGACCCCTGGTCTGGGAAGATCCCACATGCCACGAGGCAACTAAGCCCATGTACCACAACTACTGAGGCTGCGCTCTAGAGTCCACAAGCCACAGCTGCTGAAGCCCACATGTCTAGAGCCCGTGCTCTGAACAGAAGCCACCACAATGAGAAGCCCACACACCACAATGAAGAGTAGCCCCCACTCACCGCAACTAGAGAAAGCCCATGCACAGCCACGAAGACCCAATGCAGCCACAAATAAACAAACAAACAATAAATAAAAACAAACAAACAAATAAAGCAAGAAAGCTACTTTGGTTCGAACAGAATGAGTAAGGGGAAAGAGTGATAAGAGATGAAGTAAGAGAGTTAACTGGGGGAGAGGGGTTGCTAAAAGGCAAATCATATGCAGTCTTGTAGATCATAGCAAGAATTTCAGCTTTTATTTTAAGGGTTATGAGCAGAGGGCCGACACGAACTAATGTCCATTTCAAATGGATCACTTTGGCTAATGTGTTTAAAATAGACTACAGAGAGACAAGGGCAGAAACACAGTGATCAGTCAGAAGGTATTGCAACAATCCAGGCAAGAGATGATGGTGGGTTGGACCACAGCGGTGTCAGTGGAGGTAGTAAAAAGAGGTCAGATTCTGGTTGTATTCTGAAGGAAAAGCTCAAAGGATTTGCTGACATATGGGATGTAGGGGTGCAAGAGAAAGAAAAGTTAAGAAATACACCACACTGTTGTACTGATAAACTTTAAGTACTGAACTGTCATTACTGAGATAGGGAAGACTGCAGAAGGAGGTTTTATGGGGGATTGTTAAGTACTTAGTTTTAGATGTTTTAAGTTCTTTAAATGGAGAATTCATACAAATTCTTCATATTCAAGAATATAGTACTAATATATTGAAATGGCTTATAATCATTGAAAACCAGTCAATCTAAACTATAACAGTTTAAAAAAATGAAGTACATTTGGCAAACCGGTCAAACTCACTTACAGCCAGATGGGACAGAGGCTAAACATGGAAAATTACAATTCAGGGATAAGGTGTATAGAATCTTCCTTCAGCCAGAGACTATTTTATCTTTAAAGAGCTGCCTTAAAGAAAATGACTAATAAAGCAACTAAGGCAAGGCCTTCGAGGAGGCCGTTGTACTGCTGCTGCAGCCCCAGAGAACCTTGTTACCTCCAGGGCTTGCCAACTCTTGGGCCACTGTTCAGTCTGGATGCCTGGCATTCAGCTTCATGCCTACACACTGTGAGCCATGTCACTTCATGCACTGGTACACACACCTCAACTGCACACCCAATATTTGGGTGCTGCGTAACTGGAATGGCTGACTGATGCTGTTGGCCCAGTGAAGCAGGCATCACTTTGACATAGCTTTCTTTCTTCCTGTGAAGCCTGTGGCCATTTCTAGCACAGGCAACAGAAATTTTCCTATCAAAAGAAACTCGGTTGACACCCCACAGTTAAATGAAGTATTAACAGTGACAAACTGCTTCTCTCTCTGACTTGAACAAATTTTGTTTGGAAAGTGCATTAGAAGAAACGGAGGGATGGCTATCATAATATGGGCTCTCTAGCTTTTGCAAGATGATGAACTGTATTTATAAGACTCAGACCTTTTCTTTAAAAAATAATTTATCCACTAGGGGGGAAAAAACACTGAAGAAATCATGAAGATAAACAATGTCACAGACTAATGATGCAAAACTACTGTCTTTGTAGTGTCCATGTGAATGTTCAAAATTCTAGTAAAAAATACTAGAGTGTCATAGCTGGAAGAGACCTCATTGAACACTATCATTTTGAGCAGCCTAAGAAAAATAAATAAAGGGGACTTCCCTGGTGGTGCAGTGGTTAAGAATCTGCCTGCCATGCAGGGGACATGGGTTCGATCCCTGGTCTGGGAAGATCCCACATGCCAGGGGCAACTAAGCCCGTGTGCCACAACTACTGAGCCTGTGCTCTAGAGCCCCACAAGCCACAACTACTGAGCCCATGTGCCACAACTACTGAAGCCAGCACACCTAGAGCCCATGCTCTGCAACAAGAGAAGCCACCACAGTGAGAAGTCCGTGCACTGCAAGGAAGAGTAGCTCCCGCTCGCTGCAACTAGAGAAAGCCCACGTGCAGCAATGAAGACCCAATGCAGCCAAAAAATAAATAAAAATTAAAGAAAAAAGAAAAATAAGTAAATATGAAAGACAGAGGATGAAGAGCCAACATATGGCTGTTGAGTATTCCTAAAAAAATTCCAGAACAAATGGAAGAGAAGCAATGTTTAGAGAATAGTTTTCCTGAGCTGAAAAAAATCCCAAATCTTCAGATGAAAAAGCCCCATCATGTTAAACGCAAAATTAATGAAAAAGGGTCAATACCTAGATGTAAATTAGTGAAACTCTGAATTTCAAAAATTAAGAATATCACAGATTTTCAGGAAGAAAAAGATTATCAACAAAATCAGACTTCTCCTAAGTGTCAGAGTAACAGGATATGGATGGGACAGTATATGTAGTATGTTGAGGGGGAAGGCTGTGTCTGACTTAATAATTCTGTATTAAGTCATGTGTGAAAGCAACAGAATTAATTCTCATTTATATGTGGACTCTGAAGAATTCCACTCTCTGAAAACAAATGTATTCAGAGACGTACTACTGATAACTGGAAGATTAATCAAAATAGAACCTTTTAACGTGAAGCACCTGCTAGAGAGTCCTGGTAATGAGTATGGAAATTAATTAAATGTAGTAGGTAAGTCTCAATAGTTAATGTAAACATGGTTAAAAAGCATTGCAAAAATTAAAAATCATTCACATTTTAATGTATCTTGTAAAAAAAAAAAACAACCCATTTTTTATAAAAACAATTTGGTTCAACAAAATAAGCAATAGGAGGGAGTCTTTTCAGGGAAAAAGAAAAGACAAGGGCTTCCCTGGTGGTGCAGTAGTTAAGAATCTGCCTGCCAATGCTGGGGACATGGGTTCGAGCCCTGACCTGGGAAGATCCCACACACTGCAGAGCAACTAAGCCCACGTGCCACAACTACTGAGCCTGAGCTCTAGAGCCTGCGAGCCACAACTACTGAAGTCTGCATGCCTAGAGCCCGTGCTCCGCAACAAGAGAAGCCACCGCAGTGAGAAACCTGAGCACCACGACGAACAGCAGTCCCTGCTCGCCGCAACTAGAGGAAGCCCGCGAACAGCAACAAAGATCCAACTCAAGCAAAAAATAAATAAAGAAATAATAATAATAATAATAAAAAAAAGACGAACAAGTATTCTCGAAGAGCTTGATTTTCCACAGTGATTAAAAGGAAAAAAACCACACACACAGTCACACACACTCAAAAGGCAGAGCAAAATTAACCATTTAGTCAGCACTAAAGCATTTGACAAACTAAGTTCACTTTAGTTCTCACCCCACCAAGTGTTCTTACAGATGATAAAGACACTGAACAAAGATATTTATACTCATGTTTCCCCATGACACAGGAATGAAGATAAGAATTAAAACCTTCTAGAAGAGTTTTAGTCACTTGCTGTAAAGAATTAAAAGGGAAAAGAGTTCTCTTAGAGACTACTTACGCTTTACAGATGATGGAGTGCTGAACTTCAAACTCCAAATTACTAATAACAGGGCAAGTGTATACTCTAGTAGCTGAAATATCTGGTGAATTTTCTTCTCCAGGAACAGGTTCAGTCTTCCAAGTTTTATTTAATTTTTCCATATCCTCTTTCAGCTGGTCTAAGCACTGACTTAAAAATTCATGAGCGTCCTAAGAAGGCATAATATCCTTAATGAGGTCAAAACATTTCTTGTCACAACAGTAGCTTATTAACACTGTGATCTATACAAGTAAAGCACTTGCAAGTCAAAAACATGGGTGGAAAAAGGCCAGATTTACTCTAATGATTTTGCGGTACGTATTTTGTGAAAACAAAACAAAACAACAAACGACATACATTATATTCCTAAGTTAGATTAGCATGACTAATAAATGAATCACTCCTTCATTTATTTTTTAAAAATAGAGTGATTTTTCTAAAATAGCCTTTGTAGCTAAAATAGTCCAAGGTCCTACACTGGCAAACCACATCTATATTATTAAAATATGATAAAATACACAGAAGAGTCATATTGAACCTTACCAGAAGTCCTCAGGTTTTCCAACCTGTGATAAACACACATACACAAATCTCATTTTAAAATAAAATTGGGTAACGCGCTAAAATCATTTCAATCTTCCCTATCTCTAAGGTGTTTAAAAACAATTAGACAAGCCTGTTAGATAGATTCATCCACCAGAGCACAGACAGCAGAAGCAAGAAGAACTACAACCCTGCAGCCTGTGGAACAAAAACCACATTCACAGAAAGATAGACAAGATGAAAAGGCAGAGGGCTATGTACCAGATGAAGGAACAAGATAAAACCCCAGAAAAACAACTAAATGAAGTGGAAATAGGCAACCCTCCAGAAAAAGAATTCAGAATAATGACAGTGAAGATGATCCAGGACCTCGGAAAAAGAATGGAGGCAAAGACTGAGAAGATGCAAGAAATGTTTAACAAAGACCTAGAAGAATTAAAGAACAAACAAACAGATGAACAATACAATAACTGAAATGAAAAATACCCTAGAAGGAATCAATAGCAGAATAACTGAGGCAGAAGAACGGATAAGTGACCTGGAAGACAGAATGGTAGAATTCACTGCTGCGGAACAGAATCAAGAAAAAAGAATGAAAGGAAATGAAGACAGCCTAAGAGACCTCTGGGACATTAAATGCAACAACATTCACATTATAGGGGTCCAAGGAGAAGAGATGGAGAAAGGACGTGAGAAAATATCTGAAGAGATTATAGTCGAAAACTTCCCTAACATGGGAAAGGAAATAGCCACCTAAGTCCAGGAAGTGCAGAGAGTCCCATACAGGATAAACCCAAGGAGAAACACACCGAGACACATAGTAATCAAGTTGGCAAAAATTTAAGACAAAGAAAAATTACTGAGAGCAGCAAGGGAAAAACAACAAATAACATACAAGGGAACTCCCATAAGGTTAACAGCTGATTTCTCAGAAGAAACTCTACAAGCCAGAAGGGACTGGCATGATATACTTAAAGTGATGAAATGAAAGAACCTACAACCAAGATTACTCTACCCAGCAAGGATCTCATTCAGATTTGATGGAGAAATCAAAAGCTTTACAGACAAGCAAAAAGCTAAGAGAATTCAGCCCCACCAAACCAGCTCTACAACAAATGCTAAAGGAACTTCTCTAAGTGGGAAATAAAAGAGAAGAAAAGAACCTACAAAAACAAACCCAAAACAATTAAGAAAATGGTCACAGGAACATACATATCGATAATTACCTTAAACGTGATTGGATTAAATGCTCCAAGCAAAAGACACAGGCTTGCTGAATGGATACAAAAACAAGACGCACATATATGCTGTCTACACGAGACCCACTTCAGACCTAGGGACACATACACACTGAAAGTGAGGGGATGGAAAAAGATATTCCATGCAAATGGAAATCAAAAGAAAGCTGGAGTAGCAATACTCATATCAGATAAAATAGACTTTAAAATAAAGAATGTTACAAGAGACAAGGAAGGACACTACGTAATGATCAAGGGATCAATCCAAGAAGAAGATATAACAATTATAAATATATATGCACCCAACATAGAAGCACCTCAATACATAAGGCAACTGCTAACAGCTATACAAGAGGGAATCAACAGTAACACAGTAAAAGTGGGGGACTTTTAACACATCACTTACACCAATGGACAGATCATCCAAACAAAAAACTTAATAAGGGTCACAAGCTTTAAATGACACAATAGACCAGATAGATTTAATTCATATTTATAGGACATTCCATCCAAAAACAGCAGATTACACTTTCTTCTCAAGTGTGCACAGAACATTCTCCAGGACAGATCACATCTTGGGTCACAAATCAAGCCTCAGTAAATTTAAGAAAAGTGAAATCATATCAAGCATCTTTTCTGACCACAACGCAATGAGATTAGAAGTCAATTACAGGGAAAAAAACGTAAAAAACACAAACACATGGAGGTCAAACAATACATTACTAAATAACCAAGAGATCACTGAAAAAATGAAAGAGGAAATCAAAAAATACCTAGAGACAAATGACAATGAAAACACGATGATCCAAAACCTATGGGATGTGGCAAAAGCAGTTCTAAGAGGGAAGTTTATAGCTATACAAGCCTACCTCAAGAAACAAGAAAAACCTCAAATAAACAATCTAACCTTATACCTAAAGGAACTAGAGAAAGAAGAGCAAACAAAACCCAAAGTTAGCAGAAGGAAAGAAATCATAAAGATCAGAGCAGAAATAAATGAAATAGAAACAAAGAAAACAATAGCAAAGATCAATAAAACTAAAAGCTGTTTCTTGGAGAAGATAAACAAAATTGATAAACCATTAGCCAGACTCATCAAGAAAAAGAAGGAGAGGACTCAAATCAATAAAATTAGAAATAAAAAAGGAGAAGTTACAACAGACACCGCAGAAATACAAAGCATCCTAAGAGACTACTACAAGCAACTCTATGCCAATAAAATGGACAACCTGGAAGAAATGGACAAATTGTTAGAAAGGTATAACCTTTCAAGACTGAACCGGGAAGAAATAAAAAATATGAACAGACCAATCACAATTAATGAAATTGAAACTGTGATTAAAAATCTTCCAACAAATAAAAGTCCAGGACCAGATGGCTTCACAGGTGAATTCTATCAAATATTTAGAGAAAAGCTAACACCCATCCTTCTCAAACTTTTCCAAAAAATTGCAGAGGAAGGAACACTCCCAAACTCATTCTATGAGCCCACCATCACCCTGATACCAAAAGCAGACAAAGATACTACAAAAAAAGAAAATTGCAGACCAATATCACTGATGAATGTAGATGCAAAAATCCTCAACAAAATACTAGCAAACAGAATCCAACAACACATTAAAAGGATCATACACCATGATCAAGTGGCATTTATCCCAGGGATGCAAGGATTCTTCAATATATTCAAATCAGTCAATGTGATACACCATATTAACAAACCGAAGAAGAAAAACCATATGATCATCTCAATAGATGCAGAAAAGCTTTTGACAAAATTGGACACCCATTTATGATAAAAACTCTCCAGAAAGTGGGCATAGAGGGAACCTACCTCAACATAATAAAGGCCAAATATGACAAACCCATAGCAAACATCATTCTCAATGGGGAAAAACTGAAAGCATTTCCTCTAAGATCAGGAACAAGACAGGATGTCCACTCTCGCCACTATTATTCAACATAGTTTTGGAAGTCCTAGCCACGGCAATCAGAGAAGAAAAAGAAATAAAAGGAATACAAATTGGAAAAGAAGAAGTAAAACTGTCACTCTTTGCAGATGACATGATACCATATTTAGAGAATCCCAAAGATGCCACCAGAAAACTACTAGAGCTAATCAGTGAATCTGGGAAAGTTGCAGGATACAAAATTAATGCACAGAAATCTCTTGCATTCCTATACACTAATGATGAAAAATCTGAAAGAGAAATTCAGGAAACACTCCCATTTACCACTGCAACAAAAAGAATAAAATACCTAAGAGAAGGGCTTCCCTGGTGGCGCAGTGGCTGAGAATTTGCCGGCCAATGCAGGGGACACGGGTTCGAGCCCTGGTCCGGGAAGATCCCACATGTGGCAGAGCAACTAAGCCCACGTGCCACAACTACTGAGCCTGTGCTCTAGAGCCTGTGAGCCGCAACTACTGACCGCATGCTGCAACTACTGAAGCCCGCGCGCCTAGAGCCCATGCTCCACAACGAGAGAAGCCACCGCAATAAGAAGCCCACACACTGCAACGAAGACCCAACACAGCCAAAAATAAATAAATAAAATAAATTTTTTAAAAAACCCTAGGAATAAACCTACCTAGGGAGACAAAAGACCTGTATGTAGAAAACTATAAGACACTGATGAAAGAAATTAAAGTTGATACCAACAGGTGGAGAGATATACCATGTTCTTGGATCAGAAGAATCAATATTGTGAAAATGACTATACTACCCAAAACAATCTACAGATTCAATGCAATCCCTATCAAATTACCAATGGCATTTTTTACGGAACTAGGACAGAAAATCTTAAAATTTGTATGGAGACACAAAAGACCCCAAATAGCCAAAGCAGACTTGAGGGAAAAAAACGGAGCTGGAGGAATCAGACTCCCTGACTTCAGACTATACTACAAAGCTACAGTAATCAAGACAATATGGTACTGGCACAAAAACAGAAATATAGATCAATGCAACAAGATAGAAAGCCCAGAGATAAACCCACACACCTATGGTCAACTAATCTATGACAAAGGAGGCAAGGATATACAATGGAGAAAAGACAGTCTCTTCAATAAATGGTGCTGGGAAAACTGGACAGCTAGCTACATGTAAAAGAATGAAATTAGAACGCTCCCTAACACCATACACAAAAGTAAACTCAAAATGGATTACAGAGCTAAATGTAAGACCGGACACTATAAAACTCTTAGAGGAAAACATAGGAAGAACACTCTTTGACATAAATCACAGCAAGATATTTTTTGATCCACCTCCTAGAGTAGTGGAAATAAAAACAAAAATAAACAAATGGGACCTAATGAAACTTAAAAGCTTTTGCACAGCAAAGGAAATCATAAACAAGACGAAAAGACAACCCTCAGAATGGGAGAAAATATTTGCAAACAAATCAACGGACAAAGGATTAATCTCCAAAATATATAAACAGCTCATGCAGCTCAATATTAAAAAAACAAACAACCCAATCCAAAAATGGGCAGAAGACCTAAAGAGACATTTCTCCAAAGAAGACATACAGATGGCCAGGAAGCATATGAAAAGCTGCTCATCATCCCTAATTATTAGAGAAATGCACATCAAAACTACAATGAGGTACCACCTCACACCGGTTAGAATGGGCAGCATCAGAAAATCTACAAAACAACAAATGCTGGAGAGGGTGTGGAGAAAAGGGAACCCCCTTGTACTGTTGGTGGGAATGTAAATTGATACAGCCACTATGGAGAACAGTATGGAGGTTCCTTAAAAAACTAAAAATAGAATTACCATACGACCCAGCAATCCCACCACTGGGCATATACCCAGAGAAAACCATAATTGAAAAAGACACAAGCACCCCAATGTTCACTGCAGCACTATTTACTATAGCCAGGTCATGGAAGCAACCTAAATGCCCATTGACAGACGAATGGATAAAGAAGATGTGGTACATATATACAATGGAATATTACTCAGCCATAAAAAGGAATGAAATTGGGTCATTTGTAGAGATGTGGATGGACCTAGAGACTGTCATACAGAGTGAAGTAAGTCAGAAAGAGAAAAACAAATATCATATATTAACGCATATATGTAGAACCTAGAAAAATGGTACAGATGAACCAGTTTGCAGGGCAGAAATTGAGACAAAGATGTAGAGAACAAATGTATGGACACCAAGGGGAGAAAGTGGGAGGGGGTGGTGGTGGTGGTGTAATGAATTGGGAGATTGGGATTGACATGTACACACTGATGTATATAAAATGGATGACTAATAAGAACCTGCTGTATAAAAAAATAAAATTCAAAAATTCAGAAAAAAAGAAATAGAAAAAATAAGAAAATAAAAACAATTAGTACTCACATTCTGCATATAACCAGAGAATCTCTCTGCTGTAGCTGAAATGGCATTTTTAACCTTCTTGAGTAAATCTTTTTTCGTCTCTGAATTACAGATATCTTTTTTAACAAGCAAGTGTGCAAAGCGCCTAGTAAAAGAGACAAGTTTAGCAGGTTTTACAAAACACTGGATGGTATTATATTTTTTTTTTTTTTTTTTTTTTTTGCGGTACGCGGGCCTCTC
The DNA here is from genome assembly GCF_964341445.2 of Mesoplodon mirus. Lineage (NCBI taxonomy): Eukaryota > Metazoa > Chordata > Mammalia > Artiodactyla > Ziphiidae > Mesoplodon > Mesoplodon mirus. The sequence goes on along the minus strand of NC_138984.1, from coordinate 19,636,979 downwards.
ACTGTTGTGGTCTCTCCCGTTGCGGAGCACAGGCTCCGGACGCGCAGGCTCAGCGGCCATGGCTCACGGGCCTAGCCGCTTCGTGGCATGTGGGATCTTCCCGGACCAGGGCACGAACTCGTGTCCCCTGCATCGGCAGGCGGACTCTCAACCACTGCGCCACCAGGGAAGCCCATGGTATTATATTTTAAGGACTGCTAACAATGGCACATAAAATTTTAAGTGTCTAATACTCCATTATTCTATAATAAATAAGGTAAAAAGGTTACTCAGTAAGTACATAACAGTTACCTGATAAGTGCGTTGAATGGAATTTTCTTCCATGGGATACCTTGCTTGAGCAAGTCATTTGCAAATGATTGGAGTGAAAACAGAGACTGTAAAATAGCATTCATGTAGCAGGTATTTCCCAAATTGGAGAAGCTGAAAATGAAAGAAATAGTACTTTTGAAGACAACAGTAGTTCCTGAAGTATGTTCACTTGAGCAGGGGTTCTCCACTATAGCATGCATCAGAATCACCTGGAGGGTTTGTTAAAATACATATTGCTAGGCCCCAACTCCCGAGTTTCTGATTCTGTAGGTCTGGACAGGGAAGGTGCAAAAAATGTGCACTTCTAACAGGATCCCAGTTGATGCTGATGCAGTATAACATTAATACAACTTAGTTTCATCTCAAGGAAAATTATACATTTTCAAATGAATGCTAAAAAGGACTGGGGACTTATATAGAATATATATATGCTTAATGGGTACCGCCAAACATTATTCCAAAGTACATATTTTTAAAAAAACTTTTGTTTGGAAATATTCTCAAACTTTCAGAAAAGTTGCACAGAATAACATTCTTTACCTAGATTCACCAGTTGTTAACCCTTTTGTACTCTGTGCTTTATCATTTAACACCTCTCTCTCTCTATTTTTCCTGAACCATCTGAGAGTAGGCTGCATAGATCATACCCATTTAGCTCTAAATACTTCAGGGTATATTTCAAAAGAACGAGAACATTCTCTTATATAACCAGAGTACAGCTACGAGCATTATAAAATTTAATGCTAACATAATACTCTTATCTAATATACTTTCTTTAATCCAATTTTGTCAATTGACAATGTTTCTTCACAGTATTTTTTTCTCCCTAAGCACAAGATTCAGTTCAGGATAACATAATGCATTTAGTTTTCATGTCTCTTTAGTTTTTCTTCAATCTGGAGTAATTCTTACATTTGGACTCAACTCTGTCATGTTGTTATAATTTTAATTATCTATTTCATGTGTTTTAGAAATATTTCTTTTGGTTTTAAGAAAGGCTTTTTTAAAAGTGGTTATATCTGTATTTGTACTTTTTTATAGTGCTCATAAACCTTTTTTTTTTTTTCCGGTACACAGGCCTCTCACTGTTGTGGCCTCTCCCGTTGTGGAGCACAGGCTCCGGACGCACAGGCTCAGCGGCCATGGCTCACGCGCCTAGCCGCTCCGCAGCGTGTGGGATCTTCCCAGACCGGGGTGTGAACCCGTGTCCCCCGCATCGGCAGGCGGACTCTCAACCACTGCGCCACCAGGGAAGCCCATAATCCTTGTTTTTTAAGTTTTTTTTTACTATCTAGTCTGTCCACTTTAAATAGTACTCTTTGTGACTTCTGATACCACTTACTTTCAAGCCCCTTCCCTGTAACCAGTGCTGCAAACAACCAAGATCCAGACCTATATTCAATATTTAGAAACTTAGTATTTGAATTTCTCTTTCTGAGAGTGATTTTTTTCTGTGCTTCATCTAAGTCTTTTACTCCTATATATTCTTTTTTCATGAAATCTCTTAAGCCTCTTGTCCCTGACTCTCAGCACCCACAGGCTTAAAGCAGTGGGAAACAGGAACACTGCTAGAATCTGCTTTGCTTCTCTACTTAGAAAGTAGTTTAAAGGTGATGGTATTCTTTGTCTCCTAGAATGCTAAAGGTTATATGTGTTTTTCTTTGAACTCCTCATACTTTTTATGTTTTGTGGGGGATTTGTGAGGAATACTGGAATTAGGTAGCCTCCATTATCCTCTAGAATTGGCAGTTTTCTACTCGGTATTTTTGTTTATTTGTTTGTTTTTTAAGGAGTCCTTAGTCCTGGGTATTTAGCCTACTTGAAATACTGCACTCAAATTCCTGCAAGAAGTCTGAAAAAAGGAAAGCTGGGTACAGGTACTATACAGAAATTAAAGAAACACTGGAGGTAGAGAGGGAGCCTGGAGCACCAAGGGTAACTCAAGGATATCAAAGGACTCAGAAGGATATGAATGACAGAGACCAAAAGTAAACTATAAAATACATAGGAGGAGGCACTAAGAAGATGAGCCAAGTAAGGTCAAGGTAGACAGAAATAAGATATGGATGAAAAATGGTCATAAAATAGGACAGACTAATATAAAAACGTCTGGTAAGGAAGCAGCAAGATAATAATTTGAGGCAGAACAATGAGAATGAAGAAGAAAGGAAATTAAGAATTAAACTGGAAGGTAAACATTTTAGAAGACAAAGCAAAAAAGAAGAGGCTCAGAGAAGAAAAGTAAGTAGAGAAGAAAGTGAAATGTTTTCATTACAAGTTTTATGTTCTTTTCTGCTAAAATATGAGGCAAATAAACTACTATGGATAAACCAAACTGGCAGACACCAGTCACTCAAGTAAAAAGGTAATCCGAAAGCTGGGGAAAAACAGTAATCTGAGTGAGATTAAAAACAAACAAGCTGGTAGGTTTTGGGAAAGCAATGTGGTAAGAGTAATCAAAAATTTCAAAGTGCTTCTCTTAGTCTTAACAATTCTATTACCAAGAATTTTTTCCTATAGAAAAGTTCTAACAAATATTAAAAACACATGTATATAAAAATGTTCGTTTTAGCCTGGATTATAATTGGAAAAAAGGGGAATCTAAATGCACACTAACATGGTTAAAGGTTATGTACTAACATAAGAGGATGCCCATAATTAATGTGGGGTAGAAAGAAATCAGGGAACAGAGAAGTAATATAGCATAGTGATTAAGAATGCAAGTGAACATGGTGATCATTTTGAAATGTACAGAAATACTGAATCACTATGTTGTGCACCAGTACTAACATAGTGTTGTAGGTCACTTATACTTCAAAAACAAATAAATAAACAAACAAACTCACAGAAGAGATCAGATTTGTGGTTACTGGACGTAGGGAGTAGGGGAAGGGGGAACTGGATGAATGTGGTGAAAAGGTATAAACTTCCAGTTATCAGATAAATAATTACTAGGAATATAATGTACAACATGATTAATATAATTAACACTGCTATATGTTATATAGGAGAGTTGTTAAGAGAGTAAATCCTAAGAGTTCTCAAAGATTCTTGAGAAAGGAAAAAATATTTTTTCTAGGGAACTCTCCTACACTGTTGGTGGGAATGTAAATTGGTGCAGCCACTGTGAAAAACAGTACGGAGGTTCCTCAGAAAACTAAAAATAGAATTACCATATGATCCAGCAATCCCAATCCTGGGCATATATCCAGACAAAACTATAATTCAAAAAGATACATGAACCCCTATGTTCATAGCAGCGCTATTCACAACAGGCAAGACATGGAAACAACCTAAATGTCCACTGACAGATAAATGGATAAAGAAGATGTGGTATATATACACAATGGAATATTACTTGGCCATAAAAAAGAATGAGGGGTCTCCCTGGTGGCGCAGTGGTTGAGAGTCCGCCTGCCGATCCAGGGGACGCGGGTTCGTGCCCCGGTCCAGGAGGATCCCACATGCCGCGGAGCGGCTAGGCCCGTGAGCTATGGCCACTGAGCCTGTGCGTCGGGAGCCTGTGCTCCACAACGGGAGAGGCCACAGCAGTGAGAGGCCCACGTACCACAAAAAAAAAAAAAAAAAAAGAATGAAATAATGCCATATGCAGCAACATGGATGCAACTAGATATTACCATACTAACTGAAGTAAGTCAGAAAGAGAAAGACAAATACCATATGATATCACTTATATGAGGAATCTAAAATATGACACAAATGAACCTATCTATGAAACAGAAACAGAACCACAAACATAGATAACAGACTGGTGGTTGCCAAGGGAGAGGGGGCTGAGGGAAAGGAAAGAGTGGGAGATTGGGGTTAGCAGATGTAAGCTATTATATATAGAATGGATAAACAACAAGGTCCTACTGTATAGCACAGACAACTATATTCAAGAGCCTATGATAGCATGATAGGGCTTCCCTGGTGGCACAGTGATTAAGAATCCACCTGCCAATGCAGGGGACATGGGTTCGAGCCCTGGTCCAGGAAGATCCCACATGCCATGGAGCAACTAAGCCCGTGCGCCACAACTACTGAGCCTAAGCTCTAGAGCCCGCAAGCCACAACTACTGAACCCGTGTGCCACAACTACTGAAGCCTGCACGCCTAGAGCCCATGCTCCACATCAAGAGAAGCCACTGCAATGAGAAGCCTATGCACCTCAACGAAGAGTAGCTCCTGCTCACCGCAACTAGAGAAAGCCCACGTGCAGCAACGAAGACCCAACATAGCCAAAAATAAATAAATAAATTAAATAAATTTAAAAAAATAGCCTATGATAAACCATCATGGAAAAGATATTAAAAAAACCAATGTATATATATGTATAACTGAATCACTTTGCTGTATAGCAGAAATTAACACAACATTGTAAATCAACTACACTTCAATGAGAAAAATATTTTTTCTTTTTCTTTTGTTTTATATCTATATAAGATGATGGATATTCACTAAACTTATTGTGGTAATCATTTCATGATGTATGTAAGTCAAATCATTATGCCGTACAATTTAAACTTACACAGTGCTGTACATCAATTATATCTCAATAAAATTGGAAGGAAAAAAATGCAAGTGCAGTCCAATTGCCTAGATTTACTACTGCTGTACCACAACACCTCAAGTAAGTTAATTAACTTCTCTAAGCCTTAGTTACTTCATCTATAAAAACAGATTTTTTAATACGTCTAGCTCAGAGAGCTATTGCGAAGATTTAAAGAAAAAAATTCATTTAAATGCTTAGCACAGTCTCTGGCACGTAACAAACACTTTAGATAAAGCTGCTATTATTATTATAGTTATTATACCATGGTCTTATTTTTGGGTGTTTAATAAGAATATAAGCATGAAGGGGCTGGGAAGGATATAAATAAAATTAATGTTGAAGTATCTCAGGAGATGACATGTATGGGATTGAAGAATATGCACTTTCTGCTTTTGACAAATGTCTATATATATATATGCATATATATTTTTTCAAAGTTTGAAAATTAGAGGCCAGATAATGGACTGAATTTTATGGATGTGAGAAATCTTTAATAAGTGAGCAAATATTTGAGAACTAAAATTAATATGACTCCTTTAATCATTTTTTTATACCAAGTAAAACATACTTCAGTTGAATCACTTTATAAAAAGAAAGCAAAATAAAAGAATTTACCTACCCCTGCAGTTGCTGTTGTTGGTGAGAGGAAAGGGGCACTCTTGGTTTGTTCCAGCCAGTGTAATCCTGGTTACACCTCAGTTTTTTAACAGAAAGAGGAGCTGGCTGAGGAAGAAATCCCAAACTTCTTTTGGCAGTGGGAGTTTGGCTTGAAATATTAGTCCTATAAAAAAGAAAAAATGAAGAAGCATAACAATTTTGAATGTTACTTTCTTCCCCCAGTAGATTCAGAGAAGTCAAGGTCTAGGGGAAAAAAATCCTGAATTTGAGGAAATATCAGTAATAATGATCACTTGGGAGAAAATTTCACAAATGTAAATCAGTAAATCTGTTGATAGGAAGCTGAAGGCATAATACTGTACCTACATAACCTATAATCAAAATAATCCAAGTTAATGGCCTGAGAAAAGCCATAAATAGTTTTACTTCTTTATTCACTTTTATCCACTTAATGACTATCATACATTAGTTTACCTAGTCTTGAAAACATTTAGGCAGTGAACTTTTTCCACTGCTAGACAACAAATATTCTTACCCAATCTCCTTGAGAACTTACTCTAATTTATATGCTTAGCAGTGAAAATGGTAGGAGTATTTTCATTTAAAGTTTTCCTAGATAGTGACTGTTTTCCAAAAAGGCTGTACCAATTTATATTTCCATCAGTAGTGAATTTCCCTTTCTTTACATGGTCTCCATTACATTATTATCACTCTAATGAGTGAAACATGATCTCATTGTTATTTTGTTTTATATTTTCCTGATTACTACCAAAGTTGAACATATCAATCTTTTCTTTATGGTTTCAATTTCTGTGTCTGGTTTAAGAATCATTCTGTAGGGACGTCCCTGGTGGCGCAATGGATAAGAATCCGCCTTCCAATGCAGGGGACGTGGGTTCGAGCCCTGGCCCGTGAAGATCCCACATGCCGCAGAGCAACTAAGCCCGTGCGTCACAACTACTGAGCCTGCAAGCCACAACTACTGAGCCCACGTGCCACAACTACTGAAGCCCACGCGCCTAAAGCCCATGCTCCACAACAGGAGAAGCCATCGCAATGAGAAGCCTGCACGTCGCAACGAAGAGTAGCCCCCGCTCACTGCACACAGCAACGAAGACCCGTTGCAGCCAAAAATAAATGAATAAATTTAAAAAAAAAAGGAATCATTCTGTAATGTAAGGTCAGAGAAACGTTTTCCTATATTTTCTTTTAAAAGTTTAAAATCTTGTTTTCCCTCCTACTCAGGTCTTCAAGCTGTCTGAACATTTACTTTTTGCATCTTGTAAAGCAGGAATAGTATTTGCTTTTTTATAAGGAAAAACCAATTGTCCCCAAACAACTTATTGTCTGCCTAGGCCATCTGTTAGCCAGTGTCTGGTTTTTTACTCAAAAAAAAAAAAATTGTGAAATAGAATACAGAAAAGTATATAAAAATCAAATGTGTAACACTGTGGTACAGGATGTTGATAGTGAGGGAAGTTTTGTGTGTGAGGGAGGATGGGGGTATTAGGCACACTTTGCACTTTCTGTTCAATTTTGCTGTGAACCTAAAACTGCTCTAGAAAGAAAAGTTTATTAATTAAAAATCAAGTGTGGAGCTTAACAATATTTTTATAAAGCAAACACATATGTAAACAACCATTAATGTCAAAAACCTCCAAGTATCCCTTCCCAATCACAACCCCATTCCTCTACCCTAAAAGTTATCATTAGCTTTCTATCAGTTTTATTTCTTACTATGTACTCCTACATATTGTAGTTTGGACAATGAAAGGTGTATCTGTTTTCATCCTTTTGCTTTCAACCTTTCTCCATCTTTATACTGTAGTTGTCTTTTAAACAGCACATGGATTCTTCTTCTTCCTTTAAAATCCAGTCTTTCTCTTTAACTGAAACATTTAGTGTATTTATATTTAATGTCATTATTTAGGTTAATAACTCAAAATCTTTGTCTACTAATTCTATCATATGTGTCATTTCTGAGTATTTGTTAATTTTTCTCTTCTTATGAGTTGTATTTTCCTGTTTGTTTGTAAGTTTAGTAATATTTTCTTGGATGTCAGACGTTGTGAATTTTATCTTGTGGGGTGCTGTGTATTTTTTATTTCTATAAACATTCTCAAATTTTGTTCTGGGATGTGGTTAGGTTACCGGGAAACAGTTTGATCTTTTTCAATCTTGCTTTTAATGTTTGTCATGTGGGAAAAGAGCAGCAATTCGTCTAGGGATAGTTTTTCCTCACTAATGAGGCGAGACCTTTCTTAGGCATTCAAATTGCTGCTATTAGGAACAGGAACTATGCCTGGCTTTATGTATACTCCAAGTATTATTCCCTTACATCCTTTTGGGTGGTTCTTTCCCTGGCCTTGACTAGTTTCCTCACCTGCATATGCTGTTCAGCACTCAAAATGAATACTCAAGGGGACCCTCTGCAGATCTCTGCAATTCCTTCTCTGTGCAGCTTTCCCCTCTGGTACTCTGCCTGGTGAATTCTAGCCGCCCTTGGCCTCCCTGGACTCCTAGCTCCACTTCTTCAACTCAGGAAGAGCACAGGGCTAGCTCTGCATGGTTCTCCCTCCTTGTGTAGCAACCTGGAAACTTTTACTAGGAAGCAAGCTGAGGCAGTAATGAGCTTAACTTGTTTCCCATCTCTCAGGGATCACTGTCCTTCACTGACTCATGTCCAATGTCTCAAGATCCATTGTTTCATACAGTTTGTCCAGGTTCTTAGTTGTTTCATGAAGGAGGGTAATCTGGTCCCTGTTATTCCATCTTGGCCAGAAGTGGAAGCCATCTTTAACTTTTTAATATATCTATGTTAACTGTGGCCTCCTCTCAAACAAAAAACGAACTTAAAATGTTTTAATTTCCCTGTACTTTTCTCCACTCCTTTATTTCTTCTTATTGTATATTTTATTAATTTTTTTGTTTTTAATTCTATCATTTTATAAAAACTATCAAAATGTATTTATTTATTTTATTATTATTATTTTTTACATCTTTATTGGAGCATAATTGCTTAACAATGGTGTGTTAGTTTCTGCTTTATAACTAAGTGAATCAGTTATACATATACATATGTTCCCATATCCCCTCCCTCTTGCGTCTCCCTCCCACCCTCCCTATCCCACCCCTCCAGGCGGTCACAAAGCACCGAGCTGATCTCCCTGTGCTATGCGGCTGCTTCCCACTAGCTATCTTCCTTACGTTTGGTAGTGTATATATGTCCATGCCTCTCTTTCGCTTTGTCACAGCTTACCCTTCCCCCTCCCCATATCCTCAAGCCCATTCTCTAGTAGGTCTGTGTCTTTATTCCTGTCTTACCCCTAGGTTCTTCATGACATTTTTTTTCTTCTTATATTCCATATATATGTGTTAGCATACGGTATTTGTCTTTCTCTTTCTGACTTACTTCACTCTGTATGACAGACTCTAGGTCTATCCACCTCATTACAAATAGCTCAATTTTGTTTCTTTTCATGGCTGAGTAATAGTCCATTGTATATATGTGCCACATCTTGTTCATCCATTCATCCGATGATGGACACTTAGGTTGTTTCCATCTCCGGGCTATTGTAAATAGGGCTGCATTGAACATTTTGGTACATGACTCTTAAAATTATGGTTTTCTCAGGGTATATGCCCAGTAGTGTCAAAATGTATTTAGATGCATAGAATAAGCCTGGAAGGGTATCAGTAACAGTAGTTGCCTCTTGAAAGAAAATGAACAAGTAGGAGTTAGGAGAGATTTATTGTTCACTATATGCACCCTGAAACTTTTGAAGTTTCTATCATACGCCCTTATTACCTATACAAAAGAATAAATTTTAAAGGTATTTAATTTTTAAATATGCTTAACATTTTTTTTGCTCACTGATTTTTCTTACTTCTACTCCTTTTGTTCAGTTTTCTTCTTGCTAAATAAATTCTGTCTTTGTATGTCTAAAAACAGCAATTTCTCAGAAGTTGTTTTCATCTTTTGAATTTAATAAACATGTCGTTCTTTATTCTCTTTTTTTGGCTGCATGGCGCAGCATGTGGAACTTCCCCGACAAGTGATCGAACCTGTGCCCCCTGCATTGGAAGCACGGAGTCTTTTTTTTTTAATTAATTAATTTACTTATTTTATTTTTGGCTGCCTTGGGTCTTCGTTGCTGCGTGCACGCTTTCTCTAGTTGTGGCGAGCAGGGGCTACTCTTCGTTGTGGTGCACCGGCTTCTCATTGCGGTGGCTTCTCTTGTTGCAGAGCGCGGGCTCTAGGCACGCGGGCTTCAGTAGTTGGAAGCAAGGAGTCTTAATCACTGGACCACCAGGGAAGTTCTGTCTGCATTCTTGAATTAAAATTTAGCTGGATATGGAATTCTTTGATATTATTACTCCAGTGTCTTCTGTTCCTATTGTTGCTAATGTCAGTTTTCCTTTTATAGACGATATTTTTCTTTCTCTTAGCTTTTAAAATTTCTTTACCCATCATCTTCTACAATGTGGATTAAAAAGAATATGTATTGGCTGTTTGGCATTTGTTGAGGCATTTCAATGTGGACTTCCACCATTTTCATCCATTCTTTCTTTGACAAACCCTTGCCTTTATTCTCCTTAGTCTTTTTCTTTTTTTTTCAAAATGCTATTAAGACATGGAGGGTAGACCAAGGAGCCCAATATAATTCTCTTAATTTCATTTACATTTACCATCTCCTCTCTGTGCTACATCCCATGATCATGCATTTTTGATGTGTTTAGCAGCTGTATCAGTCTGGACCTCTAACCTGCATAGGACTTTATATCAGGGGTTCAGAATTCTTGCCCCTATGCAGGTTAACACTACAGCAGATGCCAATCATTGCAATTCCCATTTTTGGGTATTTGCTCTCTGTTTAGGGAGCATCAGGCAAGCAGCATATTTATGGTTCCAAACTCAGGTAGTTATACAGAAGTGTTGCGCCTTGGTTTATTAGCACAGAGAACAGTTCTAGATACCCAGCTTCATGTAGCTTCATATAAGAAGCCAAATTCTAGTCAGGGCTCATGTTCAGTTCCCAATCTCATGCTGGTTTTGAAGACCCAGCCCTAAATACTTGACTCCAGTCTGTGTTTTTAAGTGCTTTATGGCTTCAGCCTTTACTCAGTATTAGTTTGCTCACCAATCTGGAAATTTTCACCTTATCCTTGAGTGCAGCTTTGCATTAAAAGAAATTTTTATTTCCTCAATCATTCCTAGGTGCAATGAATATGCTCATTCTATTATTTTGAGAAGAAATTTGTACTGTATTTAATAAATCACTTGAAAACCAAATTTAGTTCTTTCTTTTTTCAACTTAGATTCCTTTAAGATTCTTCTAAAAAGCAGAAATGTCAAGCTTCCTCTGCCTTAAATTCAAATAATTTAGTTACCACTGCAGTCATAAAGTTCTTGACAGATACCACCCAAGGCTAAATATACCTAAATATACAATATCAAATTCTTTATTTTGCCTTAATCATTTAATACAAATAATCCAGATGTCTTTACCACTTTGAATTAAATTCTAGTAAAAAACAAAATATGACTTAATAGGTCATTACACATCATATCTATTATACACCATTACCCTCACTTTTTATCATTATCATTGCCCCTCTGTGCAGCATTCCATGATCACACCTCCTTGACAAGTGCTTAGCAGCTGCCTTATAAATTCATACCCAATAAACCTCGAAAATTTAATCTATATCTCTAGAATCAGCAATTAAATTTCTGACTAGCCTTTTCCAGTTAAAGATACCCACTAATGTGAAACTTTTGCTTTTTAAAGAAAATGCCTTAACTTTTGGCAGGTAGCTTAACAAATACACAGGCAACAAAGGCAATTTTAAAATGCCCCAAAGGACAGATCATGTTCATCACTTGGAACAATGGAAAATACACTGGTCTAGTATCTGATCACACTGCCAGTCATAACCTGTGGCCTCAGTACAAATCTTCCTACACATCAGTTTATTCTTGTGTTGAAAAACATAAAAAATAAGAGTTTGAACTAAAACATTTCTAGAGTACTTTCTAACTAAAATGTCATGAATCTATAATTCTCATCAATTTTGTTATTTTAAATTAGGGTATTCATTTAGGGCACAATGCACAGCCCATCCCATCATTTAATATTCTGAAGAAGAAAGCTCTTCAAGTTCTTCACAAGGCATATAACCAATGCATACCTGTCTAGGTTAGTGCTGCCAGGAGAGAAGTCCTTGGATGCAGCTCTGCTACCATAAAAAGATGATGACTGCAAAGGTAAAAGCCCTAAAAAATGAACAGACACAGGAAACGTTTAATTCCTAAATCAACCATTCAAGTTCATTTAATAATAAAATTATGCATTGGGCCTGTTTATATTTAAACTCTTTTTTCCCCCTTCTTTTCATCAAAATAATACATATATATGCATGTTAAAAGATCAAACACTGTGGAAAACATTATAACAGGTCATAAAAGAATATTCTCCAGCCCTAAAGCTCCACAAATTTTGCTTCCAATCTCTAACCATTTTTTGAAACTTAGTTTTTCCGATTTCCTCCACAACATTAAATAATGTTTCTATAATTTCTTGATTTATTCATTTTTAAACAATATCAGCTGATTCCCTTTTTGAAAAATTAGAAATAATTTCTTATTTACATCACCCCTACTCTTGTCCTCCTCTCTCCAACCAATTACCAGTTGTGTTATTTTGTTCTATTTATTTATTTTTTGGCCGTGCCACGTGGCTTGCAGGATCTTAGTTCCCTGACCAGGGATTGAACCTGGGCCCACGGCAGTAAAAGCGCCGAGTCCTAACCACTGGACTGCCAGGGAACTCCCCATCAGTTGTGTTATTTTAGTACTACTGATTAACTTTGCAACTTTAACACACTTAAACTTTCTACATTTTAGTCCATGAACCCTTTTATCACTTGACCATTTACTTCCTTCTCTCTCTCCTCTTCTACATCAACTTTTGTAAGACGTACCTTAACTTCAACAGTATTAAGGATCATTACGTCTTTAAGTATTCTGTTTTCTAACTATATAGGTTGATTGCAAAAACTGAAAACCAGTAAGTGGAGTTTACATAATGTATTATTATTTCAGAGGTAAGAATTATATTAGAGAGACTTCTTTCTGTAGGAGTCCAATGTTACAACTCTGAACCACTAAAAGGAGACCGTTCCTAGAGTCCTGATCAAATGAATTCTCGTAAACTCCCAAATTATCAAAATCATGCCGTATTTTAGCTTGCTTCAATTTAATTTCAAGTTGAACACAGTATTCAAATCAATACCAGATACTTGAGTCTTTAAGGAGTTTAGAGGATCAGAGAGATATGTTAAGTATAGGAAACACTAATAAAAATTCAGTGACAGTCAAACTTTTAGTTTTTGTAAAAACAAGGAACAAGTGAGCTTAAACAACTGCTTCAGGCAATAATTTCAAGATCTTCTGGAACTTCTAATAAGTAGCAACACTGAAGAACTTTCATTTCAACCACTTTAACTCCCTGGATTCATTCCATGGTTCAGGTACTTTGACAATGAAATAATTTAATTCTAGGTAGTTAAACAGGGGAAAAGGCAAAGCTTAAATTCCTTGCAAGCAAAATAAAAATTCCCTTATAGTTCTAATATTTTAAAAAATATTTTAGCCAAGCACTAGATACAAATTGGTACCTGATAACTAGTACTAAATTACACAGTATTCCTGAATAATGTAGAGAAATATGCCCCAGTTTAGGTTTCTATTTCTAGTCTAATACAATCCATCATACAATAAATGAGTATCTTATAAAAAGACCAAATACTTACCTGATGTCCTATTCTCTTCTGACTGTTTCAAACTCAGCTGCTTCTCTCTACTGCTGGTTAAATACTTTCTTGAGGGATCTGTCATAGCCTTGTTGTTCCTACAGTTAATAATTTAATTCAAATATATATATGTATAAAGATACAATTCTTAATTTTAAATAGTTGTCATTAAAAATTTACATTTCAATTGCCGAATTCATTGATTTGCTTGGAAGTCAGGTTACAAGGTGTCAAAGCCTTAAGCAAATGAGGATCATAAAAATAAGCTTTCATTACCTAGTCAAAAGCCAATTTAATCCATAACCCTAGTAATTAGGCAAAAATGAAGGAGTATTTTCTTTATACAAAAGTCAAACCAGAGATAGCAATATTATATAGGTTTTCTTAGCCAAAAGCAAGGCCAGATGAAATGATTCAGCTACTAAGACCAAAAGAATCCATTAAGAACTAAGCTAAAAAAATTAAAATTAAAAAAAAAATTTTAATAAATAAAATTTCTAAAAAAGTAAACTATTCAAGCTTGATACTGAATAGGTTTAAAAAGTAAAACAGGACTTCCCTGGTGGCGCAGTGGTTAGGAATCCGCCTGCCAACACGGGGGACATGGGTTCGATCCCTGGTCCAGGAAGATCCCACATGCCACGGAGCAACTAAGCCCGTGTGCCACAACTACTGAAGCCCATGTGCCTAGAGCCCGTGCACCGCAAGAAAGAGTAGCCCCCGCTCAACGCAACTATAGAAAGCCTGCGCGCAGCAAAGAAGACCCAACACAGCCAAAAATAAATAAATAAATACATTTATATATATATATATATATATATATATATGAAAAGTAAAACAAAATCCAAAATGTTCTTATAGTTTATGTAATTTGAAATACTATTGACTAAAATGTCAACATTTCAACTCATAGTGATTAAACAATTTTAAGTTCATGAACACAAAATTAAAATTTCTTAAGCCCCCTTTCCTCCATTATTCCCAATACCTGGACCTATATTAAGTAGAGTGGGTCCATTCAGAAACATGCTCATGCTTTGATTAAAAGTGCTAATTTTAGGAGAACCATCATGAATAAAGCCTGTAAGCAGACAATGTAGATGCTCCATCCAGATTCCCTCTGGCCCCATTTTTGTGTCCTCTCATCCACACCAATTTAAGTATTTTTTGTTTGTTTTCAATTTTTTTTTATATTGGAGTATAGCTGATTAACAATGGTACGTTACTTTCAGGTGTACTGCAAAGTGATTCAGTTATACATATACGCATATCTATTCTTTTTCAAGTTCTTCAATTTAGGGTTTTTTTTTTAAATTTTTAGATAGCCGATACCTAGGGTTCTTCTTCACAGGATTGCCCTCAAGCTACTAGAGAGACTTTGCCTGAAGTCTCAGAGAGTCACAAGTAAGGTCAGGTGCTAAAGTATAGAAGCCCAGCTCCCTTGCCTTGGATTAGAACAGTTTTAAGGTGAAATTTATACAACAGATTTCTCTCTCTGGGATTAGGATGAAGCCTAACCTCTGCATTTTTCTGCTCAGAGATCAGATATCTGTCTGAGATCACACACATTCTTTGTTTCTTGCACTTCAATATCTTGCTTCCCCCACTCCCTTCCTGGGTATCCCCTGGGAATAATTCCTAAATAAATCATTTGCACACTACTCTCCATTTCAGGGTTTGTTTCTGGGGAACTTGATCTATAACCGTTAGTCCTAGAAGTGGGTCTAGGAAGCATACTCTCTAAGGACAGGATTCTGGAATTGGATCGATTGTTTGGCAATGGCAACAGAAATTCCATTCCTGGTGGTAAAATTTTTGGTATCCTATAGTGTTACACCACCAAGATTTTTCATATGTAGTGAACGACTTGGATAAAGTAGAAGAGAATATGGCTCATGCAATCTCTCCAGCATTTGAAAAATGTGGTAGAATGCACAACGGATCTTGTTAGGGTTATAGAAATGTTCTAAAACTGGATTATGCTGATAGTTGCACAACTCAATAAATTTACCAAAAATACAGAATTATACCTTTAAGACAGGTGAATTTTATGATGTGTAAAGTGTATCTCAATAAAGCTGTTTAAAAAAAGTCCCAAATTATTCCCTTCCTTGTACCCAAGTCCCCTATTAAGAAATGCAATCTATCTCCCCATCCCTTAACGAGGCTGGCCTTGTGATTTCCTTTTCCCCAACGAATGTGACAGACATAACAGCACGTAAGTCCTGATGCTAAGGCTAAAGGCACCCTGCAAATCTCCACTCATTCTCTTGGAACCCTAACACAGCTTTGTGAATAGTTCCAGGGTAACCTGCTAGGTGACAGAAGAAAACATGGCCAATCTCCCTCATCACCCCAACCACTAGACAGCCAATGGCCAGTCATACAAGTAATGCCACCTTGGACCAGCCAACCCCTAGCCAACCTACCAACTGACCATGGATGCATGAGAAAATGAGAGAATCCAACCACAACTGGCCAACCCAGACCCAGATAAACAGAACCACTCAAGTGACCACTGACCCGTAAGCGATAATAGTTACTATTTTAAGTATATTGTTATACAACCCTAGATAGCTGATACAGTGATATGGGGTAAATAATAATCATAAAGACTATGGGTCATCAAGGGACCATGCAACCAGAGCAAGCCATCATGAGCTGGGTGCTATCATACCCATGAAGCTGTTAAGATCAGGAAGTTACAGCAGTTATCCATCATAAAATGTGAGTGGTATATCCAAGTAAATAGGAATAGATAATGAGAACAGACCTATGAGCATTCCGGTGACCAGCTGGAAGAAGAGGAAAAAAACCTGTGCCTGGTTCATGGATGGATCATCTTGGTACATTGGTAGAAGCTGAAAATGAACTGTTGCTGCACTGCAGCCCCACTAAGGGACTGCCCCGGAACACAGGAGTAAGACAAAATCCTACACTGTGCAGAGTTTGAGAAATGCACCTCATTATCCACTTTGTGTGTAGAGAAAAGTGGGTCAGTGGATCCCTGGATGGTGGCAAATGGTTTGGATGGATAGTCAGGGGCCTGGAAGGAATAAGACTGGAAGATCAGGGAGAAATGATTTATGGAAGAGGTTTATGGATAGTCATATAGAAGTATGTACAAAGGGTAAAGATCTGTTTCACATGTTAATGCTCACCAGAGAACTCCATGAAAGAGACATTAAGTCTCTTAATGTCTCCACTTAAGAAACAATCATGCAGGGTAACTTGTCCAGTAGATGCCATTCAATCTCTGTACTCAGCCATCCAAGTATTTCCACAAAAGGGCCCATGAATAACAGCCATGGTGGCAGAGATAAAAGCTCTGAATGCACCCTACAATAGGGGCTCCCCTTCAATAAGGCTGGTTTAGCTACTGATGCTGCTGAATGTCCAACTGGTCAGCAGCAGAGGCTGATCCCCAGCCCGTGACTGAGTACTATCCTTTAAGGAAATCAACCAGTCATTTGGTGATAAGTTGATTACATTAGACACCTTCCATCCCAGAAAGAGTAGCAATTAATTCTGGCTGGGATTGGCATATATTTTAGGTTTGCTTTTGCCTTTCCTGCCCACAGTGCCTTGGCTGCATTGCTACCTGAGGGCTCATAAGAGTATATGATTTATTAACATGAAATCTCACGTAACACCATCCTGCAATGAGAAACCCACTTTATACAAAAGAAAAGGAGGTACAATAAGGGCATATGACCAAAGGCTCCATTGGTCCTACCACATACCATATTACCTCAAAGCTGATGGCCAATATAGCCTTTAAAGGTGCAGCTTAGAGATGATCTCATTAGGAACTGGGTGCCCTTCAAGACACAATATATAGCAAAAACCAACAAGCCATTACATTTATAGAGAATACATGGGTCTGGAAACCAAGAAGTAGACGTAGGAATGCCCCCACGAAGTATCACTCTTGATAACACTCTTGTGCTTCTTGTCCCCTCAATTTAGATTCTGTGGGTCTAGAGGTCCTGGTTTCCAGAGTGGGGACTTTTTCACCAGGGGGACAGGAAGAGTCCCATTTAATCTAAAGCTATAGCTGCTATCTACTCATTTTGGGCTTCTCATGCTGGCAGATCAACAGGCAAAGAAAGGAGTTACCATACTGGAACTGACTTTGATTATTATAAGGGGGCAGGGTTGCTGCTATATAATGAGGGCAGGAGGAATATGTTTGGAATAAAGGAAATTCACCAGGGAATCCTTAGTGCTCTCATGCTCAGTTTTAACTCTGAATGGGCAATTATAGCAATCACAGCCTGAGAAGTACACAGTGACCAGGGGCTCAGACCCCTCAGAGAAGAAGATCTCAGTCATACCACCAGGCAAACCATTAAGACCAGCAGAAGTGTTAGTGGAAAATGCAGTCAATCTAAAATGGATGGTAGAAGTAGATAATAATATCAGTTATAGCCTCAAGGCTATTTGTAGCAATAAGGACAAAAAGAACTGCAGCTCATCCCACTAACCCTCCTTTTTTTAATATTCTCACCCAGAAATTGAAAAGCATCAATGTGAAGAATCTATAATAAGATGGAATGAACTTAATAGTGATGCTCTATCAGAGCCCCCTCAGATCGCTGTTTATACTTCTCACACATCTAGACCATTATGTCTTCCACTGCCAGCACCTGCAGTTCTTCAGAAGACTGCCTTTGGGCTATTGCAAATATTTTATGCATCTAGGCAGAGCCAAAAGCCCCAAGGCAGCTGTTAACCAAAAACAGTGCAGTATGGAAATATGAAAGCCCATCTTCCTTACTTCTAGTTGAAAGAAGCCCAGACCTCCTGCTGGATCAAGATGAGGCCCAGTCTCTGTGGGACTTTTATCTAAGGTGACATCCTTAGTTGGCTTCTTCCCCTTCCCAGTCCTGCTTTCCTTACTCTGTTACTGGTCTCACCTATGAATACTTCCTTAATAAGGCACTTGCAAAAGTATGTTCATCTAGAGCCTGCTTCTAGGAAGTCCAAACTTTAAAACATTTAATTGTGATGGTATAAAAAGTATTATTAGCCCAGAACAAGGATTAGAAATTTAGGGTTCATCAGACAACTCAAAGTGGAACAACTGAGACTTCCCCAAAGTGTGGTGAATATGGTCGACTGGCGTGTTAAGTCCATTACTACCACCTTTCAGTGTACCTCCCTGTTCTACAGAAGCCAGAAAGCTAAAAAACTACATTTCAAAGTTAGTGTTCAAGATTTAAGGTAAATTACATATACTCGTGCAAGATACGGGAAATGGAAATAGGGAGAGGTCATGTATTCTGCTACTTCTGGTGGTTAACATCAACGTGGGGGTATCTGGTTTTCCTGTAGAGGATTTCCGCATTTGGCAGTGGCAGCACAGTTCTAGAGATAACAGTTTTCATGCCAGCTTCCAATTCAGCTGGTCACTTCATGATAGCCAGGAGCATCTTTGGTGACCTGATCTGGGGCATGGCTCTCAAAATCATTCCTGAAAGCTTAACCTAGAGTCTACATTTTCAGCTTTCCTAATGATTCTGTAAGCCATTTAATGCTCTCTGTATGGAAATACCTTTGTGTGTAAACTAGCTAGAGTGAATTTTGTTCCCTACAACCGGACTCCAAATACACAAATTTTGTTACTAGAAGTGGGATGCTACCATAACAAACCTATAATATGCAGAACTAGCTCAGTAGGAAGGTAGAGGGTAAGAACACAGATATTACAGACTGGAAAGCTGATGACTATTGTTATATTTCAGCAAAATATTTACAGAACTGTTATCTGTAATGTCTTGGGAGTCAGACCTCAAAGGAAAAGGTTGAGACAATTAAGAACACTGGTCTTTCTTACTGCTTTCAGTGAGGTTCTATTCAAGACACATAAATCTGGGCAAGAACTAGCCAGCTTGCAATCAAGGATGAAAAGGAATCCATTTCTCTGTGCCAATGGCCTAGAATTAAAATTGTGTGGTAACTTGAGACCATATGGGACTAAAAAAATCCAACTCCTTCTAATTCTCAAATTGAGGCAATGATAAGAGGTAAATGGAGAAGTAGTTTTGTGAAAAACTGATGTTAATATTAGGGAAAACTGCGTGAGGGGTATACAGGTACATTCTATACTATCTTTGCAACCTTCCTGTAAATCTAAAATTATTCCAAAATTTAAAAGTTTATTAAAAGAACCAAAATAACAACAAAAATATTGGCCCCAATTCTTTCTCAAGCCTATAAAAGCCTGCTTGTTCTACCTTTAAAGAAACTTCTAGACTTCTAAAGCTTCCAGATTTCTAACTTCCAGAACTACACCAGCATGACGTAGGCTACAAAAGCTGAATGGCTCCAAAGAACATAGTCTTCAAAACCCCTTCAGCTATGGCCTTGAAAGATAACAAAGGAAATCAATCAAAGGGCAAAGCCAGGAGTCATATGGAGTACAATGAGCAAGTGTTTCTCCTAGAGGATAGGACAGAGACTGCTACATGGGCTAATGAAGAACTTATTCCACTGCTTTCACTGTCTTCACAATTTCTGCCCAACAAGATTTTATCTCTGCTATAGACCAATGACTCCTCAGTTTCCTATTCTTATCTTTTCTAAACAGTAACTTTTATTGTGGTTATCCTGTGCCTACTCCAGCAATGTATAATGAATGATATGTGTATGGAGATGGGAGTGAGGAATGCAGATTAACCTGCCTCTTAGTTTTTAGGTGTCAGACCATGACGTGCATGGTTCAAGGCACACCTGGACCTTATGGAGAGAACTGCACATAACCCAGAGATCCTGGACTCTGAGCTGGATACAATGACTAAATGAGACATGGAGGTTGTCTCCAGCAGGGTGAAGGTAGGAGTACTCTATATATGGGAAGAATGATAAACAGAGGTAAGTCTGTGGCTAGAAGAGTAAACTATGGCAGACTGTTAGTTGTCCCCAAATAACCATTGTAGTCTTCTGCCATAATAGCAGAATTTGGGCTAAGCATTTCCCAGACCTTCTCATAACTTGATATAACCACATGACTAAGTTCCAGCCAATCTGATATGCACAAAAGTGGCGTGTACAATTTTCAGCCTACACGAGAGCAGTATGCCCTCCCTTTGCTCCTTTCCTCCTTCCCAATAGGAATACAGATATGAGAGTGGAGGCTGAAGCTATCCTGGTTCATAAAATGGAAGCTACTTATTAAGAATGGCAGATCAAGAAGATAGAAGGAACTTGAGTCCATCGTCACTGTAGTTTAAGATACCACACCAGTCTTATCACCTACCTAGATTTTTATATGTTACAGCAACAGAACCAAGAACCCAATTACTATATAAAGGTTCTTTAGCTTTTTCCCAACTCGTTTCTGGTGACCCTTTGATCTTGAACACCAGTTAACTGAATTGCAACTGATTTCTGTTAAGGTATTACCTGGCAACTGTGTAATAAGTTTTCTCTCCCAAAAGACAGACAGACAGACAGACAAACAAACAAAACCCACAACCCACCCACTATGAGGAAGAGAACTGTGAGCTGGTGACTATCCTCTTGCAGGTATGTCCTTTTGTTCAACACAAAAAATAGCTCCAAAAGATTGATGCTCCTTGCCTAGAACCTATGCAAGGTTTTATTTTTTTATTTTATTGGAGTATAATTGCTTTACAACGTTGTGTTAGTTTCTGTTGTACAATGAAGTGAATCAGCTATATGTATACCTATATCCCCTCCCTCTTGGACTTCCCTCCCAGCCCCCCATCCCACCCATCTAGGCCATCACAGAGCACCGAGCTGAGCTCCCTGTGCTGTACAGCAGGTTCCCATCAGCTATCTATTTTACACACAGTAGTGTATTTATGTCAAACCTAATCTCCCAATTCGTCCCACCCTCTCCTTCCCCCACTGTGTCCACATGTCTACCTAAGCTAACTTTTCACATGAATAAGGTAAAAAAAATTTTTTACAGGTAAAGGGAAGAGGGAAGGAAGGGGGTCCATGCTAAAAGAGTGGCCAAAAAGAAACACTTATTTAGAGTTCTTCAGCTCTATCCTTCTTCTAAGTGCTGCAAATAAAAAAAGCTAGGATGGGAGAAGTGCACGGAAATGACCAAAGCAGTACTAATGGCCAAATCCTCTCCCTATTGAGCCCACAACCTACTGTCACCAAAATACTCTAAATCTTATTCTTCTATCTTTGGGATTCCCATAAACTGAACACCATCCCGATCTTCTTTAGTGGTTGTAATTACCAATATAAGAAACACTGATCTAGTGCCATAAAAGTTCTTAAAGCAACTTACGACGATGAATCATTTTCTTTAGGGTAATCTTCATTCAGCTCTGAGCCAGATGATAGCATTCTTTTCCTCTTTTCAGTCCTATAGAGAACAGAGAAAAAACGTTATTTTTAAAAAGTTGTAATTCATACTATTAAAAAGTATAAACCAACATACTCAAGAACAAGAACAGTGACTACTGCTATCTAATTCTCTACACCACATTTAAATTAATATACTGTGTATCTGCAAGCTCTATACGTGTCACTAACATAAATCACAAGACAAATACTAATTATCTCCAAAAAACACACTTCACACTTTCTTCTTCTAACTGGAAAAATCTTTTTCTCAAATTATTGGTCTCTCTAAAAGGCCTGAAAAACATTTATAAACAGGCAGAGCTAATGACTAAGAAAGAAAAAACGTCTTTCATACCTATTTTCTAATAACCCTGATCTAAGAGGTGTGGATGTAGATGTCAAAGAAGGAACTGTCCGGGTAGCAGTTACTCCACTTCCAGCTGCGGCCTTAATCGATCCTCTACCTGGATTACCAAGAACTTTTCGAAATGGCATATCATCTTTAGTTTCCAAACTTCCTCTTTTTGAAGAGACCTATAAGAATAAAGTTTAACACAGCCAGTTCTTCAAATTAATTGGCATACTTTTAGACCGGTGATCCTCAT
Source organism: Mesoplodon mirus (assembly GCF_964341445.2). Taxonomy (NCBI): domain Eukaryota; kingdom Metazoa; phylum Chordata; class Mammalia; order Artiodactyla; family Ziphiidae; genus Mesoplodon; species Mesoplodon mirus. The sequence goes on along the minus strand of NC_138984.1, from coordinate 19,614,743 downwards.
ACAGGGAACTTTTAAAAAAATACCCACAACTGGAGACCCAACTCCAGAGATTCTAGCCTATCTGGTATGGGGGTGAGGCCCATTCATCAGCACTTTTTTTTAAAGCACTCTAGGTGACTCTAATTTATGGTCAGTGTCAGAAATTAAGCTTGACGCATATTTTCCTACAGTATTCTTGTAAACTTACAAATTCCACAGCATTCCTGGAAGCAGAAAGGAATTTGCTTTGAATTACTGATTTAAAAAAAAGGACTCACACACACAAGACAAGGTTCTAGTGACCAGCATGAAAACACATCTTTAGGGGAAAAAATCCAATTATGATCATTTAAAGTGACATAAATGTGAGAAAAAGGAGGAATAATGACATTTGGTTGCCACAATTTAAATGCCAAGTCATATGTACAGCATATGACTTTTGAGGGGGTTCTAGTTTGGAGAAATGAAACTAATATATATATAACAATGGGGAGACCGAAAGTGAAATAGAGCCTACTGGCAGAAGATGAATCAAAGAATCTACCCCCAAAACACATTAAAAACATTCAGAGTTAATGCACACTTTACACATATTAGTTGGGAAACAGTGCTTTTGACCAGCATTCTGCCAGATAAGTTTTATAACTCTACATTAAGAGCTATGTGATTATCTCTATGGAAAATATTTCCAATTACCTTCTACAGAATTACAATCTTAGAATAAGAAAGAAAAAAATCTGAGGTCATCTGGATGAACGATTTAAAAGTTAAATTTATTTTCAAATGGGTAAATCATTCTCAAGATTCAAAAAAAATCAAAATACTATTATAAAAGCCATATACTGAGAAGTCTCATTATCACCCCAATGCCATTCACACAGTTCTTCCACTTCCCATCCTCCTACACCTTATAAGTATTCTTCTATTGTTTTTTTTTTTTTTTTCTTGCGGTACGTGGGCCTCTCACTGTTGTGGCCTCTCCCGTTGCGGAGCACAGGCTCCGGACGCGCAGGCTCAGCAGCCATGGCTCACGGGCCCAGCCGCTCCGCAGCATGTGGGATCTTCCCGGACCAGGGCACAAACCCGTGTCCCCTGAATCGGCAGGCGGACTCTCAACCACTGTGCCACTAGGGAAGCCCTCTTCTATTGTTTTTTTATGCAAATAAAAATCAATATTTTATTCTTGTTATACAAACAGTAGCATACTATATGCATACTGTTTTGCATATTTTTCAACCTTTTTTGACCATGACCCCATAGCGAGAAATATTTTACATCACAACGTATTACACATACATATAAATAAGACCAGAAGTTTCAGAAACCAATACTTTTCCTTACTATGTATAATACCTTCTCTATTGTTTTCTCCTCTATTCCTTTATTTAATGCTAGTCACAATCCACAAAATTGATTTTATAATCTCACTAATGGGAATCATTATTTGTGAAAGTATATTTGCTTCTGCTAGATATGTTAACACGTATAGTTTAAATATTCTAACACGTTAAATTTCTACCTGTAAATGGATCAATCTCAAAGTAATTATAATGAGTGATAAACCCAGACAAAAAAAATTATACACTGATCCCATTTATATAAAACTCTAGAAAATGCAAAGTAATCTAGAGTGACACAGAGCAATTCACTTGTGGCTTAGGGATAGGGGCCAGACAGGGAGCTGGAGAGAAGGATTACAGAGGGGGATGAAGAAGCTTTTAAGGGATATAGCTATGTTCACTAGGTTGATTACGGTGATGATTTTGCAGATATGTACATAAGTCAAAAATGTATCAAATTGCACACTTTAAATATGTGCAATTTACTGCATATCAATCGTACCTCAATTAAAATGTAAAAAAGGGCTTCCCTGGTGGCGCAGTGGTTGAGACTCCACCTGCCGATGCAGGGGACACGGGTTCGTGCCCCGGCCCGGTAAGATCCCACATGCCACGGAGCGGCTAGGCCCGTGAGCCATGGCTGCTGAGCCTGCGCGTCCGGAGCCTGTGCTCCGCAACGGGAGAGGCCACAACAGTGAGAGGCCCGCGTACTGCCAAAAAAAAAAAAAAAAAAAAAAAAAAAAAAGCAAACAGAAGACCCAAGAGAACGGTCTGGTATCATATAGTATAGAGGCAAAGTTCATAATGTAGAACAGACCCAAAAAGCATCAAAGAAATAATAGCAGCAAACATTTATGGGGTTGTTAGTATATGGTATCGCGGGCTAAGCACTTTTACAACATGCATTATCTCATAACAACCCTTAAAATATTATTGCTGTCTTAATTTTACAGATGGGTACTAAGGCTCAGGGTACTTAAGGAACTTCTCCAATGACCTACAGCTAGTAAGTGGCAGCACCAAGTCTCAAGCCCACATCTAACTTCAAAGCTATGGTCTTAAAAATTACACTGTGGTAAATTTCAGATATGTGGAAAGTACCCTTGAGATAATGCAAGAATTACTAGACATTACAGTCTAAATTCTACTTCCTGCAACTACTTTATAGAATGTCTATCTAAGATTATCTTTTTTTTAAAAAAAGCTAAAACGATTCAAATAAACATACCTGATTGTCTGAGTAAGAGAGCTGCCTGTTGGTCTCCTTTTGTGAGGTCCTGCTGCCCAGAATAGCTCCAAAACTACCAGAACCCTGAGAAGGTTTCATGGCTGGTGGAAAAAAAAAAAAAAATCTCTAATCACTTACTTTAATAAAGAGATTTGTCATTATTATTATTTAATACTGAGGAAACAGAAACAGGAAAAATAAAACAAATCAAAGTGCTTATCTGACAGAAACAAATTCTGATATATACAGTAACTAAAATTTAGAACTAGGATCAAGCAAAAAATGAAATAATGCAAAAATCTGGAAACATGTATTGATAATAAAAGGGTAAATTTTTAAATGCAAAAAGAAAATGCTAGAAATTCTCCTATATAAATATTTGGTAATTAACACTGTAGAAAAGTTAGTCACTGTGTATCTATGGCATGAACATGGACACTGGATGCTAAGGACATGTGTCAGAACCAGTGACTGATATACTTCCAGTAATGTACATGCCAAAACATTCTCTGTAAGTTCAGCAGACTAAATGGCTTCTATTCTAAAGAAATCAATGCTAGTTTAAAGAACATGCAAAGTAATGTATAAATATGAATTTTTATATACTTTAAAAAGTATTTTAAGGGAATTCCCTGGCAGTCCAGTGGTTAGGACTCTGTGCTTCCACTGCTGGGGGCTGGGGTTCAATCCCTGGTTGGGGAACTAAGATCCCACAAGCTGTGGCGCGGCCCCTCCCCCCGCAAAAAAGTATTTTATATTTTAATTTCATTAATTGCTCACTGATGATCATTTGGAATGTTTTAATTTAAAAACATTGCAAATAATGCCGAACATCCTTTTACATATCTTCTTGCACTAATGGAACAACTTTCATAGGATAAAACTCTTTAGAAAAAGTATGTTGGTGTAAAGGATGTACAATTTTAAACTAAATTGATATTATCACTATTCCTCAAAAAAAAAATCTCTAAGCTCCTACCAAGTATATGAGAGTATCTTGCCTCCCCTCACACTACTGCCAATGTGACAGTAAGAATCTGAATTTGTTTAATTACTGGTGAAGTTGAGAATTTTTTCGTGTTTATGGGCCACCTGTTCTTCTTCCTGAATTTCGTATATGTCCCATTTCTCTACTGAATTGTCTTTTTTCTTACTGATTTGGAAAGTCAGTATTTATATATTAGCAATATTAACTCGTCACTGTGGCTGAAGTTTTCCTTTGTTTTTTCTTTTTTTCCTTGTCACAGAGATCACTTAAATTTTTAACACAGTCCAAGTTATTAATCTTTTCCTTTATTTATTTTAAACATTTATTTATTTTTATTTTTGGCTGCATTGGGTCTTCATTGCTGCGCGCGGGCTTCTCTCTAGTGGCAAGCGGGGGCTACTCTTGGTTGCGGTGCACAGGCTTCTCTTTGCAATGGCTTCTCTTGTTGCGGAGCAAGGGCTCTAGGTGCGCGGGCTTCAGTAGTTGTGGCATGTGGGCTCTAGAGCACAGGCTCAGTAGTTGTGGCGCATGGGCTTAGTTGCTCTGCAGCATGTGGGATATTCCTGGACCAGGGCTCGAACCCGTGTCCCCAGCATTGGCAGGCGGATTCTCAACCACTGCGCCACCACGGAAGCCCTCTTTTCCTTTATTGATTTTGGTTTTATGTCATACTCAGAAAGGTTTTTTCCATCCACATATTATGTTAAAATCCATTCTACCCTTCTAATAATACTTTTATCACCTTTTTTTTACATTCAAATCTTTGATCAATGTAGAATCTATTTAGATGAAGGAGTGAGATAAGGATCCAGTTTTATTACCTTCTTAAATGGTTAGCTGGTTGTCCTATTTATAGACAACAATGTTCATCTAATATTAGTCCTTTTCCCATTCATTTCAAACACCACATATTACACTCTAAATGTTTCATACTTTTCAAAGTATTTTTATATTCATTAGCTTACTCTAGTCTGCAAAGTACATATTATCACTTTTGGGCAGCTAAGGCAACTTAAACCTAAAGATTAAAACAACTTGCCTAAGAGTACAGAGTCCACAGCTAGCCACTCTAAAAGCAGTAATGACTTACTGAGTGCCTATCATGTGCCAGTCATGCTTTACATTAATGAGCTCTGATTTTTTATTAAGCACTGAAATTAAGGTGATAAAACATTCATTTTAGAGATGAGGAAACGGAAACTCAGTTATTAAGGGAGCTGCCCAAAACCACACAGGAAATAACAAGTACAGCTAGGATTCAAACCCAAACCTGTTTTAAGTCCAAAGCTCATGTTTTTCCATTATGCCATGTTGTTCAGACTCAAACTTGGGCCCCAGTCTACTGTGCTTTCCACTCTAATGCGTTTATTTATTTATTTTTTTAAAAATTAATTAATTTTTTTATTTTTGGCTGCATTGGGTCTTCGTTGCTGTGTGCGGGCTTTCTCTAGTTGTGGCGAGCAGGGACTACTCTTCACTGAGGTGCGCGGGCTTCTCATCGCAGTAGCTTCTCTTGGTGTGGAGCATGGGCTCTCTAGGTGCACGGGCTTCAGTAGTTGTGGCGCGCGGGCTCTAGAGCTCTGGCTCAGTACTTGTGTCGCACGGGCTTAGCTGCTCCGCGGCATGTGGGATCTTCCCGGACCAGGGATAGATCCTGTGTACCCTGCATTGGCAGGCGGATTCGTAACCACTGCGCCACCAGGGAGTCCCCTCTAATGCATTTAGAGACATGCTTTTCTTACACACATCAATTCTTAAAACAGTGATTCAATTAATATGATGGAATAAAACAAATATAGAAATACAGACATAATCCCTGATATATTCTAAACTTTCAAACGGTACTCAATTCCTTGATTCTAAAATTCAATATTTAGAAGACTGACATAGTTCAGATTTGGTAACATGAACACATAATGAATAGAAACCAAATGGCAAACAACCATAAAAAATTTTTTTAAACAAGAAAATAGTGTATGAAATAGAGGTATTAATTAAATCCAAGCAAGGCAGCATTGCTACATCTTCATTTTTAAAATGTTTTTAATGTGTTATATTTAAATTAAAAAACTCAAAAGTTTGTCAACTATAAAATATCAGTAATAACAAAGTACTGATAGAGCTGGAGACTAACTCTATAATAGTGGAAAACTCATTTTAAGCAACAGATTATTCCTAAAAAGATGCCTATAAATATATATTTTTAAAAAATCAAAACATTTTAAATGAAAGGGGTTGGAGGAGGTAGGGGAATCTTATCATACTGTGTGATTTTCTATAGTACCTTCTGTTTTCATAGCAAGAACAAAACCTCAGAATAAGTTTCATATAAAAAAGTAAGTATATAAGATTTATGTAACAAGGTTAAGTTTTCCCAATTGTAATTTAAATCCTACTGCTTTTCTAGACACACTCTTTCGTGGAATCTTTAGGGTGTTCTACATATAAGATCATGTCATCTGAGAACAAAGATAAATTTACTTCTTCCTTTCCAATTTTATTTCTTTTTCTTGCCTAAGTGCTCTGGCTAGGACTTCCAGTACTATGTTGAATAGAATGGGTAAGAGAGGGCATCCTTTCCTGTTCCTGATCTCAGCGGAAAACCTTTCAGTTTTCCATCATCGAGCTATCGGCTGTTCATATAAGGCATTTATTATGTTGAGGGAAGGTAGTTTACTTTAATTCCTACTTTGTTGAGTGTTTCTATCATGAAAGAATGTTAAATTGTATCAAACACTTTTTCTGCATCAAGATGATCATGTGGTTTTTGTCCTCCATTCTGCTAATTTGAATAATCACACTGATAGATTTTTTTCGTATCTTGAACTATTCTTGTATTTCAGAAATAAATCCTACTTGGTCATGGTGTATAATTCTTTTAACGTGCTGTTGAATTAGGTGTACTAGTATTGTGTTGAAAATTTTTGCATCAATATTCATGAGGGATACTGGTCTACTATCTAGTAATATTTTTGTAACTGCTAATGTCAGACCCTGGGAGGATTAGTGCTCACCTGCATTAAGTCTGTTTTGATGAACTGCATCTAGAAACAACCTCATTTCCTCTGCATCCTTACTTGGTACTTTATCAATAGACAAGAAGCTGTTATCTTGTAGAGTTAACATTAGGCGGCTTTGTTTTGCTCCACTGGGTCGAAGCACCACATTTTTAATGTTATGACTTAGCTGATCAACACAAAAGGAAAAGTATCATTAAAAACGAATTATAATGAAGCAGAAAAAGTTGTATAATGAACACTAAACTTTATACTTTCTAAGTTACACATTTCTTACTTTTTCCCATATTAATTTAGTTGTTTTTTTTCCCCCTCCAACCAAAAAGAGTTTCCATTTTTGACACATTTAAATCAAAGATTTCACTTCTAGGAGAGGCAAACGCATACTATTAAAATTTTACACAGTAATCCTAACACTCTTGATTTTTTTGGTAGGGAACTGCATATTTTCAAGTATAGTTATAAAGTTATAAAAACTAATAAGTTAATTTACAGGGCCTTGATGGTTATACCATCACCAGTTTAGAAAGCCATATTGGATTAGAGGCTTTTTCTTTCTTCGTTTTTTTTTTTAAACAAAAGCTTATGAAATATCTAGCAAGTGGTTTAAGCAGCTGCAATATAAAAGGATATACTAATCCAAACTGTAATCCTCAAAAGAATTCCACTTCTCAAACACATCAACATAAACCTTTAGCAGCATTAGAACATTCTTTTTTTCTTTTTTAACTGTCTAAGCAGGTTCATTTAACTTTCAATCACAAAGATCATAAGTACCCTGGAACTCCCTTAGCTTACTTCTCCCAATCCCCAGAACTGGTTCAATAACTTGTCTTATACTCTTCCAGACTCTGGATATGTGCTATTAAGTGATAACTTTTATTTTCTCTTGGTTGAAATTTTTCCAAGACTAAACTAATAAATCTTGCACTTTTTTCATCTAAATAATTCCTGTCAACCAGGCATCCTTATTCTCTAACACTCTCCCTCAGCAGGCATATTACAGAGGTTTCTAAAGCTGCCTTGTGCTGAAGACATAGCCTCTGAACAGCATAAAGAAAGAAGTAATAGCATTTCACAATTTTTTTTTAATTAGGGAGAATTGACCTTTGACAATTTTTAGATAAGAATGAAAAACGAGTTTTACCAGCCTTAATTTATTTATTTCAAACTTAAATAACATTTTTTAAGCTTCAAACTTGGTCTTAAATTCATGTCCTTGAGTAGAAATTCTATCATAAAACACAATAACTAGTTTCAGATGCTTTAACTCCAAAATATTTAAATCAGCAGTTTACTGTGCAAAAAGGAAAAGAGACTGCATAAAACCATTATTTCAGTCAATATGAGAATAATCTTGAACTTTATGATTTCAACAACTGAAAAATCCTAGCTAGTCACACAATTTTAGTTACTACCCATATGGTGAGGCCTCTCAGCCTTTTCTCTACGTCCACATCTCTGCCGGAGCTCCAGTTTTTTTTACCAAATGCCTAGTACATACCACTATCTGAATGCCTGACACCTCAGAAAACTCATCTCTCCCAATCCTCATGCCCCAATTCTTCCCCTCTGTCCCTTATCAAAGAGAAGATGAAAGGGACTGCCATCCACTCAAACCTAGGAATCTCCCCAGACTCTTTTCTCTCTCACCCCCCAAATCTAATGAATTAAATCTTCTTGAAATCTCTTCAAATCTACCCTTTCCTCCACTTGCTTCTCCCACTGTCTTTTCCTTTGCTCAGGACTTTCATTTCTCATCTAAACTCCCACAATAACCTCTTACACGTCCTTATTCTCCCACCAGCTCTTGAAACAAAGTCATCCGCCTAGCTGTCAAATGAATTTAAACTTAAGATTCTTGGCTCCTTAGTATCTAAGTTCCCGTTAGTATGACAAACAAGATGCTTCAAGATCTGGTTCCTATCTAGCTCTTCAGCCTCTACTTCTGCCATTCACTCCCTACTGTGCATTTATTTTAAAATAATTTTCTGGTTCCCTGAGTGTTGACTCACACTAGCATGTGTTTGTCCATTATAGAAATCACCTCCACCTTACCTCCACTGTGTCTGGCAAATTCCTATCTATCCTCTAAATCCTCAGAGCACAAAACACTTCCTTCTTTGTGTTACCTCAGTATCTCTGAGATAATTTTACAGCTGAGAATGTATCTGGTTACTCTTAAGTTTGAGAAGAAAAGTGTCTCATTCAGCTCTGTATTCTTAGCCCTTAGCACAGTACCCACCACGGTAATCTGTACGTGGTTAACAAATGAATGCTGAATGCAAATTCATCTAGAACTGAGAGGAAGGTGTAATCATAGGCAGATTCCTCATGCTTCTAAAGATCTATGTTTGTTTAAGTATTTAAATATTTACTCAGTGCTAATTTGGGATGAGGACTGAAAGACTGAGCCTCTATTTGAAAAAAATCTTTCATTGAGATGGGCAATTAGTAGATATATACACGTGGTAGAAACTATCGTTTCTATTACCCATGTCACCACCTCCAATCTATTTAAGAATATCTTTGATACATAAATTCATAATCAATGTATTTCTGTAGTTTAAAAGCAAAGATAAATCGAAATTTTACTTCAGCTCTGGTTCTCAAGCATAAAGTTTTATAAATTGTTCTTCAAAAGAGTACTTTAGAATGAATATTATACTTTTCTATAATCTAATTAACAAATATAGCATTTTTAAGTGCAGAAAAATGTAAGTAAGACATTAAATTCAACTCTTATCAACACAAGTAGTTCTTGGCTGCACAAGACAGAAGTGAAAACAACATTAACTATCTTTTGCAGTGAAAAAATAATGAGATCTTTCAAAAGTTAACAGTTAGAAGAAAACAGCTGTAAGGATGACCTTGAATAATCATCCTTGAACGGTCTATACCACAACCTTTGGCAGGATTATTTATGAAGAAGTAATTAAGAAGAGACACTAATGAGTCTTATTAAAAGCTAACACTAAAAAAAAAAAACGAAATTGAGTTATTTGTAGTGAGGTGGATGGACCTAGAGTCTGTCATACAGAGTGAATGTAAGTCAGAAAGAGAAAAACAAATACCGTATGCTAACACATATATATGGAATCTTAAAAAAAAAAAAAAAGGTACGGATGAACCTAGCTGCAGGGCAGGGATAAAGACGTAGACATAGTAAATGGACTTGAGGACACAGGGTGGGAGGGCGAAGCTGGGGCGAAGTGAGAGTAAGCATCAACATGTATACACTACCAAATGTAAAATAGTTGGCTGGTGGGAGGCAGGAGCATAGCACAGGGGGACAGGGAGGACGATGGGAGGGAGGCTCAAAAGGGAGGGGATATGGGGATATGTGTATGCATATGGCTGATTCGCTTTGTTGTGCAACAGAAACTAACACAGTATTGTGAAGCAATTATATTCCAATAAAGATCTATTAAAAAAATAAAAATAAACTCAATACTGCAAGGATACATCAGTCAGGGAAATTTTTTCTTGACCTGGCTGGTCCAGAACATAATCATCAGTGAGGCTTTTTGCAGTCAAATACTGTGGTTGTAAATGTGGATTTTTTCCTCACATAAGAATATTATCTAATCCTTTATAAGATGTTATCAAGTGTATTGTCTCACTATTATTTTGTGTTAGTCAGTTACCTAGGTTAATTACATATTATACAAAATTCACTTCTTTATAGCTGCCTTCCATTTTACTACTTAATGGTATACATCATCTCATCTTACAGCAGTATTAGGAATTCATTTGCTAGCTTTTTCTCTCTAATCCAACTTCTGCACAGTGGAATGGTGCTTAGGACCCTCACCAGAAGATGTGCAGCGGCAAAGGTGAGCTTTGTTTTTGTTGGTATAGTCAGTTAGCTAGTTTATCAATGTTTATTGAGGGCCCACTATACACCCACCACTGTGCTAGGTTCTGGAACTAACCAGAAAGATAAAACCTAGACCTTCAAGGTATTCATCTTCTAGGCCAGACATGGAACAGAAGCCATACTGAGCCAGGGCTCTCTTAGGTGGCCGACACTTAACTGACTAATCTGTGGTCTCCATTCCCTCTGCAAATGTAAAGACAAGGTCCACGACATGCTGCGTGATCACAGCCAGTAGTGGCTACTCTAGCAGGCCGGCACCCTGCCACTCTCACCAGTGGAGTTGTCTGCTCACCAAAAGCCAATCTGTTTGTTCCCAAAGCTGTTTATGCTAGTTCTTCCTATCATTGTAATTACACAATTTAATTAAAGTTACTTAAAGTAAAGAAATATGAGTGCAGAAGAGATAAGTTGTTTCTATAAGATCCAAGTTGAATGTCTGGGAAAGGCACATTAAAGGTGAGTTACTAAAAATGTACTGTCAGCTTAGGTGTGGGAGAGCCAACTGTAAGATACCATTAAATCTGGAAAAATCTGATTGCCTCACAAAATGTCTTTAAGATCTCACTCCACTTTAAAGAAACTAAGAAAAAATGACTGTGAAACCCTCGGACGTGTGGCTTATATGAGAAGTAGGATGAAAAGCACTAATGGGAGGCCCTAAACTCAAGACAGGCCTTGGCCCTACATCAAAAACTTGAGGGGGCCTCCCTGGTGGCACAGTGGTTGAGAGTCCGCCTGCCGATGCAGGGGACACGGGTTCGTGCCCCGGTCCGGGAAGATCCCACGTGCCACGGAGCGGCTGGGCCCGTGAGCCATGGCCACTGAGCCTGCACGTCCGGAGCCTGTGCTCCACAACGGGAGAGGCCACAGCAGTGAGAGGCTCGCATACCACACACGCAAAAAAAAACTTGAGGGATGTTTTAAGTTGAAATAAAGGCTTAAGGAATGATTCAAAAAAAAAGCTAACACTAAATGGTGATGAATTTATCATATATGCTGAGGGGGGAAAAATGGGGGAAAAATAACTGAAGTTATCCTAATGTGGTTTTAAACATAGCTTAGATAGATAGTATCCAAACTCCGTTCCTTTCAGCTTCCTCCCACCAGTTTTCTTTTCAATAATGGTGACTACTTCCTACTCTTTATTATACACCACCAACAATTTTGCTGAATAATTTATAATATATATACCTAATAGCATTAGTGTCCTGGAAATAAGAAGCAAGAAATAGTAATCTAGGAGGGCTACCATGATACTTAGTATGGCACAGAACAGCTATTCACTAAAGGATGTGATTGAAGATCTATTCCAAATCAAAATTTGGTAATACCTGAAATATCCTTGGAATTCCTCCAGTGTTGTAGTGAACTACTAGGCTGACTTTATTCTCTTTTTCCACAACTTCAAAGGATCCTTCTTTCCATTTTGTAATCCCAGTCTGCATACTTCGAATTCTGATAGGACCATGTATCTTCAGAGGAGACATACTTTCTTTAAAAATAAATTGCTTCTAGCCAAATTAAAAAGAAAAAAATATACCTTCACCTGACAGATTCTAAGGAAGAAAAATAAAACAAAACAATAAGTTACAACTTACTAGTGATTAAAACAAGAGTTTGAAAGAGAATATTTAATGAACCATCTTACGTCCTTTTCTCCATTTCAATAAACTACCTCTTACTAAGTATCCTCAAAGGCTTTGGTTAGCTGGATGGCACAGGTAAGAAAAACAAATGAAGCAGTCGCTGACATTCAGTGACGGAATTTACCCACCTTTTATTTTTTCTGCACCTGTTCTCTCCTTTGCCGTGTACCCGTGTCCATTAGTGCCTAAATTTTGCATTTTGTACCATTAACAGCCATACTGCTGCTACTAAAGGCAAGACAATCAGGAATTCTAAAGACTCCATCCGCAGTGTGAGTGCCCATGGCAACATAAGCAACTTTTACAACTTCCTTCATGATGCTAGAGGATCTTGAATTTCAAATATAAGTAAAAAAATATTTTCAGTCAGCTGACTCCACTTGTTAGAATTAAGTTCCTAGCAAAACATCAAATCACATCACCAAATAATTCTTTCTACCAGTGGTAGTCTATGCATATCCATATGTGAATAAATAATAAATAACTGTGAGAATAATGAGTAATTAACTGTGAGAACAATCAAATTAGTTTAAATGAATAAATAATTGTGAGAATAATCAAATTAGTTTAACCTAAAGAATTGTATTACTTGGGAAAATCATTTATTCTCTAGGGAAAACAGCCTAACAAAGGAAAAAAAACCCTGTTCCTAAGATCCACCTATCATTTATGCTTAATAGTACCATTCTTGGAAAGAATATTTACTAAGTTTATCTTGGACAAATATTCAAATTTCCCAAGTGAACTTCTGATACTTACAGAAATGACAGAATGTCTAAGACTCTTCAAACCAGCTTACCAGATGTGAGCAAGTAAATACAATTAGAGTAACAGCAAAAAATGTTATCAAATAGTGCGTGTGTTACACACATACACACATATATGCAATCATCTAAAATTAAAACAAAACTTATACTATAGCCTTCAAACCTCTAAAAACATTGCCTCTAATACAGATTCTTGCTTATAATTTAATAAATTAAAAATCATTAAACTTTGCCTCTGCCTAAACAGCTCAACTAGAATAGCTAAAAGTAGTAGTATATGTACAATGAAAAGCATACTAGATCTAGATATCAAGAGCCAGCTCTGTCACTTACTAATCTGTAACTTACCTTTCCTAACAACTAGTTTTCTCAACTGTAAAACAGGAATATGAAAATGCTATAGTGTTGCAATATTAAATGAAATAACACACATTAAGCACTCAACAGGCAGCAGCTTCAATATGAATGGAATTACTGTCCACTTTCTGAATTTATTCCTTGTCTGAAACACCTCTTTATCCAAAGATCCCAGACAAATAACTTGTTAACAAGGGTCACCAACTCACTGCCTATAGAGGCCAGGTAGGTGACACAAATGATTTAGGCAGGCAGAATATGAAAACTGCCACTCAAATCTAGCCGGTTTTGCCATGTAGAAACAGTGAACCTAGCTTTGCCAGATATCTAATTCTTCAAGAAAATGACATCCAAATTTTCTGTCAACCGCTCATTTTATTTATTTATTTATTTATTTTTATAAATTTATTTATTTTATTTACTTATTTTTGGCTGCAATGGGCCTTTGTTGCTGTGCACAGGCTTTCTCTAGTGGCGGTGAGCGGGGGCTACTCTTCGTTGCAGTGCACGGGCTTCTCACTGCAGTGGCTTCTCTTGTTGCGGAGCACGGGCTCTAGGCACGCGGGCTTCAGTAGTTGTAGCACACAGCCTCAGTAGTTGTGGCGCACGGGCTTAGTTGTTCTGCATGGCATGTGGGATCTTCCCGGACCAGGGCTCAAACCCGTGTCCCCTGCATTGGCAGGTGGATTCTTAACCACTGCGCCACCAGGGAAGCCCTCAACTGCTCATTTTAAATCGAGGGCAATGAATTCAAACTTATTTTTAAAAGCCACAAATCAAACAAAACCCACCTGTAGGTAGAATACAGCCTGGGGAATCCTAGTTCGAGGCCTCTAGGTGCTGTACATCAAACAGCTAAGAATAACTTTAAAGAGAGATATGAAAACACTTTTAATAGTTAAAGGTATTATGCATTGTAAGTCCTCTACTATTACTCACTCATCTCATCAAATTTTTTGAGTGCCTAATTGTGGCCAGATTCAGATAGTATAATTGGCTGGGTGTATGAATCCATCAGAGTAATAGAGGTCACTACTGTTTACAGACCTGTTAATGTGACATTTTGCTCAAACTAGTAACTACAAAATCTGGGCCAGCAATGTGTTTGTAATGTTTTTTTTTACAATTAATAATTTGGTGCTTCATCATTTAGATACAGCCTTGAGATTTTTTCCACTCTGTCTCTCAGCACTGCCAAGAATATGTGGCCCCTCTCCTACTCCAGTTGCCCATGCCAGAAACATGAGTTATCTTTGACTTCTCTCTTCTGGAAATGGAAGGTAAGGTTGTCATTTCTACCTCCATATACCTTCCAGGCATCTTTATAGTGAACTTCAGATCAAATCACATCACTCTCCTCAATATCATTCAACAGCTCCCCAATGCCCTCACAATTAAATCTAGACTCATTAACATGGCATAAACACTCTTCATGATCCAGGCCCTCCTTACCTCTCTATCCCCAACAAACCCTCCAAATCCAGCCATCTGAACTACCTACAATTTTCCTAAAAAAGGCATATGTTCTCAAGCCACTGTACCTTTGCACACACTGTGGTCTACGTCTGCAGGATTTTTACCTACTCTCACCACCCCCCTTTTTTTCTTCTCCTGGCTATAAAATCAAAACTCAATTTAGATATTATTTTCTCTAAGAAGGATTTCCTAGCTACCTTTCACTTCTTCTCTCACCCCATATCCACACTGACAGCATTGAATGCTTTTCTCTTCTGTTGTACCCTGTGCTTACCTCTAGTAGAGCATTTACCATATTGTATTATAAACTGTCTATTTACCTCTGTCTCTCTCTAGCTAGACTTTGCTGTTTGACGACAGGGAATATGTTCTTTAGTCTTTGCATCCCCACTAGGACAGTGTCTGGCATACAAGAAACAAACTCATTATTCAAGAATAATGAATAAATCAGCACTATCAACTTTATTCGATTTACTGTTAAAATACACAGCAGCAGATACCAGAACCATAAATCCCTTTTATATGGCCGATATAGGATTATGTTTACTAAGCTCTCTAGAAGAGTATCACTCTGCACTGCATATATACCTCATCTTCTGAATACTACATATAGGCTTTTTCTATGTGCATCTGAATTTCTCCTAAATGCAAAGCTGTCCACGTATCTTGTTAAGATTCACTGAGAGAAAAATCATTTATGAAAAACAAGAATATACAGTTACAGAATGCATTATTAAAACAAAAAACATTAGTAAACTTGCCTAAACTAGGATTCATATAATTTATTGTTCAATGAAGAAACTCCACTTAAAGAAGGAGGTTTATCAAATTACCGCATCTTTCCTTATGTCAGGGTGCCAAATTAAAAGCGAATAACATAAAATCCAATTATCTTAGTGCTTTCCTTAAAGACCAAAACGCAAGTAAAGGACATTGACCTTGAATTCCTCCAACAAAAACATATTTTTAAAAATTAGATTATTTAACAAGATTTGGAGGTGAAGATTTGAAAGTTCAATAAAAAAACTTTATTGGTTACTTCTGTTTCCCTCTATATAATTCTCTCTATATGTAATACATGATTTCTCTAGATATAATTCTCAAACATTTTGGTGCAGAGTTTTGGTTTGTATAAAATTTTACATCAGATATTGAACATTTTCTTAACCATTTCTACTAGCAATCTCTCTTTCTTCTACGAGAAAAAAATCTAAAAGGTACAGGACATAAAATTGGCAGAATCAATAAGGTTTTTTCTTAATGCCTCAAGCTAGTCCATTATCTGCTCCTGCACTAAATGAATTAACTATATTTACTTTTGTACACTGATCATATTATCAGGGTTTGCCCTACTTGGTTAAGAGAAGGAACACTAAGTTTCCTTTTTGGTATCTAGCATGATCCAGTAACAGTTAAACTTTCTATGAAGCTAGGACAAAGACAAGGTTTCACTGAACTCTGTAATGCTAATTCACTATCAAAGCAATATTAGGAAGACAAAGTACAAGAAAAACCAATTATTTTTTAAGTACATCCAAAGAGATTCCTTTCCCTAAATTTCTCCACTATTGTTAAAATTACTGTTCAATTTTGAGTAGTCTACGAAAGCTCAATCAACAACACTGGCAAAAATGTTTCTATACCCTCTACAGTTATTTAAATGCTCATATTTTAGGTACTGCTTTGAAAACATTGTTATCCAGAGGGTATTCTGTGGTTTAAGAAAGCATGCTAAAGCACAAAACTATTACTACAAAATAGAAGAAAACTGTCAATTCTTGCCAGTTTGCATACTCTTGGAAACATATATCCAAAATAAAAACATTACTTACTTTTCAATGACTTTTACTGAAAAACCCTATGTAATAACAATTCACCTTTATTCTGATCCTTGTGCCAAAGGCAATGCGCTCTTCTTGGGGAACTACTCATATTCTGCAGCTATGCCAGTTCTCCGGGAGCCATCAACTCAGCTGAAGAAAATATAAGTGTGTCTTTTTAAAAAAAAATTCATTTACAAAATTAAAAAAATTTTAAGTGATCATTTATACAACAAAAATTAACCCTTTGACTACTTAAAAACCACAAATTACTTTACTGAAAACATTTAATGCTCAAGATACACATATACATACACACACATAATCAACAGAACTCTAGGGATATATCTGCTGTGGAAAACGAGGGACTCCAGGAGCACGCCCCTTCATCAATTTGTGTCTTGGTTAATTTACGCCTGCTACATTTTGAAACTAAGAAGGCAATGAAAAAAAGAGTGTATCCTTTGTTGACTTTATAAACATTGTTACATAATGAGGTCTTAAATCTTAAAATACCACTTCCACCATGTGTTGATACAAATTTCAAAGGGTGGGTAAACTTGGCTTTTACTTTCCTTTCAAAACTAACTTCATGGGCTTGTTTCCCAAATTTAGGCCTCTCAAAGCCTCAACTTTCCCTGAAGCTTTACCCAAACATTTCTCACTGCCTTCTTGAATTCTATAACGTCAACTTTAAACTCCTTTGTTCACTTAGTAAAAAATCATTTATTGAGCTACTCCAATCTGTTGGCACTGTGTTAGGGATACACATGTGAATATGACACAGTCCACGCCCTCTTTAAGAGACTCCCCAGACTTCCCTACATTTGTCCTTCCACTGTCATTCAGGCAAAAAGATCTTAGCATCAGCTTTAACCTCATTCTCATTTATCTCAAACACAGTCTTTTCATCACTACTACCCTAATTCAGAAATGCATCACTTTGCCATTCTTCCCACCTAATATTTATTATGCAACATTTACTAAGCACAGTACTAAGCACCATACATGCATATCTCATAATCGTCACAATAATCCTAAAGGGTGGGGATTATTAATATCTCTATTTTACAAATGAGGAAACTGAGGCTTAGAGGGATCAGGTAATTTATCCATGGTTACAGTCAGTAAGAGACAAAACTAAGTCTAGCACCAGAAGCCATGTTTTTAACCACTACCTTATTGCATCCCCAATGATTTCTAGCAACCACTTTCCAGTCTCCATTCTCTCAAGATTTTCCTATCCAATAAATCCTTTACCCTATAATATCCTTTCTAAAGGACTATTCTTTTTATCTCTTACCAACTAAAGTGTGTCTCCTTAACTTTCTCTCTAAAGGGGGCAGGGGGAGGGTGGAGGGGCCCTGTCTTATTTTCTTTTGTACTCCCAACAAAATAACAGGCATTTAGTAAACGCGAAAATACATGCTACTGATGCTAATTCCCCTCCCAAACATTAAAAAAAGTTTTTTTTATTTTACTGTAGTAAGAATACTTAACATGAGATCTACCCTCTTAACAAATGTTTAAGTGTACAATACAGTATTGTTAACTATAGGTACAATGTTGTACGGCTTATCTCTAGAATTTATTCATCTTGCTTAACTGAAACTTTCTCCCAAACATTTTTAACAGCTCATCACTATCTATAAAATAAATCCAAATACTTCTGTGTTTGGCACTCCTACTTTTAATTTTCTATTTCTCAACATAAATCCCGTTTTACACACACAAATTATTAAAGATTTTAGTATTTTCTTCCATAACTACCACCAACCACTTACTTAAACATGGAATTTTCCTTTATATATTTTTGGAAACCTCATCTTCACTGGTCTCATAGTTTAACCTGCTGTTAAAATATATAAACCACTGCTCTGATTTTTAAGGGCTTTCTTTCCTAAAAAGGTCCATAAAACAAATGCACAAAGAGATAAAATTAGTTTGGTCGCTCAAAGTAAAGAGAGAAGTTGACCTAGATAAAGTTTATCTCCAATTCAAAGAGTTAAAATCTGAATGATTCTATGACATAAGAATGGGTAAAAGCATCCAAAGCTGGAAAACCCTTTGGTCTTTTGTGTCCTTTAATTTGTCTGCAGAGTGAAAAAAGATGCTTGTCATCAGATGACAAGAATATCAGTAAGCTGGTGCTTCCCAAAGACATGATGCTTCTTATAGCAAGCTCCAATTTATTTATTCATTTAACAAATTCTTGAGAAATAGAAATGAAATAGTTCCTAACCCATATTCTAGTAGAAGACACATTTTAAATAATCACACAAGTAAATATATAATTAAAAGTTCTGAAAAATGGTATAAGGTCCGGGCATGATGAAAGATTATAATAGGGTACCTGATTTAAGGACTGGGGTGGGTTTTTAAGCAGAGAAATGATGTGTTACTGCTGAATGGAAAAGTGATGTAGTTTGTTTGGGTCTGGGGAAGAGAGTGAAAGGAGCAAGAATGAAAGAAATTAGGACAACCAGACAGAAGAGTATTGAAGTGATTCGGCTTATAACGACAATTACAATAACAATGAATGCTCACTGGCTACTTACTCTACGTCAGGTGCTTACCATGGTTATTTAATTTAATCCTCATAGCAATCCAATAAGGTGATTATTATTCCCACTTTACAGATGAGAATATAGGAAACATTAAGTCCAGGTGAGAGAGGACTGTGGCTTGAACTAGAAAAGTGCTAATGAAAATGTACAGAAATAGATTCAAGACATATAATGAAAGTAAGAATAAACAGAACCTGAAGAGGGTATAGATACATGGGATGAGGGCTTTCAAGTTTCTAGACTATGTAAATGGATAAATGGATATACCACTTAATGAAATAGGATACCGGAAGAGAAAGCATTTGCGTATGGAGAGAATTAAGACTGGTTTCAGACATGTTATATTTGAAATTCCTAAGAAAAAAAATTAAGTTGAGATGTCAAGCAGACAGCTGGCTATTTAGATCTTGAGCTGAAAACAAAAGGAACACGCTGGAAATAAAACTTCTCATCAATATACAGGTAGAATTTAAAGCACAGGGTGGAAGGGAAGAGTAAAAGGAGAACAACCTAGGACTGAACCCAGATAACCATTTTACTCCATCAAACATCTCTCCCCATGATCATCGATTACTTTGATGTCAACAGGCCTTTCAGTCCTCATTCAACTTTACCTTTCAGCAGAATTCAACATTATTGATAACTTCCTTTACCTTTTCTAGAAGACTTGTACTCCTCTATCCGATTACTAAACACCAAGAATCCCTCAGGTGCTCCATCCTAGGTCCCTTTCTTTTCTAGCACTGTACTCTCTTTAGGCAATTTCATCCACATCCATAGCTTCAATTACTACCAACGTGACAGATGACATCTATATATTATATACGTTTACCTATATATCCGGCTCAGAGCTCTCCTCTGAGCTCCAACCCAGTATATCCCAACTTGCCTACTTGACATCCTCTGTTAGATAGCTTTTCCTGTTAGAGACTTGTCAGACACTGCCACCCCAAAAAAGGTATTTACACAGAGCCTAAATTTTGAAAGGATTACAAAACCACTACAGGCCAACTCTTCAGACACAGAATTCTGTCATCAATTATCATTTCCTTTCACGGATCATGACCTAAAACAGGTAAACCTGACAACCTGATCTGATGGCTAGAGATGGGGACCAACCAAAGGCACTAAAAAATACAAATCATGCCTTTTAGTGATAAATGGTTAGGAAAGAGAAGGTGAAGAACAGCCAAGAGAGTGAAACAGTATCATATCCCAAGGCCTGATGGAAGTGCGGCAACGGAAGTCACCTGAAGAGATAGCAGGCCTCGCTAAGGGACGAGTGGCGGACGACAACAGTCCCTAGCAAAGAGGGGTCAGGTTCGGGTCGCGGAGGGAGCGAGTGACAGTAAAGACCAAGTCAAAGGAGAGGAAAAGCCTGGGAAAAGACCTAAGTGGAGTACCTGTGAGGCCAGAGGGGGCGTCGCGAGGATGGGGGCGGGCTGAGCAGCAGCGGGGCGAACTCCAGAAGAGTGAACGCCAAGTGGGCGGACCGCACGGGGTGGGTGGGCCGGGGGAGCCGGGGGAGCCAGGGTTGGGGGGCCAGGGTAAAAAGCCTCAGTTGAGACGCTCGCCGGGCCCACCTTACCTGTGCCTGTGAGTCCGAAGCCTCGGACAGGCCTGCCGGAAGCACGGAGTCCGCACGGAGGGGGAGGAGCCGGGGGTTAGGAAGGAAGGGACACCGGGCACGAAGGAGAGGGGCCGCTCGCTCCCCCAGTCAGGGAGAGCGGCTGATGGCGGGAACTGTGACCACACGCAAACACGCACGCACGCACGCACACCCGACGCGAGTAGATGAGGCGCGTGCGCGCCAGCCTGAAAACTCCGCCCCTCTACGCCCTCGCCCCGCCCCAGTACCGAGTGAAGTCTCGTCCCAGCCCTGACCGTAGTACGCATGCGCACTTCCTACTTCACTCATTTTCGCCCTCCCACCTTTTCCCTCCTACTCAGCCCAGTTGGGCATGCGCACTACTTGTCCTCCCGGGACTGCCCGGCTTTTCCCGCCCTTCACTGGCCTCCGGAGAAGGGTCAGAGTTCACGCCCTTCTCTGGAGATACCTGCTCCAAGCCGGGGATGCGGGGACAAGTAGGTGGCGGATGTCCTTCCGGTCCTGAAACTCAAGGGACAAAGGACAAACTCTAGGACTGTTAACTCCAAGAGCTGGGAGGCGGGAAGAGGTTGTGTGGGCGGGGTCAGGGGTGAAAGGTCAGAGGGGCTGCGGAGGGGCGGAGCGAGCCGGAGGCGGATGGCGGCTGTGGCTGCTCATCTGCTTCAGCGGCCGAGGCGCTGAAGCTGGGACGCGGGTCGGGCGTGTCCGGCGGTGGGAGGAGAGCGGCGGCCGCTCCCAACATGCACAGTCTGGCAACGGCTGCGGTAAGTAACTGGGCCGCCCAGCCTGGGCCCAGAATGCCTCCTCAGCCCAGCGTTTCGGCCTTCTTTCCTAGCTCTCTGTGTCTGGCCGGGTGTCCTGCTCCTCCTGCCCTCAACCCGCGAGGCCCTGGCCCCCTTCCTCGCCGCGCTTGGCTGTGGCGGAGCCGGCCCCCAATTTCCTCGCCGGCCAGCTCCCACGGCCTCTGACGCCGCGTAGTGCGTTCTTTTCTGGCCCCGGGGCCTGGTCCCGCGGCTTGAGCGCCTCCCTCGCGGCCCGGACGGGCCATTCATTGATTCATTTCGCTGACCACAATTTCAGGGTGCCAGTTACGTGCTTGGCGTTGGAGGGGGCGAGGGGACTTCCGCAGTCCGCCTGACACTGCCCGTGTTCTCGGAACTCCCTGCTTAGGCACATCGCGGCGGGGAAGAAATGGCTTCTAGCTCAAACCACTTGCTTTACAGATGCAAAATCCGAGACCCGGAGAAGCGAATAGTTACTATGTCCGGCTGACGGTTCTCTGCGCTTAAAACCTTTTTTTCACACATCTCATTTTACCAGCGTGATCTTTTACCAAGAAAAACAGATAGTGTAAATTAACCTGTGTGAAGTAATCCTGTGGTCTCCCACTGCATTGAGAGAAAATCCAAACTCTTTGCCTTGGCCTACAAGGCCCTCCCTGAACGTTATGTTCCTTACCCAGGTTTTCTGTCACTTGCTCCGCAGGCTCCGGGTACACTGGCTGCCGTTACATCTTTTCTACTTAACGCTTTTCCACTCCAGGTTGCATCTCTTACACACACACACACACACCACCCATGTGGGTCCGGCTCCTTTTCCCTCAGGTCTCTGTCTAAATCTCCCTAGAGTTGCCGTCCCTGACCGCCCTATTTAAAGTAGTTCTGTAACCCCCCAACTTTGTTAGAGTACCCTTCAAAGAATTGATCCCAATTTGTAATTCTTGTATTAATTTACTTGTTTGTTATTTGTCCCCCTTTTGAGGTCAGGGACAGGGGTCATGTGGGTCCTGTTTATATGGTTACTCCAGTGCCAGGTCAGTTCCTGGCACCAAGTAAGGGCTCAAATATTTTGCTGAATGACGCCGTATAGATGAGGGAGGTGACTACTGAGAGCAAATGGCCGTAATGGGCAGACAGGATCTTGTGATTCGAGCATATTCTTCTGAATGCCCATCCAACTTTTTCAGTTTCACCAAGGTGAAGTGACTTAAGGAGAGAGTAACATACTAAAGTTGCATTACCAGGCAAAATAACATAAATCCTAAATAGAGGACAAAAGTTGCCTTAACTTTAAATTTAAAGTCAGAAAGTGAGCTGAGTGTGACTAGGCTATAGACAGCATTGTCATTTCCAGGGCAGGCGGCATCTCTGCCTCCTGGCACCATGTTTCTAAAGTGTTTGTAACTTTTCACAGAGAGAGGTACCTTTTTTTTTTTTTTTTTTTTTTTTCCGCGGTACGCGGGCCTCTCACTGCCGTGGCCTCTCCCGCCACGGAGCACAGGCTCCGGACACGCAGGCCCAGCGGCCATGACTCACGGGCCCAGCCGCTCCGCGGTATGCGGGATCCCCCCGGACCAGGGCACGAACCCGCGTCCCCTGCATCGGCAGGCAGACTCCCAACCACCGCGCCACCAGGGAAGCCCGAGAGGTACCTTTTATATATCTCTTAACTAGGTGACTGCAATTTCCCCAGCTTTTTTGTTTCTTCCAGATTTTACATGTAATATGGGAAGAAGCTAGTCAGAAAATGAGGTTGTTGCTGGTAGGAGGGGGGCAGGTTAAACAAAGGATTCTGCTAAGGTTGGCTCATCCATCTCTCAAAATCTGATTGTCTTCTCTAGGCTTTGATACCAAGCTGCTCTTTCCCCTGTGCCTCCCCAGACTCTACCTGTTCAATTCCTTTTCAGTTGCTCCCTAATACATCTTTTGAACAGCCATTAGAGCTGTTGTTCGTTACTTAAAATACTCAGTACGTGTTTCTTCAAGTAAATTTACAGCGCCTTACCTTTATTTAGAAATTGAGCTTTTGGTACTTTTTCACCTGTTACGCTGTTTGGACTACACAAAAGCTCTGACAAGTTCATTTGTACCACTCATTCACTGGAATATTTGGTTAGTGAATCTGAAGCAAAAAAAAGTTGAGCCACCTCTTTCCCAACCCTTAATGCCTTCCATTAGGCTAAACTGCCTGTGTTATTCTGATCTGGGTGAAGGGACACTAGTGGTATATATCCCTCACTAAAAATTGAGGAGTTAATAATACATGCAGCAGTGCCTGCAGTAATCTAAACCGCTTGAGAAGATGCTTACTTTTTGTCTCATGATGAGAATTTGTGTGTATCTTTATTTCTTTTTTTAAATAACAAGTAAATCACTTCAGCTAGGGAGATAGTACTATCAAAGGAGAATGTGATCACATACGAATGCAGGATGTTATTCACTAGCTGGAGGAACTGAGATCATTTGGGATGTGTCTTAAATTTTGACTCTTTCCTTTAGTATTTTATTATGCCAGCAATTTGTAGTATAGTGGACTCTTCTCTTTCTTTGCAGAATACATCCTAACATCTTCATTATTGCCATCACAGAATATAATTTCTTTCTCACATCTACTAAATAGAAACAGAAATACCCCACAGGATTGTATTAAATAAGAATAAGAAAGTGCTCAGTGGTTGGCTAGGTTCATTCATTGGTTAAAAGACTTGCTCCCTGGGGCTTCCCTGGTGGTGCAGTGGTTGAGAGTCCGCCTGCCGATGCAGGGGACACGGGTTCGTGCCCCGGTCCGGGAAGATCCCGCATGCCGCGGAGCGGCTGGGCCCGTGAGCCGTGGCCGCTGAGCCTGCGCATCCGGAGCCTGTGCTCTGCAGCGGGAGAGGCCACAGCAGTGAGAGGCCCGCGTACAGCAAAAAAAAAAAAAAAAAAGACTTGCTCCCAGACTTCAGCCTTGGGACTCTAATTCTTGCCTCAGCAAAGTAACAGATCACCTGTTATGGACCTTGAAGACTGCTTCAGCTTAATAGTACCACAGATCTTCACATACCGTGGGTCTTTTGTAATGAATGTTATGCTAGTGATCTAAAACAGCCAAATGTAAACCTTTAGGAGATGCATTGGGTATGCTTTGTTTTTTGTTTTTTTTCCCCACTAATTTCCAGTGGCAATTCTGACATCCTTAAACCCTTGCTTTTTCCTCACTTTCCACGTAACCAGCAGCTGCATTAGTCATTTTATATCTCTGTTGAAGCAGTGCTAGACCCCTCCTCTTTGGCAAGTAGAAAGAACATTATGCACTCTGAAGGATCTCATTCAAACAGCTGTCTCCTATTGAAGATTTAAGCAAATTAACCAACTTTTCTTTGTTTATTCACTTCCATTTTTAAAAAGTTATTTTGGGGCTTCCCTGGTGGCGCAGTGGTTGAGAGTCCACCTGCCGATGCAGGGGACATGGGATCATGCCCCGGTCTAGGAGGATCCCACATGCCGCGGAGCGGCTGGGCCCGTGAGCCATGGCCGCTGAGCCTGCGAGTCTGGAGCCTGTGCTCCACAACGGGAGAGGCCGCAACAGTGAGAGGCCCGCGTACCGCATAAAAAAAAAAAAAAAAAAAAGTTATTTTGAAGAACATTCTGGCCCTTATTTTATAAAGATATGAGGATAGTTAAGCTAATTTAGTGTTTCCCTTTGGCACTATTAAGAAAGGTGTTTTCTTGCTATATCATCATTATGTAGACACCCAAAGCCACGTGTTGAGTCATCTCCAGACTTCAGAAATAATCTCTATTTCAATCTAATTCCATTTTTTATTCACAATCATGTATTCATTGATAAGAAAACCAACAGCTGTTTTGGTCCTCGAACATGAAATTTTATTGATAGATTTGGCTATTTTCTGTTTAAGAGAGCCATCAACAACAATTTTTTAGTTTACTGAAGAGGGGGGATCATATTTCTTTCGCATTTATGGGTAAATGTGGATCTTTTCTAAGTTCTAAATATCTTCTTTTCACATTCTGTTAAGATTTTTCGGAAGTGGAAGACCAACTATCAGTGCCCTGTGTTAGTGACACTTGGAGTTAACCATTGGTGACTCACGT
Source organism: Mesoplodon mirus (assembly GCF_964341445.2). NCBI lineage: Eukaryota > Metazoa > Chordata > Mammalia > Artiodactyla > Ziphiidae > Mesoplodon > Mesoplodon mirus. Next base: position 19,589,195 of record NC_138984.1, on the reverse strand, counting down.
TGATAAATGTCTTATTAAGCTTCACTGAAAGAAAAAAGTTACTTGAAATACATTTTCCACATACAAACCAATAAACAGGAAGGAGGAGAATGAGCCCCTCCTAGTTGATAGTACAGACATTTTTTAACACATCTGTTAAAAGGAAAGGACCACTGACTCTAAGCAGGTTATAGCTAAAAGTATATAGTTACATGTAATTGATCTTGTTTTTGATGTTGGAAGTGTTGAGGGTGATAACTAATAGTCCAAATCAGACTTCTCATAAATGACTTTGCCTCTGGGTATGTTAATTGAACCCACTATTTACTCAAATCCAACTGTAACAGAATATCAAACTTAAACTTCTGTATTGGGTTCTTAAATAATTCAACTTGGAGGAATATTTGTGATTTCAGTCCTGTAGACCAAGTAGGACTCACTGATTCTAGAGAGAAGTAGACTAGAGTTTAAATGTAATTCTGCCATATACTTGCTTGTGTAAACTTTAGTATATTAAACCTCTCTGAACCTGTTTCCTCTTAGAATTTTGAGAATAATTTGAGGTAATCCACAGTGACTGGCACATAGTATGTTCGGTAAACATTGCCTCCTATTAAAAGTTCCTAGAAAAATCAAACCTAGTCTATAGTAGAGGGCTGAGTGTGGGGTTTTCTGAAAGGAGTATAGGGAATTTGGGGGGGATAATGGAATGCCCAGTAATGTATCTTGATTGTGGTGGTGGTTACTTGGGCATATAGGTTTCTCAAAATTCACTGAAATGTACACTTAAATGGGTGCACTTAAAAGTTGTATGCAAATTGTACCTCAATAAAATTGATTTTTTTGTAGCCAGTTAGATTAGTCTCTCACTTGTAACTAAAGAAATTTTTGAGATTTTAGAGCTGAGACTTTGATAATTAATTTAGTTCCCTCATATAACCAATGATAAAATGGAGGCTTAGAAAAGTAAATGATTTATTCTAGGTCACACAATTGTAAAAATGGCAAAACTGTTTTGAAGCCACTTCTAGCTCCCAATCCAGTGTGCATTCCAGTTATGTACTTGTGTAGTTATTTGCAAATCAAGGTCTTTCCTATTATTTTTATTTTTATTTATTTTAAGTTCTTCTTTGGCCGCACCACACACGGCTTGCAGGATTTTAGTTCCCCAATCCCTGGATCAAACTCGGGCCCCCTGCAGTGGAAGGTCAGAGTCCTAAACACTGGACCACCAGGGAATTCCCAAGGTCTTTCTTATTCTTAAACTTGATAAACATGTTCTTAATTTTAGGTCTATAAAAGGGGTACAGGCAAGATCTATGAATTCCCTGAAATTATGTATAAAGTTTAGGTAAAAATAAATTATGTGCAAAACAATTTGAAATTGTGTATTTTTCTAAGGAAAATATCCAGAGATTTCAATTCAAGAAATGCTAACCTCTGCTCTTGTGGTAGTATCCTGCCGTTATTGTTAATGTGTTTAAGTTAGGTGGTCTCCAAAAGGGAAATCAGATAAATTTGCTTCTCTGCCCCTGGACGGTGTGTGCTAATAGATTGTATCAGCCACAGCCTCAGAAATGTATTAGTAAATTATAAATTTAAAGAATTATAGCAATTGAACTAGGAATCTTTAGAGGTAATCTTTAAATAGAGAATTGGAGGAGGAGGAAGTCTGCCCACCCTTTACTCATAGTTCCATCAGTTGTAAAATGAGGGTGATAACCACGGTGCTGTGATCATTCAATGAAACCATGTTTTTTAAAAGTACAATACAGGGACTTCCCTGGTGGCACAGTGGTTAAGAATCCGCCTGCCAATGCAGAGAACACAGGTTTGATCCCTGGTCTGGGAAGATCCCACATGCCGCAGAGCAACTAAGCCCCTGTGCCACAAGTACTGACCCTGCGCTCTGGAGCCGAGCCCGCGTGCCACAACTACTGAAGCCCTCGCACCTAGAGCCCCTGCTCTGCAATAAGAGTAGCCACCATAATGAGAAGCCTGCGCACCGCAACAAAGAGTAGCCCCGGCTCGCTGCAACTAGAGAAAGCCTGTGTGCAGCAACGAGCACCAAACACAGCCAATAAATTAATTAATTAATTTAAATAAATAAATAAATAGGGCTTCCCTGGTGGCGCAGTGGTTGAGAATCTGCCCTGCTGATGCAGGGGACACGGGTTCATGCCCCGGTCCAGGAAGATCCCACATGCCACGGAGTGGCTGGGCCCGTGAGCCATGGCCGCTGAGCCTGTGCGTCCGGAGGCTATGCTCCGCAACGGTAGAGGCCACAACAGTGAGAGGCCCGCGTACCGCAAACAAACAAACAAACAAATAAATAAAGTACAATACAGTTCCCTCTCTTTCCTCATCTACCCCACCCCCTGTTTTACTTCCCACTCCCTTTTAGGAAGGCATCAATTTTCAGATTCTAACATTTTTGTGACAGGTGTGCCTAAATGATCTTTGGGATTCAGAAGGAGAGTCAGATGCATTTGGGGTTTTTATTACCATCAAGATCTAGTAAAATGCTGGAGTTGTGCTTTGGGGCTTTATTCAGGGATTAAGTCCAAAGTATTTTATCAATTGTCTGATAATATAAGTTAATATAGAAATTAGTGCGTAATTCAAAATATAAAAATATGGGAATTCCTTGGCGGTCCAGTGGTTAGGACTCGGCGCTTTCACTGCCAGGGCCCGGGTTCCAAGATCCTTCAAAGCAAGCAGCACGGCCAAAAAAAAAAAAAAAGTAAAAATACTTCCTTTTTATTCTCCAAAATAACTAAGTTTCCTTGTGTGTTATAAAATTACTTGTTGATGTAGGTAGGGAAGGGGGGTGTGTGTGTGTTGGTGGTTATCACTAGCTGAATTATGCCCATCTGAGCCATGATTTGACATAGGGAACTATGTCAAACTATTTCACTGACTTTTCCCATTAAAATGATGGTTATTAAGTACCTCATAATCTCAATAAGTAGAGAATTTCTCTTAGTATCAATGATATTGTTCATGGGTGCTGATTGTTTTTCAGGTTCTGCTGAACTAACAGCAGTAACATTTTAATTTTTGTCTGAGATTTTTATATATTTCCTATCTCTTTTGTCTAGGTCACAGGAAATAGTTTTTTGGAAAGTTGTGTTTAGATCAAACCTAATCTTTCAGGCAAGTGAGAAGCAGCATCAGCAAGGCAGTTAAGAGTATGGACTCTGCTGCCAGACCGCCTGAATTCAAATCCTAGGCTTTGCCACTTAACTTTTAAATAACTTCTCAGTTTTCTCATCTATGAAATGAGGGTGGTAATGACAAGTATTTATTTAAGACAGTGCCTAACAGAGTAAGCACTACGTATGTGAGCTCTCACTTTTATTTTAAGAAATAATTGTATTCATCCGATAACAAATAGGTATTCAGTGGGTTTAAACTAACTCCTCCTATTAAATTTGGGGCAAAATTCACCAGGGGTGATGAAAAGGAGGGTCCCTACCTCAGATATTTCCTGGTACCAAACTGCCCTAACTGCTTTCTCGTTGTTAGAGTGGCTGCAGAACTCATCTCTAAGCTTATACCTGAGGGCCACGTTACCACCCACCTGACGTCCCTAGCTCTCTTAGAACTAAAGTCCAGTGGAGGCTGGAGTTCCCACAAGCAACTTCAGAAGTTGGAGTATTACTGGCAGCAGGTGGTCATGGCCTTAGGGACCTAAGTAGGCACCAAATATTGACCCTCCAGAGTGCCAGCACCACTCCAGGGGCACGATCTCCTCTGCTGTAGTCAAGCCAGCTCTGGAAACGTAATATGTGGAGGTAGGACCTGGTGTTCAGAAGCCACAGTATGCTGACTGGTGTCTACCACTGCAGCCTGGCGTTGTTCACCTAGGGTTCCCCAGGACAGGATAGCGTACAGGGTGCTGGGTACAAGTCACACATTGGCTTTAGAGAGGGTGATGGAGTTTACTGATGGTGGTGTCTGGATGACAGGCCTCTAGGAATGAGTAATGACTAATCAGGATAGATACTATATTGCTGGAGCATTGTCTGTGGGGCCCTCTTTAGGATTGTGGGTCATCCAAGAGACTGTGGGCAGGAAACCCAAAGCTAAACTTTTAGCCCTTGTTTCTGCTGAGCTTTTAAGGTGATGCAATACTCTAAATGTAAACATGTCCTATCTTCTGGTGGGAATTACATTTCCAAAAATAATTTTTAAAGTCAAGGGCCTATCTGTGGCAACATAGAAAAGTCAAGTGCTTGGACCATACTGTTTTTGCTGTTGGGAGCGGAGGGCAGGAAAACTATTCCTTCTACATCATATAGGAGCCTATGTTTTCTTGAGGAGCATCACGGGTGGGAATTACAAAACAGCTTTTAGCAGATTACTCTGAGGCACTTAAAGAGGACTTAAAAACAGCTTTTAGCAGATTACTCTGAGGCACTTAAAGAGGACTTAAGTTACATGGTATTTTAGTCTGTTTAGCAGAACACCTTGTGGTTCATTTTAGCAAGCAAGAGAAATGATAAACGTTAAACTAAAAGCTTCTAATCAAGCTTCCATTTGTAGAAGGCAATTGTTCAGCTTGAGTAAATGTGACTACTCAAAGACCATCTTAGACTTCATTCTGTTCTTCAGCAAAGACAGTTGTCCTTTTTGTTACTCATTTTTATATGTGTGCGATGGGTAGGTCATCGTTCTATCACGCTAAGGTGTAGTGGGAACATGTGCATAGTGTAAGAAGCTAGTGTAATATGGTTCAAGAAAGATTGGAATATGCAACTTTTGTATTTGGGTGAATTGATCAAGTTAATTCCTCTGAGCATTAGTAGTTTCATCTGCAAGTGTCGATCCCTTTTTTCTGTCTACCTACCCTACAATTCCTCATGGTTTGGGGGGAAATTAAGTGAGAAAATATTGGGCTAGGGATGGAAATCACCATGAATTTGTTAGGACTTTAGAGCCAGAAATAGCAATGGTAATCATTTTTCTAATCTCCCATCTTATCTTCCAGATAACAGTAATTAAGGGACTTAACCAAGGTAACAAGCCTATTTGACAAATGTGAAGAATTATAGAAGTGTTCAAATTTTTTGGAATATTGAGATTCTTTAGCACAATAAAGAAAGCCTGTTCTGTTTATATAGTCCCTACACGAGTAAGGAATGAATGAATCTCCGAGGGGTGGAGGTACTGTATGTATAAGAATCATCAGACGGGGGAGCTTTTCCAAATTACATAGATTTTCTGCTTCATGGAGGGGGATGCTGGAATTACTGGGGAAGGAAGAGCAATGGGGGGGAGGGCTTTTTTTCTTTCAAAAACCATCATAGGCACATGGTTAAAAAAAAGAGTTTAAACTATATGCAGAAGATTTTATTGTATACAGTGACAAGTAGGTCTCCCATATAGATTCCAACCTTAGAGGTAACTACTGTTAACAGTTTCTTATGTGTACTTTTAGAAATGTTGTATATAAATATATAAGAATATATGTGTGTGTTAATGGAAGCGTATATGCTGTTCTGCACCCTTTTGGGGTTTTTTTTTGTTTCTTATTTAGTATCAGCACAGTATAGAGCTAACTCTTGTAAGGGGCTATGTAGTATTCCATATAAAAATGTACCCCTGTATATTTAACCAGTTCCTTATTGATAGATGTTGATAGACTTCAAGTTTTCTGCTTTTAAAATAGTGTAACAGTAAACATTCTGGTATATCTTCAGTACAGCCCAAGTAGACCTGTAGGATAAGTTTCTAAACATGGAATTATTAAAAAGTGTATGCCTTTTAGATTTTGATAGATTGAATTCACTTACATCAAGTATATGTATTTAGAAAAGCTCCCCTGGTATTTACAAAAAATATGTTCCCTCCAAAGGCTACTGCAGAGTAAGACTTGATTTGACTCTAATGAAACTCACGTTTACTTTCTTGTTTTCACTTGAAGCCTGTGCCTACTGCACTGGCTCAGGTGGATAGAGAGAAGATCTATCAGTGGATCAATGAGCTGTCCAGTCCTGAGACAAGGGAAAATGCTTTGCTGGAGTTAAGTAAAAAGCGAGAATCTGTTCCTGACCTTGCACCCATGCTGTGGCATTCATTTGGTACTATTGCAGCACTTTTACAGGTGGGTATACATCCATGAGTTGCATGTCATTCCTATTTATCACACTTGTATCTCTCTGCCTTTGCCCAAATGATTATGAAAACTTTGGTAAGATGGTTTTTTCTTTTTATTATTTTTTTAAACTTTATTTATTTTTTTATATAAATTTATTTATTCATTTGTTTTTGGCTGTCTTGGGTCTTCATTGCTGCGCAGGGGCTTTCTCTAGTTGCGGTGAGCGGGGGCTGCTCTTCATTGAAGTGCACAGGCTTCTTATTGTGGTGGCTTCTCTTGTTGCAGAGCACGGGCTCTAGGCGTGCAGGCCTCAGTAGTTGTGGCATGCAGGCTCAGTAGTTGTGGTGCACAGGCTTAGTTGCTCCGCGGCATGTGGGGTCTTACTGGACCAGGGATCGAACCCATGTCCCCTGCCCTGGGCAGGCGGATTTTTAACCACTGCGCCATCAGGGAAGTCCTAAACTTTATTTTTTTTAATTAGTTTATTTATTTATTGTGGCTGCACTGGGTCTTCATTTCAGTGCGTGGGCTCTTTGTTGTAGCGTGCGAGCTTTTCTACTCGCGGTGCATGGGCTCTAGAGCATGCGGGCTTAGTAGCTGCAGTGCGCGGGCTTAGCTGTGGTATGTGGGATCTTAGTTCCCCGACCAGGAATCGTACCCGGGCCCCCTGCATGGGGAGCACGGAGCCTTAACCAGTGGACCACCAGAGAAGTCCCAGAATTTTTTTTTTTTTTTTTTTTTTTTTTTTTGGTACGCGGGCCTCTCACTGTTGTGGCCTCTCCCGTTGCGGAGCACAGGCTCTGGACGCACAGGCTCAGCGGCCATGGCTCACGGGCCCAGCCACTCTGCGGCATGTGGGATCCTCCGGGACCGGGGCACGAACCCGTGTCCCCTGCATCGGCAGGCGGACGCTCAACCACTGCACCACCAGGGAAGCCCTGGTTTTTTTTTAATGTTAGCATTTGTAACAATCTGTTTTAGAAAAGTCTAAGGTACTTGTTAAAATGCAGATTCTTGGATCCTACCCAAGAGATTTGATTTATTTAGTCTAAGATGAAAAATCTATTTTTAACAGGCAGCTCCCCCACACCCACGTGATTCCAATGCATGTGGTGTAAGAACTACACTTTGAGAAACACAACTTGAGGAGTGCTACCAAATAATATTTGCTACATGGTGGTGGGGATGGAAAGGAAGGTATAAGAACTGAAAGGTATATTCTGGGGAAAGAAAATGTTAAGATAAAGGTATAACAGCTGTAGGATTAAAGGTGGATATTCTTGTACATTGAAGAATAAATAACTGAAATTTGGTTCTGACCAGAACGGTCATTTGTGGGGAATAAATTGATATGGTATAGTCCTAAGAACCAAGATAGAATGATTATCCTTTAAAGTATTGTCCATAATTCCCAATAATTATATTAATTTTTAAAAATCTGTTAAGTAAATTCATATTCTGTCCCTACAACATATACCCAAGAAACTAAACTTTCTTATAGGAACATTTTCTGTGTAAAAGTTTTACAATTAAATTAAATGGAATTGTGTTCAGCAAATCATCGCCTTTCGACAGAGAATACATATATTCCCTGCTGTTCGTACATATCCCCACACATATACCCATGTTCTTATCTCCCCCTTTTTGCAGTTGCTACCTGACCAAACAAAGTTTTTTATGAGTCACTGTGGTTGATTTACTAACACTTTCTGGCTAGCTGTCTCATCACTGCAACTAAAAGTAGGGTGTTGACAAAAGGGGGGGATTATAAATATGAGTCCCTCAAGTGAAAGCCTCAACGGATGATGCAGGATATAGCAGGAAGCGTGGTTGACCACAGTTGCCTCCATAGAGATCTTCCTAGAGATATATGTAGAAATGTCTCAGATAGTCTCAGTCAGGTATATTTATGATGAAAGGATAGGAGTATTGTTTGTTTCTTCCCCCTCTTTGATGGTTCGGTTCTTATAGGATACGTGGAATTAAAGTTGTTTGTTTTCATACCATGGGAATTAAAACTTATTCCTTGTTCATCTGGTGCTGATTTCCATTTTTTAGGAAATTGTAAATATTTATCCATCTATCAACCCACCCACCTTGACAGCACACCAATCTAACAGAGTTTGCAACGCTCTGGCATTATTGCAATGTGTAGCATCACACCCAGAAACCAGGTAAATACTTTGAATGAGTGTGTGGGTAGAGGTTTGTATTGAATGTGGTCCTAACTTCTGAATGATGAGAGGAGGGTCATGCAGTAGGGTGCACGTGTGTGGGTGTGGATCTTCGGGACTCTTCTTTTACTTTTTTTTTTTCCTCAAGAATTTCCGGTCTCTAATTCACCAGATTTTAGTGTAGTAACAATATGGTATTGTTTAACATGTTCTTTTATAATTAATTTTTTGCCTTTTCAAATTATGGTAAAATATAAATAATGTAAAATTTATCATTTGAACCATTTTAAAGTATACAGTTCAGTAGTACTAAATACATTCATAATGTGCCATCATCACCACCATCCATTTCCGTAATTCTATTCATCCTGTAAAACTTAAACTCTATACCCATTAAACAATAACTCCCCATTCCCCTGCCCCCCAGCCCCTGGCAACTACCATTCTACTTTCCATCTATGATTTTGACTATTCTGAGTACCTCGTTATAAATGGAATCTTATAGTATTTGTCTTTTTGTGATTGGCTTATTTCACTCACCATAATGTCCTCAAGGTTCGCCCGTATTATAGCATATGTCAGAATTTCCTTCCTTTTTAAGTCTGAATAGTATTCCATTGTCTTATTTACTTTTTATGCATTGGTAGTAAGGAACTTTAAAGGAGTGGTGGTCACCTCTCAGGAAAGGTCAGGCATACAGCTGCTTCTCCCTCCTGAATCCATGGTAGGCGTCACTGTGCCACGTGTTAGGCACAGTGCATGGCATTTAGTAGTTCAGTTAGTATTTGAACTCAGCACTTTTTTCTCACATAGTAAGCCAGATTTGGCTTCAGAATCTTTTTTAACACAGGATTTTAGGCAACCTCTGTAATAAATGAGAATTGGCATTCAAATTGAGACACTTTTGCCTTCCTGCTATATCTGACAAATTAAGAAAGGGGAGATTCTGTTCAGGAATCTGCTTTGTGATTTTTATGGCCTTAAAGCACTTAATAGTCATTTTATTAAAGCCTTTCCTCTCTTTGTCAAGTTTTCCTTATAAAATCTGAGTGCTAGGTTGGCACTGACCTTTTGGAACTTTAGAAACATTGCTAAGAAAATAACTTTTAAGTACTTAAAAATGCAAGAGTACTTTCTTAAAATTTTTGGGTGTTCGCTCTCCTGTAAGGTATAATTATAAATTATATAAAGTAATAGACTGATTCCATATTAGTTGCTGAACATATTAGCTTCAGATTAAAATGTTTTTAGGATACTTAGTGTATCTGAAAGCTCTAACCAAAAAAGAGTGTTTAAGCATAACAGATAAACCTTGATAGTGGCTGCTTTATTTTGTTGTCTTGGTTTATAAGATTTTGTCAGCTCCTACCTGTGAATATTACTGTTCACCCATAAACTAGGTGAGGGAGGGCATCTGGGAGAATCTCTTGGGCCCTTAAGTGCATTTTATGACCTATTTTTTAAAATTTGCAGTTGGATATTTTATCAGTTTTTAAAGTACTTGGTACTGATTACAGGGAAAATTGTGTGTTCTCTTAACCATTAGTCTAGGCTAGGGTTTTTCAGCCTTGACATTTTGGGCTGGATTAAGTCTTTGCGGTGGGAGGAGGGGGATAACAGGGGACTGTCCTGTGCATTGTAGGATTAACAGCATCCTGGCCTCTGCCCAGTGGATGTCAATCCCTTCAGTATGACAACCAAAAATATATCCAGACATTGCCCCTGGGGGGGCAAAATCACCCCAACTGAGAACCACTGGTCTAGACTAATGACCAGTAACAGTCTTTCTTAGAGATTCCTTGGTCAAGCAGTGTTATAGGCCTTACAGAATTAACCACCTGGGAATGTTCAGAATCCTTAGAAATTAACTCTGGGCTCTGAATGTGATTATTTTTTTCTTTCAGGTCAGCATTTCTTGCAGCACACATCCCACTTTTTTTGTACCCCTTTTTGCACACTGTCAGCAAAACACGTCCCTTTGAGTATCTTCGGCTAACCAGTCTTGGAGTTATTGGTAAGTTGTTAGGATTGTTTTGCAAGCCTGGAATCATCATCAATCATAATAATGGTCTTAACTTAGGTGTTCTGTCTGGTCTTTTATAGCTTTTGTTCACCAGTTATTCATTTTTGTCTTCAGGGTTGAGTCTGATAAATTAGTTTTTACTAATAAATGAATATCAGAACATTATTGCTCTTACCAAGTACCATTCTGAGTATTGTTAATAAGGCTGTAAGACCCAACATTTGGGATTAAATTCAGTGTGTATGTAGAAATGTTTAATAATTGTAGGGAAAGTAAAGAACAAGAGTGTTGACAAAAAAAGATTATTATTACAGGAGTAAGAATTTGAGTTTGTTTCTTGGTTTGATTTTTCATCTTTCTCACTTCTGAGCTGTTCTCCCATAATTCCAGGGATTTACCTTCTGTTTTACCTCGTTGAATTTTTGCATGCTCAAATTAATGTTTCCATGTACGTTTATTATGGGAGATGTGTCTAAAACGCTATATCAGCTATTTCAGATCTTAGACTCCTAGGTACTAAAACCTTTAGATTTGTGAAATGCAAATACATTCAAGAAGATTTCTTTCCTAAGTTGCCCTTCCTTTTTTCAGTGTCTTTTTCTCATAGTTTTTGCTCAACATACTAACCAAATAATAAGAACATCAGTTATACAAACTTTGTTTCGTTTGGTTATTATTTTTATGTTCAACCTGTGTTCACATCCTTATGTTTATAAACCATGAATCAGGAAGTATAATTTAAAAGTTTGGTATTTCTGAGAAGCATTTTATTCTACTTTTAAGGAGTAACTGTTATCTCATACTCCAAATGAATGTTATTATTTTTTACATCTTCTCCCAAGTGTTACTCTAATTAGAAACTTTTTTCCCAATATATTCTTTCCAGCTTGTAAGATATAAAAACGTCTAGTGTAGGATTTAAAACATCAACATGATTCCAGCCAAAAGAAAACACTTGTATTCATTATTCTAATTCAAGTCATCCTACTTCTGCTGGTTTTTTTTACTACTGTGGTTGGATGATGCACTTATGTGTTGTTAGGGTAAATGTTGACAGTGGTGGGGGGTGGAAACAGTACTTGGATGGTATTAAGCCAGTTGTCTACCCTTGCATATATTTTTAGAAACTCAGTTTCTCCCAAGTCATTGAGAGAACAAGCACAAGGTGAATGTTTGGGCCTAGACTTTTTCCTGCAGTTCAAGGGTTATCAGACAAGTTTGAATATAAATGAAATGATATATAACGTAGATTAGAAAATACTTAAAACTGAGGAAAAGTAAAAATACAACATATCAAAATTTGTAGGATGCAGCTTAAAGCAGGGCTTAGAGGGAAATTTGTAGCATTAAATGCTTATACTAGAAAGAAAGAGAGGTCTTCAGTCAGTGAGCTAAGCTTTTCTTTAAGAAACTAGAAAAAGGAGCAAATTAAACCAGAGCAAACAGAAGGAAGGAAATGATAAAGACTAGATATCAATGAAAATGTGAAAAGAAAATCAATACATAAAATCAGTGAAACCAAAAGCAGGGTTTTTTTGTTGTGTTTTTTGAGATATAATTGACATATAACATTGTATTCGTTTTTGGTATACAACATGATTTGGTATATGTATATATTGCAAAATGATCAGTACAGTAAGTTTAGTTAACATCCATCATCACACATAGGCAACATTGTTTTTCCTTGTGATGAGAACTTTTTACGATCCCTAACTTTTTAAGATTTCTCTTAGAAGCTTTCAAACATACAATACTGTATTGTTACTGTGGTCACCATGCTGTACATTATACCCCTGGGACTTATTTATCTTATAACTGGAAGTTTATACCTTTTAACCACCTTCATCCATTTCATCCACCCCAATTTTTTATTGAAAAAAATTCAATAAAATTAATAAACCTCTATCCAGACCGACTGATAAAAAAAGAGAAGACACAAGTTACAAATATCATAAATGAAAGGGGGTACATTGTAAAAGACTCTACAGACAAATTCTTTTCACAAAAACGTGAAAAACTTGGGTGTAAGTCTTACAAAATATGTGCAAAGTCTATAGCTAAAAACTATAAAACAAGGACAAAAGAAATAAAAACCTAAATAAATGCAGAGATACACCATATTCATCAATTGGTTTATCGTTAAGATGTTAAGATGTCGTTCTACCCCAGATGATATATAGATTTAGAGCAATTCTAACAAAATCCCAGTAGGATTTTTTTTATAGAAATTGACAAGGTGATCCTAAAATTTTATCTGGAAAGACAAATGAACTAGAATATGCATTTTTTAAAAAGAAGGATAAAGTTGGAAGACATATACTACCTGATTTCCAGACCTACTGGAAAACTAGAGTCAAGAGTCAAGTGTGGTATTGGAGAAAAGATAGACTTGTAGAGCAGAATGGAGAGTACAGAGATAGCCCCACACAATTATGGTCAATTGGATTTTTGACAAAGCTGCAAAGAGTATTTAGTGAAGAAAGGATAGTCTTTTTCAATAAATCGTGCTGGAACAATTGGATATCCATATGTAAAGCAATGAACCATGATCTATACCTTGTACTCTATACAAAATTAACAAAATGGATTTTAGACCTACATGTAAAACATCTAAGTGAGATAATAATCTGCCATCTGCTGCAGACCATGTTATAAATTATGGTACGTGCTGTTTAGAGATGTAGCATTTGTAGATTGTCAGTTCTGGTTAAAGTAAATGACATTACTCTCTCCTGAAGTGATTGACCTTAGTTATTACAGGTCCAGTTAACTAAGGCCTTTCATATAAAAGCCAGTGTTGCGTTGGGCAGCTCAGGGAACAGTCATTTGTTTAATGGGACTCTGCCTCCGTATATGCAGAATGGAGAGGATATCAGTGAACTGTGTCTGTCACCCGGTCAGTGGTATAAGTTTAGAAACCAACAGAGTAATGGAATTGGGATGAATTTTAGAAATCATTGGTTCAACTCTTATTTTATAAAGAAACAGAGGCTTGCAAAGGGAAGGTAACTTTGTCAAACTTAGGTAAACTAGTTGTGGAACCAGAATTGGAATCCAGGTGTGTGTGTTTCTTGTTTAGGTATGCCCTACAGTGTTCGTGCTCTTCAGGAAAAGAGGGGCAATTAAATAACCAGGAAGTAATGTTTGTTTATGCCTATTGTGAAGTAGGATTCAGACTGACATCGTTTCTTTGCTACCTGGGAATATGCCTTAATACTGATGTAGAATTCTTTTACCTAAGATATATGGAGAAGAGATGGTGATATTATTGTATGAATGCCTACCAAGAGTGATAGAAAAATTATTTAGATAGCTAAACTGATGCTAACTATATGATAGACCAAACTTGGTACGTGATCTTTTAGTGTTGACTGATAACAGTCAACCTGTGCTTTTCTTCCTCCTTTTTTTTTTTTTTTTTTTTAATAAACCACAGTTTGTGTTGTATGTTAAGTTCCACAACTAGCTGGATGAACAATTTTAGTTGGAAACCCTGACTCTGAAATAATTTTGTTTGTCCATATTTTCTTTAGGGGCCCTGGTGAAAACAGATGAGCAGGAAGTAATCAACTTTTTACTGACAACAGAAATTATCCCTTTGTGTTTGCGCATTATGGAATCTGGAAGTGAGCTTTCTAAAACGGTGTGTGTTTTTATCTTAATTAGATTCTATATTGTTGACTCTTAGGCTACTTCTTCATGGTTATCATTTTCTGCCTCCCTTCAGGTTTTTTGAAACTTTCATGAATGTTTTTTCTCTTTTAAATAAAAATTGTTATATAATGATGATTTTAAAACCCAGACCCGTCAGAAGAATATCATGTTAAAACACTAAATTTCTCCCTTTCATCTGAACCCACTTCTCACTACACAGGTATATTATTCCAGACATTTTTTTATGCATAATCAAGTGTATATATACTTGAGCTTCTCCCTACTTTGCACTTTAACCATGGATGATAATGTGACTGGTATAAATTCTTAACCTCTATTTTCCCTCTCAGAACTCCACTGTCATAGCCCTGTTGTCTTCTGGTATTGAATGTTGTAGTGAAACCTTGGGTCAGCCTAATATTTTCCTTTCATTGGTGAACTTGCTTTTTCTGCGTGGTATCTATAAGCTTCTTTTATAATTTTTAAGTTCATTTGATAATTTTTTTTTCTTTTGGCTGCACTGGGTCTTCGTTGCTGCGCGCAGGCTTTCTCTAGTTGTGGCGAGCAGGGGCTACTCTTCGTTGCAGTGTGTGGGCTTCTCATTGTGGTGGCTTCTCTTGTTGTGGAGCACGGGCTCTAGGTGTGCGGGCTTCAGTAGTTGTGGCATGTGGGCTCAGTAGTTGTGGCTCATGGGCCCTAGAGCACAGGCTCAGTAGTTGTGGCACACAGGCTTAGTTGCCCTGCGGCATGTGGGATCTTCCCAGAGCAGGAATTGAACCTATGTCCCCTGCCTTAGCAGGTGGATTCTTAACCACTGGACCACCAGGGAAGTCCATCATTTGATAATCTTATATCAGATTTTTTTTCTGGAAGAGCCTACTCTTTGTGTCTCTTTTTTGGTTAATTTTATAGTTTTCCCTTTAATTTGTTTTGGCCTCTTGCTCCAGCAACATCAGTTATGCTGTATTGTCTATTTTTCAAATATATATCTTTTCCCTCTCTACTTTCTGTCTTTAATTTCATATTGTGATTTTTCTCAAGGCTACTTTTCCATGTTGCTGACTATTTTAGTAATATCTTAACTCTGCTTCCAAAGTATGTCTAGTCACATTGACTAGACTAGTCACTCTAATTTTTAATTCGGTAAATACTGATTGCTGAGTTGGATATAATGATTTAAATTTTTTTTGTTTTGAATACACAATACAAATAAAGTAAAAATTCAGTTGCTACTACAAATGGGTATACAAACAAATGTAAGTCTCCTACCATAGCCTCTCAGTTCTTCTCCCCAGTGGTAACCAGTATTACTACTTTCTTGTAGAATCCTTCCAGAAATATTCTGTGTATACATGTAGCAGTTTAATTTTGTATTAATATTTTTCCTCTAGTCTCTGCCTCTCACTTCTCATGTCCTTTCAGCTCTTCTTTGAATTTTTTATGTTCTTTGAATTCTTTTTTTTTTTTTTTTTTTTTTTTCCGGATGCGCAGGCTCAGCGGCCATGGCTCACAGGCCCAGCCGCTCCGTGGCATGTGGGATCTTCCCGGACCGGGGCACGAACCTGTGTCCCCTGCATCGGCAGGCGGACTTTCAACCACTGCGCCACCAGGGAAGCCCTCTCTGAATTCTTTTAAATGTTTTTTAAAGTCCACATTCTCTTCAATTTCCTTGAAAATGCAGATAAGTATTACTTGTTACCCCTGTGTAGGGTATGTCTCTATATAAAGTTTCCCTGTGGGCGTCTTTTTATCCAAGATTGCCATTTGTTTAAAAATAATGGATGGAAAGAGAGATGTTATGAGCTGAAGTTGGCAGCTTTTAAGTATTTTACTTCTGAATACTTTTCCACCCAGCCTGCCATCTAGGGTGTGTGTGTTAGGGAGGATTTAAACCTCTTGTCTTTAATTTTCTACTAACACACAAAGAATAAGTGACATGTGATCGATGTTCATGCTTTTCTTCCTTTTTTTTTTAAAATAAATAAATTTATTTGTTTGTTTGTTTGTTTATGGCTGCATTGAGTCTTCGTTGCTGTGCGCAGGCTTTCTCTAGTTGCGGTGAGCAGGGGCTACCCTTCGTTGCAGTGCACGGTATTCTCATTGCAGTGGCTTTTCTTGTTGTGGAGCACGGGCTCTAGGCGCGCAGGCTTCAGTAGTTGTGGCTCGTGGGCTCTAGAGCGCAGGCTCAGTAGTTGTGTCTCCCGGGCTTAGTTGCTCCGCAGCATGTGGGATCTTCCCGGACCAGGGCTCGAACCCCTGTCCCCTGCATTGGCAGGCGATTCTTAACCACTGCGTCACCAGGGAAGTCCCTGTTCATGCTTTTCTTCTCTCATTTGTCCCTTAATTTTATTCCTTTCGTTAATTTCAGTGGCTTTCCGGGACCGGATTGGAATGGTTACAACTGTATTCTGTCATTTTTTATTCATAGTTGCCTATGAGTAGGGTTTTTTCAAGTTGGCTTCTTATGGCTGGGACAGAAAAAGATTCGTTTCTTCTTTAGTGACATTTCTTCCAGGAGCCCCCATCCTAATGATACCTCCCCTATTTACATTCCTTGCCCATTACTAGAATTAATTCATCCTTGATGTGTAGATGTTCCCATTGACCTTTACGTTTCAAGTAGAATACTTCTATCCTACGTTTTATGGTTTGTAGTCACTTCCTGGCAAGTCTTTCTTCTTTTGCTCCATGCAAGCAGACACCTCGTTGTGTTCACTTTTTATGTACAAAGCTTAGTCAAACGCCTTGCCATAGTAGACACCCAGTAAAGCAGAGGTTCTCAGTCAGAGCTGTGTGGTGTGATCACCTGTGAAGTGTTTTTGTTTCTTTGGGGTTTTTTTGTTTGGCTGTGTTAGGTCTTAGTTGCGGCACACAGGCTCTTTCGTTGTAGCGAGCGGGCTTCTCTCTAGTTGTGGCACGTGGGCTCAGTAGTGGCGGCACCTGGGGTTAGTTGCCCCACAGCATGTGGGATCTTAGTTCCCCGACCAGGGATTGAACCCACATCCCCTGTATTGGAAGGTTGATCCTTAACCACTGGACCACCAGAGAAGTTCCTGTGAAGTGTTTTTAAAACATCAATGTCCAGGTCCCATATCTGACCTACTGAACCATTCTGCAGGGTGATAAAGTATGGACATTTGTGTTTTTTTTTTAAATCCCCCTGGGTGAGTGTATAGTATAAGTTATTTTGGAAAGGTGTTTGGCAGTATCCACTATAAACATAAACCTACCCTATCACCCAAAAATGTATACCCAAGAAAAATGAACTCTCGAGAATTCCCTGGCAGGCCAGTGGTTAGGACTGCACGCTTTCACTGCCAAGGGCCCAGGTTTGATCTCTGGGCAGAGAACTAAGATCCCACAAGCCACACAGCACGGCAAAAAAAAAAAAAAAAAAAAAAAGCTCTCATAGGCATTAAAAACATATATAGGAGTATTTATAGCATTTTTACTCATGAAGGATAAATTGTAGTATAGTTACAAAGTAAACTACACAATAGTTAAGAAGCATGAACTGCTGATACATGCAACGTGACTGATATTATGTCAAGTGAAAGAAGCCAGATATATATGAGTTCCTACCATGTGACTCATATATGTATGTGAAATTCAAGAACGGGCAAGAACAGTCAGTGAGGATAAATCAGAATAGTGATTACCTCTCAGGGAAGGATATTGACTGGGAAAAGGCACAAGGGAATCTTCTGGGGTACTGGAAATGTTCTGTATTTTATTTTATTTAAAATTTTTATTTTATTTCATTTTTATTGAAATATAGTTGATTTACAATGTTGTGTTAGTTTCGGGTGTACACAAAATGATTCATTTTTTTTTTCTTTTTTTACATTCTCTTCCATTACAGGTTATTACAAGATATTGAGTATAGTTCCCTGTGCTATACAGTTGGTCCTTGTTGGTTATCTATTTTATATATAATATTGTGTATGTGTTAATCCCAACCTCCTAGTGTTCTGTATTTTAATCTGGTTGTGGTTCACAGATGTGTAGGAGGTAAAAATTAAGATACACTTAAGATTAGTGCACTTTACACATTTTACTGTGTATATGTTTGTATTAGTTTCTTATTGCTGCTATAACAGATTGCCACAAGCTTGGTGGCTTAAAACACCACAAATTTATTCTCTTACAGTTCTGGAAGCCAGCAACCGTAAATCAGTTTAACCAAGCTAAAGTCAGGGTGCCAGTAAGAGCAACATTCCCTCTGGAAGCTCTAGGAGAGAGTCCCTTTCCTTGACTTTTCCAGCTTTTAGAATTGCATTTCTTGGCTCACTGCCCCCTCTTCCATCTTCAAAGCCAGCAGTGTAGCATGGGCAAATCTCTCTCTGCTTCGGTCACATCACCTTCTCCTCTATTGTCAAATCTCCCTCCACTTTCCTCTTTAAGGACACTTGTGATGGTTATATTTAGGGCCCACCTGGATAATCCAGGATGATTGATCTTCCCCTAAGATTCTTAACTTAATCACATCTGTAAAGTCCCTTTCGCCATATAAAGTAGCATCCCCAGGGTTTGGTGATTAGGACCTAGATATCTTTGGGGGCCATCATTTAGCCAACCACAATGTTATACCCCAGTAAAATAGTAAAATAAAACAAACAATTCCCACAGTTGATTCTGAAGAGCAGCTGAGGAAGAGAATCATCATAATAATCATTTGACTTGAATTAAACTAGTATTTTTTTAATCCCATCTATGTAAGAGTTAATGAGCTTAAAGTGAGTATATTCTTCATTACTGTTGGAACAATTTTCGAAGGGAGGCTTAAAAGTCTTATTTTCTTTAAGATCTTTTAAGAATAAGAAAAGCTTTACCTAACTCATTCGGAAGAGATGAGGCATAGCTGAATTGCTAAAATCATCTTGGCCCATGGAAAAGGGAAGAGGCTCTGTGTTTAACTAGGTCTGATCTCAACTCTGTGAGTTAGTAGCTTTGTCACTTGGGACCTTAACCTGGCAAGTTATTTATTAACAGTTATACCTGGCACATAGTAGGTGTTCAGTAACTGAGACAGTCTCTCTGTTTTTAAGACTCTGATAATTACCTACCTTTTATGTAAAATGAGAATAACAATGGTACCTACTTCATAGGTTTGTTGTGAAAATAAGATAAGGTATGTTATGGCTTAAGGAAAAATTCCAGCACACAGTATATGTTCAATATGGTAATATTTATTAATTTTTTTGTACTATGCGTGTCTCGTCAAGTAAGTTATATAGAATGCAAGGGTATTTGCTTAGTTTTCTGCTTATGGTTATTCCTGGGAGAAAAGTAGACAGTTGGAAGACAAGTCTGAGCAACGTTTTTGGACTCCTTAATTTTGTTTTACTCCAGGTTGCCACATTTATCCTCCAGAAGATCCTCTTAGATGACACTGGTTTGGCTTATATATGTCAGACATATGAGCGTTTCTCCCATGTTGCCATGATCTTGGTGAGTTCTTTCATTTGCCTTCTTTGTAACTGCTTCTGATCACACAGCTTAGTCGCTTTGCAGTCGACACTGAGCTGCTTCAGTCTCCCAACTAGAAATGACAACTGTGGAATCTTGTATAACAGTTCTTGCAATATCTGATCTCTGATATCAACTAGGATTATTTTGTGTTTTGTGTGTTTTTTTCCTATCCCACCTCGTTTTGGGGGAAACAGGGTAAGATGGTCCTGCAGCTATCCAAAGAGCCTTCCGCCCGTTTGCTGAAGCATGTAGTAAGATGTTACCTTCGACTCTCAGATAATCCCAGGTAAACATTTATAGGATTCATAGGACTTAAATACTCTGGTGAGTATTTCAGGGGAAATACTCTGGTGAGCAGTTGCCCCATCTCGTGGCATAGCTCCTATGTCTTTAGGACAGGGAAGGGATAAAACTATATTTAGCTTGTCTGAGACAGACCTTGATTAATTCCTTTTAAAATCTGAAGTGCTGAATTTAAAAATCCATCAGAGTTTTATCTCCCCACTGGAACTCCGTACCCTACTCTAAAATTCCAGAGAGTTCAGACAGTGAATCTTATGATACATTACTCCTGTGGTTTGAGCTTTCTGTTGCTACTCCAGGTGGTCAGAAAGAAAAGTATACTTTCAAAGGTCTCTTAAGAAAGGAACAGGCCCAGAGGGCTCTTGAATTATATTTCCAGTTCTCTTCCTGTAAAGTCCTTGAGCTAATTATTTTATCTCCCTATGTTCGTAATCTTTCTGCCAGAAATCATACATTGTAGATACAACGCGTTTTAGAAATATTTAACCTTTTGCTTTGTAAATCCATAATTCATGCTGAAAGCCACTTGCTCAGATTCTGCTAAACCACATAATGGGTTGATTTCTGTGTTCTTAGGAATGAGGATAACTTGATTTAATGTGAACTCAGCCTCCTGCCACTGAGGTTATTTAAGTCCTAACTATTTCTTTGACCATTTTGTCCTGTTCTTTAGTGGTTCCTGTTTTCACCAAAGCTTGAAAATATGTTTATTTAAAACTCTCCTTGTACAAAGAAACTAGGCTGAGTACAAAAGCTATAACTTTTTTTCAAAAACAGCCTTATAAATAGTTAACATTTACCTTTTTGAGTTTTCAGATTCGACTTTTACCGGTCATATTTTAAAGTAAATGAAACATTTAAAAGTTCATCTGATAATAATGTTACCATAGTTTTGTTTTTACTGCTCATCTCTTATTAAGGGTTTTAACTATAAAACTGAAGCTGTTTTTGGAAAGACACAAATTTATATCAGTTTAAAGTTCATTAGTTTATCATACTATGAGTGAGGTCATATCCCCTGTTAATGTACTGATTTTGGAATATTTCATTTACTATATAATCCATATATTTCCAACATGAGTATTATGACAGTGTTTACTGTAATAAATCAGAAAGCAGTTTGAATTGAAGTAAATTATTGCACCATTTTATTCCATTTGCTTTGTCACAAAATTCTACATTGGGGCATCATTCTGAAAATGTTTGCAGACAACAGATCCTGGAGCAATCTGAGCCTATGCCTAACATAAGCTTTAAAGAATTTTAATGGCTTCTTAAAGTACCTTGACAGAACCATAGATTCCCAGGATTCTATGTATTTATATCTAAGAAAAGGGCTCTTCCCTGTCCCCCAGATGTGGGTTTATTTGTTTGGTCTCCCTGGTCGGTTTGTTTATTTCTGATGTAGGGCACGTGAAGCACTGAGGCAGTGCCTCCCTGACCAGCTGAAGGACACGACCTTCGCCCAGGTGCTAAAAGATGACACCACCACTAAACGCTGGCTTGCACAACTCGTGAAGAACCTGCAAGAGGGCCAGGTCACCGATCCCCGGGGTATCCCCCTGCCCCCTCAGTGATCCTCCCCCGTCCCCTCCCACTACTCCCCCAAGTTGGGGAAGGGAGGGGGAACCTGCGAGGAATACAGCTCAGGTTTTATCGCCGACTGGGAATAGACGACCTCAATGCTGAACTGCACTGGAGAAAAGGGGCACGGTACCCTTGCTGAGGTGTATGAGCTGCCATCAGGCCGCCCTGAGGACCTGGGCTCCCTCTGCTACTCCCAGGAAACGGGCTCCTGACACAGTGTTCTGCCACCACAGCCAAGGAGGGTGTCAACACCAGCAAATGCTGTATTTGCAGCACGCCCAGGATGACCGTTCTCCCTCGCCTCTGCCCAGCCACTGGCAGGGAGGGGAGACGGTGGTAACAGCAGCAGCACTCTAGGCACGGTGAACACCTGGGACCAAGCCCTGTGGCGTTTTCTTAGTTTGCCTTCCTGGAAGACTCAAGATGTGTCTCTTCATCCTCTCTCTCAGTATTTGTTTACTTTGGTTTTTTGTTTTTAATCTCAGAGAGAGGCGTATTTAGTGGACACAAGCTGTAATATTCAGCAAAACTTTGTCAGTTGGTACCGTTTACAAGTCTGTTAGATGCGTAAGCTCAATAAAAAGTTGGTCTGGGCATTACATCCCCTCTAGCAGGCCAGTAGCTGCATGAGCTGTTGGGAGGAATGGGAGGCAGGGGAAGGATATAAAGCCAAAGGACAGCAGGAACCCACCGCCTGTTTCCCTTCCCTTTCCCATTCTTTTACCCCTAGTTCTGGATGCCATAAGGACCTTAACCTTGCCTTTGGCTTTAGCTGCTAGCATTTCCAAATCTCTGTGCTTTTCCCTTCTTCACTTCCCTCCTATTAAACTTAAAACAGACGTCTTAATTCATCAGGCTGTCCTGGAAGGGTATTGTATCGGGGGAGGAGAGGAGATGGTGGACGTCACCTTCAATTCAAGTCCTCAAAGGTATTTTCTAGATGACTTTTAAAAGGGAGGTGTCTGTGCTTAAGATGATAGGCTACTTGATCCTATTCTTTGCCCTAGTGTGAATCTACAGTTCCATCTGTCTTCATGATTGTACTTGAAGCAGTATTAGCTGAATGAGTTAATTTTATTCAGATTTAAGATAGAGGGCTGGACTCTGCTTGCTCACTTATTCCATCTTTTTTTTTTTTTGACACATTCCCTTTTGGTCTATGGGAATTACAGGGTCGCCACTAAAATATTTTACACTTTTTCATATTGTGTCAGAGAATCCCCCTTCCTCCTCTGGAGCTTTAGGTGACTCTATTCACGATCCAGAGGCTTGAATCTGCAGTGTAAACTGCCTTGCTTTCCCCCAGTCCTTCCCCCTGCCATCACCTGCTTTCTCTGTCTCTAATCCCCATCTCCAGTCAAAGATGGGATTATTAACCCAACTAGAGAGAGACCAAGTATTTTTGGTCCACATCTCACACGATTGAAGGTGTCCCTGAATACGTTTGGGGAGGGTTTATAAGGGGCAGGCTCAGAGAAACCTTTGCAGAGGCAGTTTTGCCAACCCAAGGGCTCTTTCAAGCCGACTTTCACAAAGGGAGCCGGCTTGTTAGTTGGCTTCTGTCTCTTTAGAGCCAAGAAAGTAGTAATTAAGTAGCCTAGATGTAGAAAGGGTCGGATAAGCACTTATTCCCCTGCTTTCCAAAATGAAGAGGAGAACCAGGCCAGCTCTCACTAATCTCAAGCCTGAAGAGAAGAGGTCTTGGAGAAATCAGAGAACAGCATGGACTGGATAAATGTCTTGACTCCCTTCAACCCACAGTTTTGACGTGGAGAGTCCAGCTAGGGTAATCCTGATTTTTGCCAACCGCCTTCCTGCTGAGCCAAAGTTTTCTCATTCCCCCTTGTCTGGGGAAGCAGCTGAGGGCCAGGCCTTGCTCCCTGAAAAATTCTCTTCTCCATCTTTCGGTGCATTGGCCATTGTACTGGGCCAATGGTATCTTAATTCTTGTACCATCTATTCTCAGCTGGCCTTGGACCCCATGTAGGAGTTGGGGGGAGGGGTGGAAATGGGTATTGTTCCTTGTAGTTGATCCTGATATCGTGTGTGTATAAAGAGGACCCCCCGCCCGCATTTTCTGTGTTCCATCCTTCTCACTCCCTCAACAGGATTGAAATAAAACATGCTTCTGTTTTTGTAACAATAATTTTTCTTTTAAACTGGAGATTTTATTTTGTCAATATCGAGGTATCTAGGCACTGTAGTCAGATGATCCTCATCAACCTTGCCTCTACCTCTGTTGAACTACACACACACACTGCCAAGAGGGCAGTGATGGTTCCTTTGTAGATAGATCCTTTGGGAGAAGATTACTGATGTATAAAAGCTGTTTGCAAGGCTGAGAGGGTGCCCTTTTTCTGATAAAGTATCTCTTGCTGGGGCAGAGCCTCACTCCTGGCTGTAGTAGCCAGAACAGTACTAGTGTGGGAGAGACTTCTATAAATGAAGAGGTAAAGCTTGAAACATTTTATCAAAGACTTTAATATTCATTTCCTTCCAGGGTTCAAGACTTAGAGCACATCTCCAGAGTTGTTTCCATCCCTGTTCCTGGCTCTCAATGGGACAGAGCCAACCTCTGCTTCCAGCTTCTTTTTTCCAAGGCTTGAGGGCCTTCGTTTCACTGATGGAACAAGGCAAGGAGAGGCATTGGTAGCCTTCAGAGCTTCCTTACTAGCTATATGTATGATTCCCTTGCTCACTATTCCTGCTGCTCAAAGGCTGGGAAAGTATGAGGGGGAGAGGGAGAATACGCAAAGTTAACTGCTATCAAAAGTCCAAGGAAAACATTTAAAATAGGAAACCATAGAATGAAATGAGATTTTTCTTTCCAGAATGTTGTGGAATTTAAATTTTTTTAAATAATACATTTATTTTAAAAGCAGATATAATAGGTAAGTTGAACAACACAATTAAACCTAGCTTAACTGACATACATAGAACATTGTCACAGAACCAACAGTATACATATTTTTAATTGCACCAAAAGCTTTTACCAAAATTGATCATAGCTGGACCATCAAGTAAGCCTCAGGAAATTTCCAAAATAATTTAAAATAATACAGTGTTCTCTGAACACAGTGGGATTAAGCTAGGGAAAAAAAACAAAACGAAACTGGAAAGTCCGTAACTCTTTATAAAATAGGCAGTAGAGTTCTAAATAACCCACTGGTCACAGAAAAAAAAAAAAAAAAGCACAAAGGAAATAAAATTAACTGGTAATGAAGATATGCCATATCAAAACCTATGGTATACAGGTAAAGCACTAAAATATATAACTTTAAACTCACACATTACAAAAGGCTGAAGTCAGTGATCTAAGTTTACACGTCAAGAAACTGGGAAAGAATAGCAAATTCAACATGTAGAAGGAAGAATGCAGAAAAAAAACAGTGAAATAGAAAACATGTACAATAAAAATCAGTGAAGCCAAAAGTCATTCCCTCAAAAACAGTAAAACTGA
Organism: Mesoplodon mirus; assembly: GCF_964341445.2. NCBI lineage: Eukaryota > Metazoa > Chordata > Mammalia > Artiodactyla > Ziphiidae > Mesoplodon > Mesoplodon mirus. Next base: position 19,564,440 of record NC_138984.1, on the reverse strand, counting down.
TAAACCCATAGACTGATCAGGAAAAAACGCTCAACATTAGAAATGAAAAAAGAGGGACTTCCCTGGTGGTCCAATGGTTAAGAATCTGCCTTCCAGTGCAGGGACGCAGGTTCAATCCCTGGTCGGGGAAGTAAGATCCCTCATGCTACGGGGCAACTAAGCCTGCATGCCACAACTAGAGAGCCCACATGCTCTGAAGCCCGTGTGCCGCAACTAAGACCTGATGCACCCAAAAATAAATAAAATATTTTTTAATGGAAAAAGGGACATCATTCGTATCTTGAGAGTCACCAGTATCATAAACTTCCAGAAACCATAGAAAAGGGGAACAGATCTCAATTCACTTTTTAAAAATATATTTATTTATTTATTTGGCTGCACCAGGTCTTAGTTTTGGCACGCGGGATATTTAGTTGCGGCATGTGGGCTCTTAGTTGTGGCATGCAGGATCTAGTCCTCTGACCAGGGATCAAACCCGGGCCCCCTGCATTGAGAGCATGGAGTCTTAACCACTGGACCACCAGGGAAGTCCCTCAATTCACTTCTTTTTTTTTTCTTTTTTTGCGGTACGCGGGCCTCTCACTGTTGTGGCCTCTCCCGTTGCGGAGCACAGGCTCCGGACGCGCATGCTCAGCGGCCATGGCTCACGGGCCTAGCCGCTCCGTGGCACGTGGGATCTTCCCGGACCGGGGCACGAACCCGTGTCCCCTGCATCGGCAGGCGGACTCTCAACCACTGCACCAGGGAAGGCCCCTCAATTCACTTTTGAAGCAGTATAACCCAGCCACCAAAAACTATCAAAGATATCACCAGAAAGGAAAACCAGGTGCTAATCTCTCCCGGGAATGTTAATGTAAAACTGTCAGACAAAATAAGCAAGTCAAATCTAGCGATATATAAAAATGATAATAGGTCATACCTAATTTGGGTTTACTGCAAAAATACAAGATTGATTCAACACTTGAAAACTAATGGATTCAATTCACACAATCAATGTATAAGGAGAAAAATCAGTCTAGACAGATGCAGGAAAGAACACTATTCAACAGCTATTCATGATTTTTAAAAACTTTGAAAACCAGAAATACAAGGGTATATCCTTAATCTCATAAAAATCTTACATATGTACGTAGGTAGGTTAAATATAGGTAGGTAGGTTAATTGATTACACACAAATATATGTGTGTGTGTGTGTGTAATCACTTTAACCCAAAATAAAAATTATAATTTAAAGAAGTAAAAAGTTTCATATTCATGAAAACAAAAAAAATTAAAAAATAAAATAAAAATCTTAATAAAAACCCTACAGTAAACCTCTCACTGATAAAATATTGAAATCATTCTCCATGAGATGAATAAGATAAGGATGTCCACTATCACAACTCCGTATACCATTATACTGGTCCCAGCCAGTGTGATTAGTCAAGAAAATAAAAGAAGGGACTTCCCTGGTGGTCCAGTGGTTAAGACTGTGCTCCCAATGCAGGGGGCCTGGGTTCAGTCCCTGGTCAGGGCTCTAGCCCGCATGCTGCAACTAAAGATCCCATATTCCATAACTAAAGATCCCTCATGCTTCAACTAAAGATCCCATGTTGCTGCAACTAAAGATCCCGCATGCTGCAACTAAGACCCAGCACAGCCAAATAAATGTTTTTTAAAACATTAAAAATTTTTTTAATTAATAAAAGATTTTTTAAAAAGAAAACAAGATTATAAAGGAACAAAAAAAGTGCTGACAACATAATTGTGTACGTAAATAATCCAAAAGAATCTACAGACTCTTAGGATTAAGTGAATTTAGCAAGGTCACAGAATACAAAGTCAATATACCGCCCCCAAAAAGTCAATTGTGTTTCTAAATTTTTTTTAAAAATTTTAATTAATAAAAGATTTAAAAAAAGAAAATAAGATTATAGATACAATAAATAGAAAATGAAGTTTCAAAAATATATTGTTTATACTAGGATAACAAATAGCTCGAAATATCAATAGATTTGTCAAAAGATATGCAGAATCTTTACATTGAGAACAATGAAACATTCTTGAAAGAAAGACTGACAGGTGTGTGGTCAAATCATGTATAGTCAATTCACCAAATATTTTTCTTCCTTGTTATAGGTTAGCTTCTGTCTGTTGGAAGCAAAGGGGAAACTTGCCTATGTTCTCAGCTATTTGGAAATCTCACTGTGAAAGTTTCACAATAACTTAGTTTTATTTCTTTAAATTGTATATAAGATAACGTTAGATTTGAGAAGCATTTTTAACCCTAATGAAATTTCCGGGATGACTTTACGATCTGACAATAACATAAATGAATACTTTTTTTTTTTTTTTTTTTTTGCGTTACGTGGGCCTCTCACTGTTGTGGCCTCTCCCGTTGCGGAGCACAGGCTCCGGACGCGCAGGCTCAGTGGCCGTGGCTCACGGGCCTAGCCGCTCCGTGGCATGTGGGATCTTCCCGGACCGGGGCACGAACCCGTGTCCCCTGCATCGGCAGGCGGATTCTCAACCACTGCGACACCAGGGAAGCCCAATGAATACATTTTGAAAATTAAAAAATTGAAATGCCTTAAATGTAAAAAAAAAAAGACAAAGATGAAGACATATATCGACTCCGTGGATTGGAAAATAATATTGTAAGGATGACAGTTCTCTCAAATTGATCTGCTGGTGAAACTCAATTCTAAGTAAAATCCCAACAGGTTTGTTTTTGTGAAAATTGACAAGCTGATTCTAAAATTTGCATGGAAATGCAAAGTGCCAAAACAGCCAAGGCAATCTTGAATAAAAATGAAATTGGAGTCCTTCCACACCCAGATATCCTCCTTTAACTTTCAACATTTTAGTACCACCTTTCTGAGATATGGCTTATAAATAGCATACACTTGTATTTTGTGAATTTTCTGAAAGTTTCACCTCTTACGCCCTTTGCATTTACACCCTTTGCATTTTTAGTTCTAACTTCTATCATCTTGTTCTCTGGTTTATTTTATACCTCCTTGTTCCCACTCCCCTTGGTGGTTTTGGTGGTTTTTTGTTTTTGTTTTGGGGTTTTTTTTGGTTTTGTTTTGTTTTGTTTTGCTGGAATGGAAGAGTGGCTACATATTCTGTGGTCTTTTGAAGTTATATATCTTGGCTTTTAATTCAGCAGGTGGTCTCATATGATGATTTTTTAGATGGAATTTAATATTTTGAGTTGCCTTTTTGACCAACAAGAAGGGGGCTTTACTTCAGAAGTTAGAGTAGTTTGGTTGGATGGTCTGGGAAAGAGGTCTCTGAAACCCCAACCTGACTCCTGAGAAGCAGAGAAGTTTAGGGCATCTCCCCTGGGTGTCAGGAGGAGAGTTTAGGCTTGCCTGCGTGGCAGTAAGAGAGTGTACTGTTTAGGTCTCCCTCTGCCAGCTGCCCCTTCATTTCAATTTAGGACTTCTAGGCCTTTCCTGGGCATGGTTCCCAGAAAGTCCCTCTGCTGCTGCTACCCTGATCAGGTTTCTGGATCTGTTAATAATAGACAACAGTGGGGGAAGGGCCAGGATCATTATGGAAATAGGAGCAACTAAACCAGATGGACAGTTCCTATGCACAGGACCCTGTCTGTCTGCTCCCGTCCTGTGTCTGAGGAGCATTCTGCAGTGAACATGTCTTCTAAGCCATTCTTTGGAGCCACATGAACCTTGTGAAGGTCTCCAAGTGCCTTTCCCAAAAATCAGAACACATGATCTGGGGTGCTTATGAGAACACTGAAACAGAATGTTTGAGATTCGAACTCTACCAGAAAACCCTGGGGGGGGGGGGTGATAATACCCCTCACAGAACACCCAGAAGGGAAGGAGGTTGGGCTGCAATTAGGTGAGGCAAATAGTGACTCAGAGAGGCAAACTGTATGTAATCCTGGAATGCAGAAGGGGAGTGGGGAAGGGGAAGGGGAAGTATGGAAAAATAAGGACATGATGATGTTGGAGAAGTGGAAATGGGAGAGTAAGACGAGCATGTGAGACAGGACCACTATTAAGTAAAATATGAAATCAGCACAGTTTAAATCTTGATGCCTCCTAATCTTCCTGTTCTCCGTGAATGGACTTCCGTGTTCTGCCTCTACTCCCTGCATACTCCTTTTCCTTTACCAAAACCTGCTCTTAGTACAGTAAACTCAACTTAGGTATAAATTATGAAAGACCCGTAAGGCTTCTGAAATTACCAGTTAATAAAATGTGAAAACATTTTATCATAAAATATAACACAGATATAGAAAACTACATAAAGAAAATGTATAGCTTAATAAGTTATTATGAAGTGAAAACCCTTATTAGCACCCACAACCAGAAATAGAGCTTGGTCAGCTATTTCAGAAGCCAGCTATGGTCCCCATCCCATCACAACTCCTCCCTCCTCCCAAAAGTAACCACTATCCTGACATTTATGGTAATCACTCAGGAGGATTTTATTTTAATGGGACTAACGATTTAGCTATAAATAATCACTGATGGTAGACTATTAGGCAGTTGAGGGATGTTTGGAGGAGCCACAAGAGGCAGCTGGATCTCAGCACACTCAAAAACCACAGCACTTCGTACAGTTAGTTCCCTCTGTGCCTATGATTAAGACACACCTCACCAGAAGACGATCCCACAGAAGTCCAAGTACAGTGCTGTGCCTAATGCCCTCAGCTCCATACTGTCATCCACTGATCCAGAAAGAACCATACCCCACAGTCTTCCCAAGGCAGAGCAAAAGTAGGTCCCAGCTCACAGTACTTGGGCGAGTATAAGGGACTGGCAGTCTCTGCTGCCGACATGTGAGTCTAGGACATTGCCTAAACTTCCCTGGGCCTTAGTTTCTCACTGTGAAGTATGGGGCCATGATAAAGCCCTTTACAATCCCCTATTCCTCACCTAACTTGGTCCCCTTTCCTCAATCTTGGTTTCTGTTTCCGCTGCCTATTTATACACGCTGTAAGAAGCTCGTTACCTTCCTTTCCCAGTTGGGTGTCTTTCCAGCCTTGTGCTCCTCTTTCTGCCCTTGATCCTCAGACACCATGATTCTGCTTCATTTCTACATGTACCATTATTAAAACACATATACGTCCTTGCATATTAGAGGTGCTGAACAAATGGTCGTAGAATGAATGAATATATGAAACAAATTGTTTCCTACATTCACGTATGCATTCCTTCAATATTTAGCAAGTACCTAATATATACGTAGATACCAACCTATCCCTCTACACAAATCATTCCTCTCCTCCTTTTCTCATCTTCCCCCTTTCCCATTCTATCTTTTTTCCTTTCCCTGAGCCATAGAGTTAGACTGAGTGCCCGGCAAGGCAGGATGCAGAGACACTTCTGCCAGTGGAAACAGACACCATGGAAAGGAGCCAGATGAAATAAGGGCAAAGACAGCTGTACAACACGCAGAGAGAAACCAACCAGAATGAAAAGCAGTGATTCACGGAGCACTGCAACTCAGATACTCCTTGGGTTTCACTCTGAGAGCTACTGCAGGACTGAGGTCAGTGAGGGCTGGCATCAAGATGAAGGACAGACAGGCTCCTCCTCCCTGGAGATGTGATGCCCGTCAATCCCTCCCCTTAATCCTCTTCTGCGCACCCCACCCCCACTACTCCCTCACACTGACCAGTGTCCTGGGCCTTTAAGAGTTGGATGGGCTGGACTGAGGAGAGCGCTCACACCTCTCCCCACCCTACTCTTTCTATCTGGCTGTAAGTCTGCCAGTGACAACAGCAAACTGCAGCAGAAGAGGGGAGGAAGCCAGTGAGTGCAAGAGCAGCAAGGGAGAAAAGGAGCCCTCCTGGGTTTCCTCGGCCCACAGCAGAGAGCGTCGCAGATCTCAGACACAGGACTTCTCTCCTGCCCACGGTAAGGGCCTGGAGGCTCAGACCAGCCTCTGCTCCAAGCTCTGGCCTGTCTGAGTCCCTAACTCTGCCTTCCACATGCTTACCCACCCTGACTAAATCATAGCCCTGGACTCTTTTGCCTGAACAGGGACCTGACCTCCTGGTTTTCTCTAGCTTAACCTCTTTGACTTACAGTTTTCCTGCTGGTTGTATCAGTCACCTCTTTATATGAGTACCTCTTAGCTACCCAGGGTACCACTCAGAGGTGAGCCCCACCCTAGTAAAGGAAGAGAGAGAATTGGAGCAGCCATGCTTTAGCACAAATTCAATTACAGATTGTTGAGGATTACCAAATGAGGGCTGGCCAAGACCCATGCGGAGTACAGAAACCCCTGGTAATAGGGAGAGTTGTGAGACTTCCTTGGAAAGAGCCAGGGTTTGAGTTCTATGCCTGGTTCTTAGCCTGCTCAATGACCCAGGGCAGATTGTTGGTGTGCCAGAGTGCTGTGCTGGGAAGAGCACTTGCTTCTAGTCCTGACTCTGACGTTAACTAGCTCTGTGACTTTGGACCACAACTTCCTGATCTATGATCAGAGGGAGTGGAGGCTTCCCCAGATTTGCTTGTGTATCAGGAGTGCTTATTAAAGATAAATATTCCTGGGCCCCATCCTTGGAAATTTGGATCTGGTAGATTTGAGGTGGAGCTAAGGAATCTCTATTTTAAGACACTTTCCAGGAGATATTGATATAGCCAGGAACTGCTGGATTGATGTGTTATAAAAGAGGAGTCTTCAAGCTCTAACCTTCTGAGGGCTATGACCCATTCTGTCCTCTTTATATGAACCAGGTCTGTCATAATCCTGCTCCAAAGCAAGAGAGTAGACAGAATGATTCTCTTCCTTCCTACCCTCAGAGAGACCATAGACACCTTGAATTCCACTATTAGCCATTGGCACCATTGGCAACTCTGCCAAAGTCCATCTCTAGGTGACATGAAGCCACCTGGCAGTTGAGGACCAAATCTTGCTCGGCAGCCCCTGGCCACTTCCCACTTTATTTTGTGTCTCTATTTTCTCATCTGTGTTATAGAGGTAATTATCCATATCCTCGAGGATCTCCACATATGTGCCTAGGAGTAACCAGCTAAGACCCAATCTCTCTTACTCTCAGTCATTATCCTCTGCTCCTTGCCTTTTGCTCTTGCTCCCACTTCCAAATCCTTTTTCCCTCCTCTCCTAACTGCACCTACATCAGTTGTGATCATCCTTCCCATCCTACCTTCAGGCACCAAAGGAAGCACCAAGCCCTAGAACACCTGGGTTCTAAGTCTCATTCTCTGGGCATTTTGTTTAGTCAATCTCCTAGGATACAGGGGGAAATGAGGTCGAGCAGAGGGATGTGCTACTCAGTATCCGAACCCAAGTGTCCCCCTTCCAGGGTCTCAAACTCCTCACAGCGGAAGAGAACCAGAGCTATTGAGAATTAGAAGAGAAACAAAAGAGGAAGGAGTAATGAAGAGAAGGTATAAGGAGAAGGATGAGAAGAGGAGAGCAAAGAGAGGCTGACTTAAGTGAGCAAACAGGGAGGCAGAGAGAGGATGAGAAGAGAAGAGTGAACTGGGGAGAAAGGAATAGGAAGGGGTCAAGCAGAGAATGGGGAAAGGAAAGAAAGAAAAGAAGGGCTATGAAGTGGGATACGGTGGGAACAGAAAATGATGGGGAGGAGAGACAAAACACTGATGTCCCTCATTCAGTCTTATCTCTGCTTTAATCTGCTTCCTAGAGAAAGCCCGTTCTAAGGGCAGAGTCTCAGTGAGGCCTCTGAGGTGGTCAGATAGAGACCTCAGTTCTAGTCCCAGCTCTGCCACTTCATTCATCAGGCGACTGGCAGCTCAGCTAGTCCTCTGTCCCCTTCTCTATAAAATGCAGGCCAGCTCTGACATTCTGTGGCTCCCTGAGTTGAAACTGGCCCTCTAATGGCCACATGTCACCTAGATACAGGTTTAAAATAGTGATTCAGGAATGGGAGCAGGATTGGAAGAGCATGCCGAGCTCTGGGATTGGAAGAGTTTGACAAGAGAGGTTAAAATAACTTTCTAAGGCTGGTTTGAGAGGAGGTAGGGGTGTCCCAGCAAAATAGGGGTGTCCCAGCACTTGGGCTCTGTTCTCAGGCTTCCCATGTTTCAGGACATCATGGTGAGGCTCCCAGACACAGGCATAAGGGAAGGTAATTCTGTCTTCTTCCAGGGCCAAGGCCCACCGATCCCAGAAGTTCAGAGGAGAGATGAGGCAGGATGTTGGCAAGGGGGATTAGGCTTCAGCCTGGGTTACCTCAACCTCCCTTAGACTCTTGAGTACCTAAGACATTTAAGAGAGACCTGTTACTTTTCAGTCTTCATACAGCTTTTGTAAACCTCAGATTCCAAACTGTGCATCCCCACCCAGCAAAGCAGAGATGCTTTTCTGTCTTCGTTTCTTCCTTCTTCAACCAGAGGTTTCTTCTGGTCTCACCCAAGCTTACACATTCAGCCTCAGCCAGCAAAACCTTTCCCCGTTGGAACTGTCTCAGGGTTCTTGCTCTCCTGAGAGCTGCCTTGAGATATTTCTTCTGCTTAGGCTCAAACTGATTCCCTGAACATTTCTACTCCTTTGGAAAGCCTTCTCTAGGTCCTGCAGTCAGGAAAGCTGTATTCTCAGTGATCTCCACATTATTCCTGAAGACTTAGTCACCCTGAGTGACTTTATAGTCTCTTCCTACTTAAGGGAGATAGGGCACTAATATGCTGTGTGACCTCAGACAAGTCACATCATATTTCTGGACTTCTGCTTTTTCATTTGTAAAACGCAGGGAGTTGAACTGCATGAGGTTTCAATGGAGTACTAACTGAATGATTGGTTTAAGGATTCTTTCAGTTTTTTAGGTGTTCACCACTGTCAAAATGTTAAACTTATTCATTAAAAACCACAACATTTTTATTCAAGTGTAGATCCTTGGCTTATACAAGAGCATAGAGCTTTACGTTTCATGGGCTTGGCCAGTCTCAGCATGATTTGGTTAAGAGTTGAGTATATTTCTTCTTGAGGCAGAGCTAGCATCGAAGTGGCCACTAATCAAACCTTCTAGTTCTTTTCAAGGCAAGTTTGTTGTTAGCTATTTGGACAACTTAACCAGTCCTAAATTAGACAGCACATATTTAAAGGTAGGAACTCTTTTTTAGTAGGTAGAGGAAACTTGAAAATGCGGTTCTGAGACTATGTAACTTATCTGGTCCATTAAAACTGTTAGAATTACTTTTATGAAAAGGAGTATAAAATATACTTTATCATGTGAAGGTAGAAGTGGCTTATTTAAGTAGGTGCAGCACCAAGCGTTGTAGAAGAGACAAAAGAAATACTCTGGCTTAGCCCTTCTGGAGCTGGATGACCTACTTGGGAACATGGAGAGGGCTCCTGGAGGAGGGAGCTGGGATGATTCCACTTGGAGAAGGGAAGCCTAGGATGCAGAGAGAGTCTAGTTTCTGAAAGGGGACAGCCAGCAAGTTGGTGATTCCTAATAATGGGGAACTGAGACGTGTGGTCAGCGTTACCTCGTGGATAGCAGGATATTGGGAAGGAAGGGGTATTTAGCAGAAAGCCCTGGTGTGGCCCTGTCGGAGATGGCTGTGGGAAACAGCATAGGCTCTGGAATCAGATCTATTTGGGTTTAAATTCCGAGTCCCTGTGTGACTGAGGCAAGTTTCTTAGCCTCTCTAAGCCTCAGAATCACCAAACTCAAATCAGAAGTAAAAAGAGCTGCAAACTATGTAGATGAAGTAGCTGACATACAGTGTGCAATCAAGAAACACTAGCTTCCTTCTCTTCCTCCGCTGATCTATTATTCTAAGACCCCGAGATTAACCTAAAGCCTCTTGCTGCTCCTTGCTCCTTTAGGTGACTCTGGCATCAGCTGGTGAAGCAGTGGGTGATGGCGTCCCTGCTGCAAGGCCGTGAGTACCCCTGCAGGAGAAGAGGGCTTGGGGAGACAGCCCAGGGACAGGGAGGAGGCTGGACCCCTGTTCAAGAGCTCCTCCTGGGCCCTCCACCCTCCCCGCCGGCTACCCAGTCCCTGCTTCTCCTGGCTCAGGGCTGCCTGTTAATCAAGACCTGCTGCTGATGCAGAAAGGCACGCTGATGCGCAAGGTGAGGTCCAAAAGCTGGAAGAAGCTAAGATACTTCAGACTTCAGGACGATGGCATGACAGTCTGGCATGCCCGGCAGGCCGGAGGCAGGGCCAAGCCCAGCTGTGAGTGATGTGGATAGCTAGGGGCGGGCACATGGGTGGATAGAACCCTGAGGACCCAGCAGCCTGAGAGCAGGGGGAGGGACCAGTGTCCTATGACGTGCCCTTGTGCTGTCCCTTTTGTGTCTGTGTCTGAGCCTGTAAAATGGAAATTATAACAGTACTTGCCTCTTAAGTGTGTTATGAGGATCAAATTGGTTATCGCATGCAAAGACCTTCGAAGAGTCCTGGCACATAATAAAGCTCAGTAAATCATAGATTATAGATTATTATACTATTATTATTATTACTATTATTATTATTATTATTAGAGCTTGATCTCAGGCATCAGAATGTTTGGATTAAAGCCCTGGCTCTCCCAATTTCTAGCTGACTGGCTTTGAACAAGTTACTTAACTTAAACTAATATCAGTTTCCTCATCTATAAAATGGGGATTAAACAGTACCTGTCCAGTATGTTACAGAGGCCTAAGAAGTTAGTGTATAAATCACCTACCATGAGGTCTGAAAGCAGGATGCATTAAATAAATGTTAGTCATTATAATGAATACTTCTAAGTATCATAAATGTGTCATAATAATGTGCATCCTATTGGCCAAACACTTTATGATCCCTCTAAAAATTTGATCACAGGACACATCTAAGAGAATCTACTTTAGAGACATACCCAAAGCTCACGATCCACACCAGCTCCAGCTGAAGAAGTGGGGGGAAGGATTTCTCTGGCTCCCTCCCAGACATCTGGAAAGAGGAAGCCCTCAAACCTGGAATGGGAGAATTGAATTTGGGCACATCATGCTTTGGTGTAACTGCTTCTACCTTGCAAGTGTGTTTCCACTTGTCAGCCCCGCCAGTCCTCCTGTGATCACCATGTAAACTGGCCATGGAGGGGACCATCCCTTATTTAAGATGAGGGCACTGAGGGGTTATGTCATTTTGGCCCATGTCACGCTGCCAGCTGGTGGCTGGAAGCCAGGTCTTGCCACTCCCAGAACAGGCCCCTTGCCATGCTGCCTATGAAAACAGCAATGACTCGTGGCATCCTGAATTCCAAGGGTCTGCATCTCCCTGTACTAAGGCTTTGGGGGTTCCAACCTGTGGAGGCTGGGGTCCCTCCTCTTGTGGCTTCAGAGAAAAGAAGGGAGTACTGGTCCTTGACCCTCAGCTGCTGCAATTTGGCGGACCCTCTTCCTCAGTGCCCGCACTTGCCTCTTCTCCGGCAGTCTCAATATCCGACGTGGACACAGTGCGTGAGGGCCACGAGTCTGAGTTGCTGCGAAACCTGGCAGAGGAGTTCCCCCTGGAGCAGGGCTTCACCATCGTCTTCCATGGCCGTCGCTCCAACTTGGACCTGGTGGCCAACAGTGTCGAGGAGGCCCAGATCTGGATGCAGGGGCTCCAGCTGTTGGTGGACTTTGTCACCAGCATGGACCAACAGGAGCGGCTGGACCAGTATCAGCAGGATGGAGTCAGAGTGGGCTCCACGGGTCACTGAAGGAGCCAGATGCTGCAGGGCTAGGGACAAGTGGGAGGGGGCACAGGGCTAGAGAAGCCCGAGAGTCCAGATGGGGTGGGCAGGGACAGCTCAGCCGAAGAGAGGCTGAGATACTGAGGGAGGAATGGAGCTTGCGATGGCACAGGCATAGCCAGGCAGAGTTTGGGCAGGAATCAGGGCCCCCAGGATTGGGGGAAGGGACAGGGAGAGGCAAAGGACCAAACTAGGTGCTGATCCTGAGAGCTGAACAGAAGATCCCAGTGACATTAACTACCATAGGGATGGGAAGCAACTCCTTAGAGGGCTTAGTGGGGTCAACTCACTTCAAGTTTCCTAGATTGTATTCACCTTCTATGCCAGTTCATTCATTCATTCACCATCTATTAAGCAGAATGTATGAGGCACTATGCCATGCTTTAGGAACACAAAGATTAATGAGAATCAGATACTGTTTTAGTCAGTAGAGAAAATAGAATTGTGTAAATAATTTAAGTACCTTAGCAGTGTTATTGTACTCTAGATGATATGTGGGTGTCCAAAGGAAGGAGAAATATTTATTTCTAGCTGAGATGGTTCTGAGAAAGCTTCAGGGAGGAAGTAGCGTTTGAGCTGAGCCTTGAAAATGAGTGGAATTTGAACATGAAGAGAGGAGGTGGGAAAGGTACTCCTGCCTGAGGGAACAGCATGAGTAAAGGCCCAGAGGTGGGAAACTGAAGGGCAGGAGAGAGAGTGGGACATCAGCGAGCAGAGGAGTGGCGGAGTCTGGCTGAGGTACGGGGAGGTCAGTGATGTGTTGAGAAGACGAGGTTGGGTCCAGATCATGGGGGTGAAGGAGATCTTAACTTCTATGTTAAGGAATTTGGGCTTCCTTCTGCAGGCAACAGGGAGGTCCCCGCAGGCACCTGAGCCATTCAGGGACAAGGTAGATCAGTGCTCTGGGGAGATTATTCCAGAAACTAACGTGGAAAATGAATTGGCATTGGGGAGAGACTGGCGACAAAGACAGGTGCACAGATGTCAATGGATGAACGTGCACACACATCTGCACACACAAACACACACTCGGTGCTTTTGCCTTGACTCAGACCTGGATGGCTGAGTGATTGGTTCCAGCACGGAGACAAAAACCAGGATGGTCGGATGAGTTTCGGAGAAGTCCAGCGGTTACTGCACCTGATGAATGTGGAAATGGACCAAGACCATGCCTTCCAGCTTTTCCAGGTGAGTCTTCTGGGGAAGGAATAGCAGAAGCCAGCCAAGGCCACATTCTCACTTGGTCGGAAGTCCTCTGACCCTCTCCAGGAACACTCACCTGTTGAATCTCTCCTATGCACCCTGGCACTATGCCAGGCTCAATGGGAAGTGTGGGCAGGACTTGGTTCTTAACCCTCAGTCTTGTTGGAAAAATGACTCATAAACTTATGAAAGGTAAATAACAACATGTTATTACATCAGATCTCAAGGACCTCTCTGCCCTTGGCCAGAATTTCACAAGTGCCTAGTACAGTGGAAAACTCCAACTGGTACGTGAGTAAATAGGAGGAGGGATCTTCTGATCTTTTAGGGACATGTTGGGGTATTTAACTCTTTCTAGTTGAAAATTATCTCCAGTAGCAAATGGTATGGCTGAAATTTTGCTTTTTACTTACTGAAGTGGCTTCTTCTATGAACACTGAATGTCAGGAATTCTGTGGAAGCATGTTTGGCTCCACCACTAATATTGCCCTTACAGGGCAAGTTAAAGCCAAAAAATCTGCTGTTAATAGGGTTTGTCCACTCTCCTCGAAACCCTCTTTTGCAGAGAGCAGATGCATCCCAGTCTGGGACTCTGGAGGGAGAAGAATTTGTAGAGTTTTATAAGTCATTGACTCAGCGTCCTGAGGTGCAGGAACTGTTTGAAAAGTTTTCATCTGATGGGCAGAAGCTGACCCTGCTGGAATTTGTGGATTTTCTCCAAGAGGAGCAGAAAGAAGGAGAACGGGCTTCTGACCTTGCTCTAGAACTCATCGACTGCTATGAGCCTTCAAATAGTGGTAAGAGGACAAGGGTGGAGAGGCACCAGACGTGGGGGCCGGATGGGGGACTGTGATTAGAAAGGTGCAGAGACAAGCAGCCTTCTGCTTAACTAAGGGAAGGCTGAGTCCACCCCATCCCCGCCCCCTGCCCAATCAGCTTCATCTCATTCAATCACTCTTTCGGAAGGAGAGAGCCATTTTCTGCCCACATAACACAGGAGTCTCCTCTGTAGTGCTGGATTTCTCAGGACGAAGAACATTCCATAAGTCCCCTTTCCTCCACCATGCTCGTTTCTCATCCTTCACTTTCAGGAAGTTCTTCCTGATATCAACATTTGTCCTCAGTGGAAACGGAAAATCCTTGGTCCTCTTGCTTTTTTTTTTTTAAGTTAACTAATTAATTTATTTATTGGCTGCGTTGGGTCTTCATTGCTGTGCACTGGCTTTCTCTAGTTGTGGCGAGTAGGGGCTACTCTTCGTTGTGGTGCGCAGGCTTCTCATTGCGGTGGCTTCTCTTGCTGCGAAGCACAGGCTCTAGGCGCACAGGCTTCAGTAGTTGTAGCACGCAGGCTCAGTAGTTGTGGCTCGTCGGCTGTAGAGCTCAGGCTCAGTAGTTGTGGCGCACAGGCTTAGTTGCTCCGCGGCATGTGGGATCTTCCTGGACCAGGGCTCAAACCCATGTCCCCTGCATTGGCAGGCGGATTCTTAACCACTGCACCATCAGGGTAGCCTGGTCCTCTTGCTTTTGGCCTCTTCTCTAGTGCATGTGATTCCTTTTCCTCCAGCTCCCTTCATGGTTCCTGTTGGCTGTCTCTTTAAATGCTGGCTTTCTATCCTTTCCTGGCTTTCTCCAAATTCTCCAAGTGGTTCTTGAGTCCTAAGCCCCTGAGCAGGGAAACTAGTCAGTCCCTGGCTGAGGGGGATGATGAGGTGGCCAATCATTTAGCTCTTTACAAGCACAGCTAAAATATGCCGTCTGCCCTCAAACCTTTCTCTTTGCCCCTTTACTAGACACCTTCCTGCCCTCAATTCCCTGCGGAAAGTGAAGAATTTACGTTACTCATATTAAGTGACTTACAAGGCATTTTACATCTCTTACTTCTTTTAGTCCTCACTATATCCTTGTAAATCAAAACCAATAATCTTTATTGGGCCTTTGCTAAGTATCCCACGATGTGCTAATATCTCTACATGTTTTTCCCTTCAAATCCTTCCAACAACCTGAGGAAGTGGGATCTATTATTGTCAGTTGTACAAAAGAGGAAAACTGAGGTTAAGAAAAATTAAATGACTTGCTCAGAGTCAACAGCTAATGAAAGGAGGAACTGGGATTCAAACCCAGGTCATCTGACTCTTACCTGGTGCCTCTCTTGAGAACGAGGATTACAGATGAGAGGAATGTGAGCTGGACAGGTGACCCAGGTTTCCTAGGTCTCAACTCCCACTCCCTTTCATTCATTCATTCACTCACTACTTCAGCAAATGCTCACTGAGTACCTGTAATGTGCCAGGACCTATGGTAGGCACCAGAGATACAGTGGTAGGTCAGACAAGGACAGCGCCCTCATGGAACGCAGAGTCAAACAGAAAGCATTGGAATCGCTGATTCCAGATTCATGTGGGTGCTCAGAGAAGGAAGGGGCTGTAAAGCAATCATTTCAGGAAACTAAATAGAAGTGGAAGTTGGTGAGTTAAGAAATAGGATCCTCTATTTCCGGTTCAGGATCCGGTATACATCATTACATTTATTCTACCTCCCACCACTTTTGGTGTTCCTTCCCCTTGCACTTGACTATCAGATACTACAGTCTGGCTGCAGAGTGTGGTATCAGTCAGGAGACGGGGGCTCAAGTCCCCACTTTGCTTCTTAGTAACTGAGTAACTCTGGGCAAGGGTCACTTAACCTATTGGAGACTCAGTTTTCTCATTTGTAAAATAATTGGTGATCAAATGAAATAATGTACATGGGGACTTCCCTGGTGGTGCAGTGGCTGGGAATCCGCCTGCCAATGCGGGGGACGGGGGTTCGACCCCTGGTCTGGGAGGATCCCACATGCCGCAGAGCAGCTGGGCCAGTGCGGCACAACTACTGAGCCTGCTCTCTAGAGCCCGTGCTCTGTAGCAAGAGAGGCTACCGCAATGAGAGGCCTGCGCACCGCAGTGAGGAGTGGCCCCAGCTCGCCGCAACTGGAGAAAGCCCATGCGCAGCAACAAAGACCCAACGCAGCCCAAAATAAATAAATTTATAAAAAAAAATAATGTACGTGAAAACTACCTAGTAACTATGGACTTACCCTAGCGATTTGAGTTATTACAGTCAAGACTGAAACTTTGTGCCCAACTTCTTGCCGTTTTCCACCATCCTCGGGCCTTGTCAAACCTGGAGTGAGGAAGCTGGGCATGAGAGTCAAGCTGTTCTGTCTCCCCTGCAACAATGTTACCCTCAGTGAGACTGTACAATCCAGTGGTGTAGAGCATGGCTCTGACATCTGGCTACCTGGGTTCAAATCCCAGCTCCTTCACTTATTAGTTATTAGTTATGTGACCCTGGGATAATTTATGTAACCTCTCAGGGCAGATCATGTTACATCCACCTGATCGTGTTGGTGAGAGCATTAAGAGAGATGCTGCATGTAACGTCCTTGGCACAGAGCAAGTGCTCAAGAACTGTTAGCCATCATTGTTGTTGTTACATGAGGCCTGTGCTGAGGGGGTGAGGGCTCTGGAAGGAGCAACAGGGCCCTGCCCTCAGAGAGTGTAGTCCAAGGGGATGTTGGACAAACACTCCTCAAAGCACCATATGGGAACTGACGATAGGAAGAAACCCTCAGGCCATAGTTAGCAGCAGCTACACAGCCCAGGGAATAAAACACAGGTACCTTGGTCTTGTCACTAACAAGTCTTTGACTTTGATCCTCTCTGAGCCTCAGTTTCCCCATCTATGAAATTAGCCCTTTGGACTGAATACTGTGCTGCCCGTTATGGTAACCATGAGCTCCATGTGACTATTTAGTTTACAGTTGGCCCTCTGTATCCACAGATTCCACATTCGTGGATACGGAGGGTCGACTATACCATGCCATTTTATGTAAGGCACTTGAGCATCCACGGATTTTGGTATCTGCTGTGGGGAAGGGGGAGGTCTTGGAGCCAGTCCTCTGTGAATACTGAGGGATGACTGTAACTAAAATCAAAATTTTAACTCAGTTCCTCAGTCGCACAGCTACATTTCAAATGCTCGGTAGCTTTATGTATTCAGAGGCTATCATATCGGGCCGTGCAGAATAGAACATTTCTGTCATTGTAGAAAGTTCTATTGGACAGCACTGGGCTAGAATGGTCTTAACGATTCCCCTTGTAGATTTAAGGTTCTCTGAGGGTGGGGATGATTGAAATGACAGACACTGGATGGGGCAAGTTTGGGATCTGGAGGCTGGGAGTGGACACCATTGGAAAGGCCAGGCCCTGGAGAAGGCTGGGGTGGAGAACCGCCTGTAGGTGTGCTGGGTGTTGTCACCAGAACTTCTCACTCTAGCTACTCCACACCCTAGGCAAACTGCGCCATGTGCTGAGCATGGATGGCTTCCTCAGCTACCTCTACTCGAAGGACGGAGACATCTTCAATCCGACCTGCCTCCCCATCTACCAGGATATGACTCAGCCCCTGAACCAGTACTACATCAGCAGCTCCCATAACACCTACCTAGTGGGAGACCAGCTTTGTGGCCAGAGCAGCGTGGAGGGATACATACGGTGCAGTGGGGCCGAGGGGTGAAAGGGTCCAGCTCATGAGAAAGGAACATCTGTGGGAAGTTGGGGGGTGCTGTCAGGGGATAACAGGGATTGAAAAGTTGTTGTGGGGGCTTTGGGGCTGCGGATCCCTGGATATCCGAGAGACATGGAGGAGCTACTGAAGACTGGCGGGAGAGTGGTATGGAAACTCTGTGGGTAAATGGAGCTTCTCTCTCTCTCATAGGCTATGAAACTCTCTTGGAACTCAGAGGTCCTGACAGATTTATTGTGAACAAATAAATAAACTAAATGTTAAATGGGAGGCAGTAGAGAAGAGGAGTTAAAAACATAGGTTCTGCAGTCAGACGATTTGAGATCAAATACTAGCCCCCTCACCTGGGACTCTAGGGCTAAATATTTAACCTCTCTATGCCTCAGTTTCCCTATCTGAGAAACAGAGATGACTACAATGCCTATTCTGTCTGGGTTGTTGTGAAGATGAAATGAGGTAATCCATGTGTCAATAGCTAATAAATGGTATCTGCTTTTTTGCAGTTAATCGTGGATTAGAGCAAATAGTCAAGATATCCTTGTAGTGCCAGCAACTGAACTAGTAGCTTCAAGGGATACATGATGAGTGGAACTTCCCCAGGAAGTCTAGTAGAGAAAATAACTGTAAATTTACTGAGAGTTTGAATAACTCAGGTGTTGTATAACGATTTACAAGCAGAACACCCCAAGGCAGGATGTGATGGCTCGCTAAGGGAGGATTGTGAGTTGGGCGGGGTGGGGGTGGGTGGAGATCAGTGTGAGCTGCAGCCCTGCCCCAGTAGACAGAGAAGGGTCCGTGGAGATGTAGCTTGGTGGAGTCTTGATGGGTAAGTGCCGGTAAAGCACTGTTCTCTCCAGAGTGGGGAGAAGAGGGTCCCTAGGTGGAAGATCAGACCTTGACCCCTCCTGTCCCTGGGGGGTGGGGTTCTTGCAGGGCCCTGAAGCGGGGATGCCGCTGCGTGGAGGTGGATATATGGGATGGACCTAGCGGGGAACCTATTGTTTACCACGGACACACACTGACCTCTCGCATCCCGTTCAAAGACGTCGTGGCCGCCATTGGACAGTATGCCTTCCAGGTAGGAGCCTCAGGATGGAAATACTGATGAGGCAAGAGGATCTGAAGGAAGAGGCTCTGGGTCTGGGGAGGGTGGAGGGATGCAGGGGAGGTTACATCAAATGGCATATGTGTAAAAGAGATTTTAACTGTGAAGCATCAGGCAAATGTTAAGGGATTATTATGAATAAGTGTTAGATGCGTTACTAGTAGTCATAGAGCTAATTGCTAGAGATTAGTAATTATTACCTCTAACAACTTCTGTCACCCATCTGGGAGAGGGTGGATGAGGAAACAGAGAAAGTGGTGGCTAGACTGGGAGACAATAGCAATCTGGAGATGAAAGCCTGACAGTGTAACATGAACACATAACTGGGGGAATGGCCTGGCTTTCCCACTCTGAGCCTGAAAACGCAAAGGTCCCGGAGGGACCTGGGTCAGACCTGGCACAGATCTGAGATTTGGGGTCCCAAGAGTGACTTTTAGACGTGGGGTGCCCAGACCCAGGAAGATCTCCTTGAGGCCTGGCATGGGGTCGCAGGACCTTGGCAATCAGGGTACTCAGTTGAGTTAGTAATTAGGGGGGGCTGGAGAAGCAAGGGGGTTATAGGCCTCAGAATTCTGGCTCCAGCGTGCCCTCCCCTCCCCATCAGACATCAGACTATCCAGTCATCTTGTCCCTGGAGAACCACTGCAGCTGGGAACAGCAGGAGATGACAGCACGTCATCTGACAGAGATCCTGGGGCATCAGCTACTGAGCACCACCTTGGATGGGCAGCTTCCCACTCAGCTGCCCTCCCCTGAGGTAGGACCATGCTCCCCCAGCCCAGGCTCTGCCATGGCTTCCCTATCGCCCCACCTTGGCTCCTTCCTCCATGCCCATCTTGTTCCCTTCTTCTCACTCTCAGATGGACCATCTTACTCTTTAATATCCTTGGAGAGAACTTCAGTTTTTTAAAAATCTGATTCAGGGAATTCCCTGGTGGCCTAGTGGTTAGGATTCTGGGCTTTCACTGCCATGGCCCGGGTTTAGTCCCTGGATGGGGAACTGAGATCCTGCAAGCCACACGGCGCAGCCAAAAAAAAAATCTAATTTAACATAGAATTCTAGCTAAAGTTCTCTAAATTTAAAATCATTTATTTACTTTATATATTTTTTCAATGGAAAATCTTTTTTTCTTGATAGTTCATAATTATAGCCTAGCCCCCCCACCATAATCTCAGCCTCTCCCATAACAGCTGCCAAAAGATTTTCTAAATGCTTATATAGACATATATGTGTATATATGGTCACATTTTTAAAAACGTGAATGGGATCATCCTTTCCACCCCTTTTATATCTCACATATAATATCAATATATATCATGAATGTCTTTTCATAAATATGTATTTTCTTTCTTTTTTTTTTTTTGCTGTATGCGGGCCTCTCACTGTTGTGGCCTCTCCCATTGTGGAGCACAGGCTCCGGACGCACAGGCTCAGTGGCCATGGCTCACGGGCCCAGCCACTCCGCGGCATGTGGGATCTTCCCAGAGCGGGGCACGAACCTGTGTCCCCTGCATCAGCAGGCGGGCTCTCAACCACTGCGCCACCAGGGAAGCCCTGTATTTTCTTTTTTAACAGTTCTATAGTATTGTATTTTATGTTATTGACCATAATTTATTCAACCAGTAGGTGGTAAACATAACCAGTAAATGGTAAACATTTAGGCTGTTTATAATTTTTCACTTGTACATAGAGCTCTGCCCATTTATTTTTTCTTTGAGTTGGATTCCTAGAAGCAAAACTGCTGTGTTGAAAAGTTTGCATGTTGACATTTTTGGTTATTATTGTCAAGTTGCCCTCTGGAAAAAAAATACCAAATTGCACTCCAACCAACAGTATAAGGCAGTGACTACAAATAAATCCAGTAGTGAGATAATTCATAATGGCAAACGTGAACAGAAAAAAAAGTCAACTTTTTAAAAAAGGAAGGTCTATGTTTTCTTCTTTTGAATTAATTGATAATTTTATTTACCCCCTTTTATAGGGTAAATATATAGGGTTTTTAATTTTTGTCTTTTTTTTTTTTTTTTTTTTTTTTGCTGTACGCAGGCCTCTCACTGTTGTGGCCTCTCCCGTTGTGGAGCACAGGCTCTGGATGCGCAGGCTCAGCGGCCATGGCTCACACGCCTAGCCGCTCCACAGCATGGGGGATCTTCCCGGACCGGGGCGTGAACCCGTGTCCCCTGAATCGGCAGGCGGACTCTCAACCACTGCACCACCAGGGAAGCCCAGGGTTTATAATTTTTATTAATATATAACAAATTTTTAAATGTTAGAGATAATGTTTTGGAAAATTTTTTTTTTGCAGTCTATTTTTCCTTTTTTTTTTTGGCCGCACCGCACGGCTTGCAGGATCTTAGTTCCCAGACCGGGGAATGAACCCGGGCCACGGCAGTGAAAGTGCGGAGTCCTAACCACTGGACCGCCAGGGAACGGCCCTTGCAGTCTACTTTTTCTTTTCGTCATTATAACATCTTCAGAGATTTTTAAGCTTTATGTAGTCAAATCTGCCAATTATTTTTATGTCTTGTGGGTTTTCATCTCATGTTTTTAAAGGCTTTCCCACCTTAAGCTTATTCAGAAAGATTCTGTATTTTCTTCTGATACTCTTATGTTCTTTATATTTACATGTAAATCTTTATATTTACATGAGGAATCTTCATGTGTCAAATGTGAGGTAGGGGTCTGCATGTATTTTTTTCCTTATGGATAGAGATGTTACAGGTTCGCTTAATAGGAAATCCCTGTTGTATGTATCAAGCAGCCTTCCTGTGGGAACTTCTGACCACTCACTCACTTCCTGTGCCTTTGAGAGCAGTGGGACCTGCATGATCCCCAGGAGGGTTCCAGACGAGATAGGTAGACAGGCCCCCCCATTTTTATCCCCTAGGAGCTTCGGAGGAAGATCCTTGTGAAGGGAAAGAAGTTAAAAACGCTTGAAGAGGATCTTGAGGAAGAGGAGGAGGGGCCAGAGTCTGAACTGGAAGAGGCTGAGCTGCAGCTGGAGGCCCAGATGGAGTCTGAGCCCCAGGAGTTGAGCCCTCGCAGTAAGGACAAAAAGAAGGTAGGCCAGGAGAGTGGTCTTTCTGCTCTGGCATTTGATCAGGTGGTACCACTAGCTGAGAGCCCACATGTGAAGAGACTGGAGCCAGGCAGGGTGGAGGGCCAAGGAGCAAAATGCTCCTTGTCTCCAATGAAAGAGGCATGAGAATGCGTACATAGCATCACTATATAGATTGCCATATATAGATACATTGCAGTGGCTTTCCAACTTCTTTGGGCTGTGAAATCTTTTGTTTTTTTTTTTAATGAAATCTTATATGGAAGCTCAGTATACAAAATAGATAAATGTAGAGCCCTCCTGGTTGAAGCACCCCTTTGGCTCTCTCCTGGGTCTCCCAGGTGACTTCTGAGACATCTTTGTATTACTTCCCAGTCTCCTTGAAGGCTAGTTCGAAAACCACTGATGTGTACGTGTGTGCATGCATGCATGTGTATATTATATCGGGTAGGTAGGGCTTACTAGAGTGACTGCTGTGACCTCAACTAAAGTGGGCTTAGTTAGAGAAAGCTTCTTGGAAAAGGTGAGTCTGAAGAGGGATCAGAAATAGCCAGAGGAGGAGCAGGAAGAGGTGGGGAAGGGGTACCACTGGTGGGACCACTGAGATCCTGCTCTGAAGTCCGCATTTCTCTCTTTTGTGCACTTGCTTGGCTCAGCTGACTTCTAGCTTATCCTGTTCTCTCTGGAGCTGTGTTGTCATGCCCAGGGATGGAAATGGGAATTCAGGAGAAAAATCCATAGTTACTACTCTGGGACTCTCACATCCTTCCAGGTGTGATTTCCATGACCATCTGCATATCTTGATGTATCTGTTTGGGCTCATGTGCATTTTTTTTTTCCTTTTTTTTGCGGTACGTGGGCCTCTCCCGTTGCGGAGCACAGGCTCCGGACACGCAGGCTCAGCAGCCATGGCTCTCGGGCCCAGCTGCTCCGCGGCATGTGGGATCCTCCTGGACCGGGGCACAAACCTGTGTCCCCTGCGTCGGCAGGCGGACTCTCAACCACTGCGCCACCAGGGAAGCCCATATGTACATTTTGATAAAGAATTATTTATTTGTTTTAAAAGATGAGAGGTAGGGAGTATGACATCTGTTTAATAATAATAATAATAAATTAAAAACCTGTTACTTACAAAGTAACCTACAAAGTAATCCTTCAAGCCCAGAGGCTGAAACTGATCCCATCAGTGTACATAGACTGCCTTTATTGCCATTCCCATCCTCAGGTTGTGATGTGCCCACTGTTGTGTCCGCCTATGTGTTGTCAGATTATGTCCCAGGCTCCTATTTCCAAGCCTGGGTTCCTTCTCTTTCCCAAGCAGGTGAGGCAGGAGGGAGAATACAATGGGGAGGCAGTGGGCAGAGCCTTAGGTTGGGTGGAGAAGTTCAGATCTTGGCCATTGGCTTCTTCCCTCTCAGATTGCTAATGGTTCAATTCCATCTTCCTCCCTACTTTCTCCTTTTCCAGAAATCCAAGCCCATCTTATGTCCATCCCTCTCTGCCCTGGTTGTCTACTTGAAGGCTGTCACATTCTACAGCTTTGCTCATTCGAGGGAGCACTACCGCTTCTATGAAACATCATCTTTCTCTGAAGCCAAGGCCAAGAGCCTCATCAAGGAGGCTGGTCAGGACCAGAAGGGAGGGACAGGGAAGGAACTGGGATGGGTTAGAGTCAGGTCTGATGGGCAGGCAGATGAGTCCCAAGAGGATGAGGGAGCGAAGGAGGGATGGTGGAGCCAAGGAACTCCTCAGACCAGGTACGGGGATGGGAGTATTAACAGTGGGTTCAAGGCTCTAGGGGTAAGACAGGTGTGGGAGATGGTCTGCACGGAAGAGAGATAGGCACAGCCTTAGGCGATGCTTCCGAGGAGAATGAAGTGGGTGGGCAGGGTCCTTGAGACCAGGGAAGTGGGAGGATCCACCCCACCCACTACCATCTCCCTACCCACACGCTCTTTACAGGCAATGAGTTTGTGCTGCACAATACCTGGCAGTTAAGCCGTGTATATCCCAGTGGCCTGAGGACAGATTCATCCAACTACAACCCCCAGGAGTTCTGGAATGCAGGCTGCCAGATGGGTGAGGGGGCAGTAGGGGCAGGGAAGAGCGAGTGGAAGAGCTACGGGGGGGGGCAGTCAGTCGGTCCCTGGGTGGCAACGGGGCCAGGGAGTGCTCCGAGAGGAGGGCTAGGCTGAGAAAGATGCTCTCCATGGTGTTCCCTGCAGCCCTTTTACACCCAGTATGTCTGTCTAGCTCCATGAACGTGGGGCTGGATGGCCCCCATGGTGAATCTTTCCTTTTCTCCCGGGGCCCTCAGTGGCTCTGAATATGCAGACGGCGGGGCTTGAGATGGACCTGTGTGATGGGCTCTTCCGTCAGAACGCTGGCTCCGGCTACGTGCTGAAGCCAGACTTCCTGCGTGATGTCCAGAGTTCCTTCCACCCTGAGAGGCCCATCAGTCCGTTCAAAGCCCAGACCCTCCTAATCCAGGTATAATGGAAAGAGAAACCATTGGGAAGAAACTGGGATGGCTGGGACAGAAGCCAGGGAGGGTGGTGGGTGGAAGGGGTGAGGGGTGGGTGGCTAGGCCTGACAGGAGTGTAATGGGGGGAAAGTTCCTCATGAGGCAGCAAGGACTTTGGAGCCAGTTGCCTAGGTTCAAACCCATTTACTAGTTGTGTAACGTCAGGCAAACTCCTTAACCTTAGTCTCCTCACCTGCAAAATTGGGGTAACAATACTGCCTACCTCTCAGGGCTGTTGTGATTAGTTGATCTGAAGTGCTTACAACAGTGCCTAGGGTACAGTAAGTGCTGTAGAAGGGCTGCTGTCAAAATACCTACTTTCAAACCTTGCTAAATTTCTACTTGGATGCATGTTAAATAGCAGGTGAGGTACTAGAATATATTACCCATGAGAATTAGCTTTGCAAACCCCAAAGCTGTAGTGCAAGGTCCTGCGTCTCCCCCGCAAATGTGGGAGAGCTGGAGGGGGGCTGGGCTGAGCAGGAACTAGTGAGGCTCCAGAGCTCTGGTTGCAGGTAATCAGTGGGCAGCAACTCCCCAAAGTGGACAAGACCAAAGAGGAGTCCATTGTGGATCCACTGGTAAGAGTGGAGATCTTTGGCGTCCGCCAAGACACAACCCGGCAAGAGACCAGCTACGTGGAGAACAATGGTGAGACTGGGCAGTGCTGGGGGAAAGTGGGAGAAGCATGGCTGTTGTTTTCCTACCATCCAGCCCTCCATTAAGCACAGTCCATCACCCCTCCCGCCACCTTCATGGGAGGCAGTGTGGAACCGGACAAAGAGTAAGGACTTGGACATCTTGGGTCTGAAGCCAGGCCTCTCACTTACAAGCTCCAGTGACTAAGCAAACTGCTTACCCGCTCAATCTCCTCACTTGTAAAACGCTGCTAGGAAAATTAAGCGAGAGAACATGGGAAAGCAACCCAACATGGTCAACAATGTCTGTTCCTTCATTTCTTCCCTCACTTACCCTCCCCTGCTCAGGTTTTAATCCATACTGGGGGCAGACACTGTGCTTCCGGGTCCTGGTACCTGAACTGGCCCTGCTGCGTTTTGTGGTAAAAGACTATGACTGGAAATCCCGAAACGATTTCATTGGTCAGTACACCCTGCCTTGGAACTGCATGCAACAAGGTGAGCCAGTCCTCCCACCCCTGGCCCGCACCCCAGCTCTGGCTGCCTTCCTAATACTGTCCCCCGCCCCTTTCCAGGTTACCGCCACATACACTTGCTCTCCAAGGATGGCATCAGCCTCCATCCAGCCTCCATCTTTGTGCACATCTGCACCCGGGAAGGTTTAGAGGGGGTTGAGTCTTAAGGTGGGCACTTCACAGGAAGAGTGGGTGCATCGGCTTTAGACGGTAAGAAAAGCCTGGAAGGATGCTCCAGAAAGCAACCAGAGGTGGTGAAAACCAAGCTTTGGACTGTGCATTCCTAGGCACAAAATGACTTCATCCTTCCTGACAAGCAAATCTAGGACCTGATTTGTCACCTTCTTTCTTTTCCCTTTCTTCGTTTTCACCAGCCTTTGGTATCATTCCTGTCCTTACCCTCTGCATACTCTACACTGGAATTCCTTCCTTCCTTCCTCTTGCTATAGGTTCAATCCCATACCCAGATCTAGGACTACACTTTCGCACCAACTCTGGCTCAAAGGCAGATTGCAACTAGAAATCCAGAGAAGGGCTTGGGGCAGACAAACCCTAAGAGGCACTATCTCCTCCACCTCTAACTTCCTCAAAGTCCAGAGCCAAAGGAAGGACAAATCAAGCCCCAAGGCTCCCCAGGCAAAGGCTGGGGAAGGAGATCTGACCCCAAGACTGTATTACGACTCTCAAGAGAACACTACACAGCCCTCAGAGTCTCCACTGGACTGCTGCTCCCTAGCCCCTCTGGTATAAATAGAGCTTCTCTCTCAATGTGGCTTGAGTACAGTCTCTCATTGTTGGGCAAGAAGGGGAGCTGTGAGGGTTGGGGAACATTTGGGTAGACAGGCGGGATAGGAAAAAGGTGGAAAAATAGGGCTTCCGGGGGCCCCCCTGCACTTACTACAAGTAGGGCTTCTAAGGGACAGGGCAAAACGAGGAGACAAAGAGTTATGTGATCCCAGCCCTCCTAAAGAGTTTGCCTGGAATAGTCCTGGCTTATGTCTGGTGTCTCAGCATAATTATTAACAGTACCCTCTTCAATTTTCCCAGTGTGTCCCAGTTTAGATGATTAATTATACAGTCACTGTGAGGCACTGACAGAATCCTGGGTTAGAGATTTACCTTCCCAGTTGTCTGTCTTTCTCCCTATCCTTGTGCTTTAACTCTAGTGCAGCAGCTGAGCCAGTCGGGATGGTGCCGAATTAAAGCTGCTTCCGTGAGGAGGCTTAGTGGGTGGCAATCCTCCCTCTACAGGTGGACAAACGGACTCAGAAATAGGGAGCAGGGCATGGGCTGATTCAGGCTTGAGGACAGAGAGAAGGCAGACCTGGGCGTTTCAGAATCAATCGCTCAGTGAAGATGGAAGGAGACAAAGGAGAGACAGAGGCCTGAGAGGGGACAGGGCAGACTGAGATGACAGCCTGGCAGTGTTAAGTCAGGGACTTGGACGAGTCTATATAAGCTACTCATCATTTAACCATGCTTTATAGAGCAGTGGGCACAACAGCACATGCGGTTAGATACAACTGTTCTGAGGATGCCGAAAGAAAAGAGGACTTGACATAGTAAGAAGGAAAGAGAGGATGAAATGGGTAAACCACGACCTTATAGCCAGGGACTCTGGTGGAGTGATGGTGAAGAAATTAGGAACTCACAGGTTAAAAACACAATGTGCCTCAACAGAGGTCAATCTGTGGTTCAGGTCTCTCTTTTATATCAACTTCCAAGTACTGCGGCCAGAGACCCGGGAGGGTTCCAGCCTCTCTGACACCCTGAAGCCAAGCCTTTCGTCTGGCCCCGAGCTCCTCAAGCTAGCTCTGGCTCCAGTCTGCACATCGGGGCCCACACCCTCTTCTTGTCGGGAGGTGGGGGAGGCCCTCAGCCCTCAGGTCCAGTGGGGGGAGCAGCAGGAGCAGGGGGGCCGGGATCCTCCAACTGCACGTCATGTAGGTGCACCGTGGGCGTGGTGGGGTCCTTGCCCACGCCTTGGTTTGGGTCAGCCTGGTCAGGGTGGTGCCTGCGCACGTGCTTGACCACCTGAAATTTCTGCTTGGCCTTGTAGCTGCAGAGGCGGCAGAAGAAGGGGTGGCGGTCGGTGTGGGTGAGGGCGTGATGGCGCAGGCCGGCGGCCCAGCGGAAAGCACGGTGGCACACATTGCACACGTAGGGCTTGGCCTCGCCGTGCTTGCGGAGGTGGGTGCGCAGCAGGAAGCGTGTCTTGAAGGCCTTGCCGCACTGCTCACACATGAAGGCCCGTGCTTCCCGGTGCCGCGTCTCCTGGTGCACACGCAGTGCGTCGGCCCTGTTGGTGCGGTACTCACACTCGGGGCACTGGTATGGCTTCAGTCCTGTAGGACAGGGCAAGGACAGGGAACACGTCACCACTGAAGGAGGTGGGGCAAGGATCAGTGGGCCGGAGGAGTCACTGTGATCCTGGGACACGAGGAACACAAGCAGCAACCTAAGGACCATGTCCTTGGAACGGTCCAATCCTGTCTGGCATTGGTGTGTCCTGTTCCCAACACAGCCCCGTGTATACAGTGGGTGCTCGATGGATGCCGGTAACTAACTGGACCCCTAAGTAGCCAACTGACAGCAATAAATACTCAAATATGACAGTGTTTCTACATGGGGAACTCCAACCCCTGTTTGGTCATGGAGTACTCATGGAATTGGGAATCCACTGAAATGGATCCCTTGTTCAACACAAGAAGTAAAAGAAAATGCTTAAGAGGGAAGCGGGAGAGGCAAAAGAAGGGTAGAGGCAGAGGGCCTTGAAATGCCTCTGGTTAACTCCTTTACTTGGGGGGGGGCATATGCAACACTCACAGGCACACCATCACTAACCCTTCTCTGAGAACCTGTGGTTCATGGACTGCACCCAGGAGAAAAAAAAGGACAAGTTAAAACAGGTGAGGGACTTCCCTGGTGGCGCAGTGGTTAAAAATCCCCCTGCCAATGCAGGGGACACGGGTTCCAGCCAGGGTCCGGGAAGATCCCACATGCCGCGGAGCCACTAAGCCCGTGCGCCACAACTACTGAGCCTGTGCTCTGGAGCCCGTAAGCCACAACTTCTGAGCCCGCGCCTAGAGTCCGTGCTCCGCAAGAAGAGAAGCCACCGCAATGAGAAGCCCTCGCACCGCAACGAAGAGTAGCCGCTGCTCGCTCCAACTAGAGAAAGCCTGTGCGCAGCAATAAAGACCCAACGCAGCATAAATAAACAAACGAACAAATAAATAACAGCTGAACCCTCTACTTTCTCGTCCTCACTCATGATAGTTCCATCCTGTCTCTGTAGGGACCAGGCAGACCTGCTCAGTCACTCATGTTTGAGTTGGAGGCTCTCAACCAGAGGTGGGTGACCTTGTGCCCTCATAGCCCGGGAAGCTTTTGCAAGGTACACACGCCCAGACTCTCAGGTTCACCTGTCTCCTGATCCTGATAGGCTTTCAGTGGGTTGGGAAGCTATTCTGGCTTTTCGGTCTACCTACTATCCCTGATGTGAATACTGCTGTGCGCCCCGCATCTGAGTAAGGACATACACCACCTCAGGGAGGCTGGGTGTGCTGGGGCGCAGGGGAACCCCTCGGGCCTGTCAGGACCGTGCGGACTCACCTGTGTGCTTGGTCATGTGGCACTTGAGCTGGTTGACCCACTTGCACGTGTAGCCACAGTCGGGGCACAGGTACTTCCGCTCCTCCCTGTGAGTCCGCATATGGTACTGGAGGGGGAGAGCACAGAGCACACCTGGGAAACGCGTGCCCCTGGCACTCACTGGGTGTGGACAGAGAGCGAGCAGGCAGAGGGACGGCTGGCAGGTAATCCCGTGCCCTGCACCGAGCCTACCCGTTCTCCCCCACTGCCAATCAGGTCTCCGAGGCCAGTCACTCTGGCGCAACCCTAACCCATCCGGCCGACCCCGGGTCTGCCCTGTCTCAACCCTGCCACGTATTAGCTGTGTCTTCGGGCAACCTTACCCCTAATTCTCAGTTTACTAATCTGGAAAATGGGAAACAGTAGAAGTATATCTCATATGTTTGAAAGGATTAAGATTAGTGTCCGACATATAGTGTAAGTACTCAATAAATGTCAGCTGTTATCATCTAGGTTCTCTACAAACTATGACACGCCTTTATCACATGCCAAGCATGTATTACGGAATTGCATCTCTGTAGCAACCCTATGAAGTATTATACCCTCTACACAGATGAGGAAACTGAGGTTTGGAGAAGTGAGGGGACTTGACCAAAGTCACAGAGCTAATTCTCAGAAGCGTCAGGATTAAAGAACCCAGGTAGTTTAACTCCGCAGGCTGCATTCCTCCCATTCCCAGACCCCCCAGCCCCTGACCTTACCTTGAGGCGAGAGGGGTCAGCACAGGCATAGGGACAGAGGTGACAGCGGTAGGGCTTTTCCCCAGTGTGCACGCGGCTGTGCCAGGTGATCTTTTGCCGGTTCTTGGTGCTGTAAGCACAGTCAGTGCACTTGTACAGCCGGGTGCCCCCGTGCCCTTTCACGTGGTGATCGAGCACCAGCTGATGGCGGCACGCAAAGTCACAGAAAGGGCAGCGCAGAGGGGGCTGGCCAGCATCCCCAGCTGAGGATGCCGCTGCTGAGGTCTCCTCATGCTGTTCCAAGTAGTGCTTCACCAGGCCCGCCCGCTCCCGGGCAGCAAAGTCACAGAGCTGGCAGCGGTGGCCGAAATGCTGCTGCCTTCGGTGCTCGTCCAATGCCGGCCGGCTGGGGAAGGCCTCCTGACAGGCCCCACATTCGAGCCGCGGGTGCTGTTTCCGGGTGTGCCCTCGCAGGCTGGCAGGGCTGGGGCATAGCAGCCCACAGCGGGAGCAGTGCAGGG
Source organism: Mesoplodon mirus (assembly GCF_964341445.2). Classification (NCBI taxonomy): domain Eukaryota; kingdom Metazoa; phylum Chordata; class Mammalia; order Artiodactyla; family Ziphiidae; genus Mesoplodon; species Mesoplodon mirus. The sequence continues at coordinate 19,534,321 of NC_138984.1, read as the reverse complement.
GGCCCTCAGTGCCCTCTGTGGGAGAGCCAGGGACAGGGGGCGCAGGCTCGGGATGCCGGCGCAGAGCATGCTGCTTGAGTGCTGTCTCGGAGCTGAACTGGGCCTCACACTGGCGGCAGGCAAAGGCGGGGGTGCCCTGGTGGCAACTGTTAACGTGGCGAGTGATGTCATGGCGAAGGTAGCCACTATAGTCACAGAGTGGACAGAAGTGGGTGGGTGTTTTGTCGTGTACCCTCAACCGGTGCAAGCGCAGTTTTGAGTTGGTACCAAATGTCTGGGGACAGGAGCTGCAGGGGATGCGGCCAACACCTGTGTGTCGGGACTGGTGAGCCTCTAACCGGTACCGTCTGGTGGTGGAAAAGTCACAGAAAGGGCACTGATGTGGCTTCACCCCCTCATGCTTCAGCCGCCGGTGCTGCTGTAGGCACCGGCTCTGCTTACAGGTGAAGCCGCAGTCCCCACACTGAAGAGGGGGCCGGGGACCATGGGCTGCGGCGGGGTGCCTCCGCTTCTGGTGGAGCCTCAGGGCGGCAGCAGCCGGAGCGGTGAACGGGCAGAGGCCACAGCGCAGCTCTCCAGACTGCTCAAGGGGGCAGCCCCGGGTCTGGTGAGTCCTCAGGGCCCGTTCCTGCTGGCAGCTGAAGGGACACGTGGGGCAGGAGAAGCGAGCCCCCTTCTGCTTTGGAATCAGAGCTGCATCCCCATCACCAGGGCTGCGCTCTGCACTCCCACTGCTCAGGGGAGCAGAATCCCTGCTGCTCTGCAGGGACGCAACAGGCTGGGTCTGGGAGGCGCCTCGCTTTCCTCCCCCGCCACGTCCGCCCCGGCAGCCTTCAGCCACGTGAGAGGTGATGGAGGAAAGCCGAGAGCAAAGGAACATGCATGAGTTGCAGTGAAACTTGCCCTGCTCAAAGTGGAACTTCTCAGGGGCCTCTGTGGGCGAGGAGTCTCCTGCAGGAGGGACTGTGGAGCCAGAGAGTGTGGCAACAGGCTCCTCTATGTTCTCTGGCTCCCCAGGAAGCTTGGAAGGAGCATCTTTTGGGAGCATGATCTCTACTTCTAATGGTGCGGGTGGGGGCTTCCCACCTGCTGCATCCTCTGAGGCTGGTGTGCCCGGGGGCTGAGGATGCAGAGGGATGGGGGAATCTGGTCTGGGCAGGCCCCTGTTCTTTCTGAGGAGAACAGGGCACTTCTTCAGCAGATGGGTGCTGAGGCCACGCTGTTGCTTGAAGCTGGCTCCACACTCAGGGCAGAGGAGGGGCTCTCGGTGGCCCTGGCACCCAGTCCTGGAGTGCAGACTCAGGGCCTTCTCCCGGCGGGTGACGAAAGGGCAGTGGGGACAGCGGAAAGCCCGCCCCTCTCCCTGTATCACTACCATCTGAACCCGCCCCTCCAGCACCAGCGCCTCCGCCTGTTCTTTGTCCTGCCTCCTTAGGGCCTTGAGTAGTGATTCTGATTCAGGGATCTGGGGCACGGGTACTGTCTCAGTGGGTGGATTTGCCTTGAAGGTTCCCACCCAGCTGTTAGGGGGCTCCTCTGAGGAAGGGGGATTTATAGGGGGCGCAGAGACTGGCTTTCCCAGAATGGACTCTTCAGCACCCAAGCCGGAAGTTCCAGCACCTTCAAAGGTAGACAGCTCTGTCAAAGTTCCCTCTGGCCCTTCCAGTCTCAGAGGCCCTGAGGGATCCAGGGGCCTGAACTCCACAGGAGCTGTTTCGGTGATCTCCTCAAGGGGCGGGTTGGCCACAGGCTCCAGCTCCACTCCCAGGGCCTCTAGGTGTAGCGTGCAGCCTCCCTCATCTACCTCCGCCGGACTGGGGCTGCCAACCAGGTCATGCCCCTGGGGAACCTCACCGCCGTCCTGTTTCCCAGCACTGTCCTCCTCACTGGTCTCTGGCGGGGCCTGATCCAAGCCGGGGTCCACCACCGTCCCTGGGTCACGGTCTGGCCCCTCAGGCTGGGCAGACAGCTGACTTGAGGGCTCTGAGTCTGGTGGGGGTGTTGGGCACTCTCCGGCTCCCTCTGGCTCCTGGCTGGCACGGCGAAGCTGCCAGACCTGGTCCCCGGGCACGTAGCCGTGGGCTTTGCGCTTGTGGAAGAAGAGGGCGGTGTTGCTGAAGGTGCGATAGTCGCAGAGGGCACAGTGGAACTCTCGGAGGCGGGTGTGCTTGCAGTTCTCATGGCTCAGCAGGGCCTGCTTGTGGCGGCTCTGGTAGCTGCAGTAGCGGCAGGGGTAGAGTGGGGCGGCCGTGCCGGGGTGGTGCTGGGAAGCCATGTGCTTCTGCAGCTCGTACTTCCGCTTGCAGGCGAAGGCGCACACCTCGCACATCAGGGACTTGCCCTGGTGCCGCAGCTTGTGGCTGCTCAGCTGATCAGCCCGGTGGCAGCGGTAGGAGCACTGGTTGCACTGGTATCTGGTGACGAGGGAAAAATCACAATCATAAATGAATCACAGCAACGACCAGTAACTGTGTAAATACCTACTACGGGCCAAGCTCTACACTCAGCGTTGTACGTGCATCATCTAATTTAATCGTCTTAGTGAGGAGACTAAGGCACAGAAGTTAGTAACTTGCCTCGAGCTACAAAGGAAGGGAAGGGCAGACGCTCTAGCTTCAGGGCTCGTGTTCTACCCCCTGCTCTACACTGCTCCCTAAAGGGAAGCTATCATGCATCAGTCAACCTCTGTGGACTTCTGAGGAGCTGACATGGCTACAGCCCCACGGGGCAGGTTTCTGTGCCTAGTTCCCACTCTCCCACGGAGACGTGAAAGCCACGGAGAAACCCCCTAGCCAGCTGTGCCCACAGGTCACAGGGGAACTTGCCTGGGTTTGGACGTGGCCGGGATTGGAGCCACAAGCGTAGCCCATCTACTTCACCAGGACTGGACTCAGAACTCAAATGACACCTTGGTCTCTGGGCCTCTCCTCTGGGCCTACACCCCCTCCCCTGAGCCCAGAGATCTCACACAGTGCAGACCAGGCCACAGGCAGAGGTCAGCTAGAGGCAGCGGAGCCGAGATGACAGGAGCAGAGGGCCGTGCGGAGGAGTCTCTCTGGGGCCAGAAGAGAGATGGGGCCGGAAGCTGACTGTGAGAGGTGGCTAGCTTAGCTCCAGGTCACTGGGTTAGGGAGGGAGGCAGGCGTGTGCTCCTACCTGAGGTCACCCGCGTGTTTCCGCATGTGCACACTGAGGTAGTGCTTCCACTTGGTGACGTAGCCGCATTCGGTGCACATGTAATCCTTGGTGTTGGAGTGGGTCAGCATGTGCTTGGACAGGTAGCTCACGTCTCGGCACGTGAAGTCACACAGCTCACACTTGTGCGGCTTCTCGCCTGTGGGGATGGGGGTGAGCGGGGAGAGAACACAAGTCAGACACGGACCGAGGGAGCGACAGACCGTCCTCCCCAGCAGGCTCGCCCTGATGCCCAGCAGGAGTGGAACCTGTGGTGATAGTCGCAAAAGTCAATGCTGCCTCACAGCCCTCTGGGACGACCACTCTTCCACCCTGACGCCACGGAAGGTAGGGGGAAAGCGAAGACCCAGCTTTTCAAAAGTAGCTTCAAAGTCCATTCTGGATTTGTTATACAGCTTATTGGCACTAATGGCCAACTGCTCCACTTAGCCCAACTCGTTCCAGTTTTGTGGAAGAGGAGGAGAAAAAATTAGGCAATACAACATAGTGGTTAACAACTCTGACTCCGGAGTCCAACACAGTAGTAAAGATATTAATAGCAGACATTTATACTGTGCTCACTACGTGTCAGGCACCTTTCTGAGCACTTTATGAAAACGCCTCCTCTTACTGAATCCTCACAACAAGCCCTTTATTACCCCATTTTACAGAGGAAGAAGCTGAGGCACAGAGAAACCACAGAGCTATTAGGCAGTGGTTCAAATCCCAGTTTACTACTGTGTGTCCTTGGGCAGGTCATTTAACCCCTCTAAGTCTCAGTTTCCTGGTCTCCAAAAAGGGGGCAACAGAAATACTGACCTCACATGGCTGATATGAAGATTAAAGGGCCCAATGATGAGCTGTCCCTGTACGTTGGTCGAGACCTAGCGCTAAGAGGTGAGGCTGGGGCCATGTTCCTCCAGGACCATTCCCTGTTATCCCTGCCCACCCACTCAGCCCCTCTCCTTATGGTGAAAGGCAAGCAACGTGGTGTTCTGGCTCTGCTTCTGATACCAGCTGTGTGATCCTGAAACAGGCCATTTAAATGTTCAGCATTTCTCATCTTTACCTGCCTTTCTTATAAGACCGTTATTACGGATTAAATAATATATATGAAAAAACTATAAAGCACTACACAAGCATACCTCAGAGAGATGGTGGGTTCAGTTCCAGACAACCACAATAAAGCAAATATCGCAAGAAAGCGAGTCCCACAAATTTTTTTGGTTTCCCAATACACGTGAAAGTTATGTTCACGCCACTGTAAAGCAATTATACTCCAATAAAGATGTAAAAAAAAGTTATGTTCACACATTGCACGGTAGTCTATTAAGTGTGCAATAACATTCTAACAAAACAGTGTACATACCTTAATTAAAAAAATACTTTATTGCTAAGAACTGCTAACTATCACCTGACAATGCAGGGTTGCCACAAACCTTCGATTTAGAGAAAAACACAGTGTCTGCTAAGAACAATAAAGTGCAATAAAAGAAAGTATGCCTGTACAGATGTGAGGTTTTAAGAAGCCTCAGAAAAATGAGATTTTGTGACTAAAGCCTATATAGAAATGAAGTGTTTAATGGAAACAACAATGGCTTTGCCACAAGCTGCCTAAAAACTGTCCTCCCAAACTGAAGAATCTTTGATGAGATTTTTTTTTTTTTTTTTTTTTTTTTTTTTTTTTTTTTTTTTGCGGTACGCGGGTCTCTCACCGCTGTGGCCTCTCTCGTTGCGGAGCACAGGCTCCGGACGCGCAGGCCCAGCGGCCATGGCTCACGGGCCCAGCCGCTCCGTGGCATATGGGATCCTCCCAGACCGGGGCACGAACCCGTGTCCCCTGCATCGGCAGGCGGACTCTCAACCACTGCGCCACCAGGGAAGCCCTGATGAGGTTTTTTAATGTCTTGCCAAGCCACCACTGCTTACACAGAGATCACAAATGGGAAGATGCTATAGCCACAAGCTGCCTAAAAACTGTCCTCCCAAACTGAAGAATCTTGGATGAGGTTTTTTAATGTCTTGCCAAGCCACCACTGCTTACACAGAGATCACAAATGGGAAGACGCTATAGCAGGAAGCCTGGTTTGGTTTTTACTCAAAGCACCAGAAATGCTGGTAACCAATTAAGAGCCTGAGTTGAAAAACCTGCAACTTTCAGGTCACCAGACGTGATCATGTTTCAGTGTCACGGCTTTCAAGGCTATAATATATATGGATGGCTCAGTTCCCTCACCCGCTATCTCTCACAGCACATCACAAAACTTGAACTGCAAAGGAAGGCATCTGTCCTAGTCTGGGTTTCTTTGCTTTAACAGGCTGGGTGCTGACCCACCCATGCCTGATTAGGGGTGGGCAGAACCCGACAGGGCTCTAAAGGTGAGGCACGGGACTTCCCTGGTGGTCCAGTTAAGACTCTGCGCTCCCTGCAGGGGGCCTGGACTCGATCCCTGGTCAGGGAACTAGATCCCGCATCCCGCAACTAAAAGATCCCGTATGCCTCAACTAAAAAGATCCCACATGCCGCAAATCCTAGCCTGACCACTTTACTAGCTGAGTGACACTCTAGGCTTATTTGTAAACTGCAAATACTAGATTTATCTCTAGGAACACTAGGTCTGATGAGTCCTACGCAATGTACGCAAAGCCCTCCGGGTGTCTGGCACACAGTAAACGCTCCCGTTTGCCATCATCACCACTATTACATGGTTGGAAGGGTGGAAGCCGTCTCACCGGTATGCAGCAGCATGTGGCGGATAAGCACCCTCTTGTGGGCAGTGGCAAAGCTGCACTCAGGGCACTGATGGATCTTCTCGTGAGCATGCATCTTGCCCACATGGTCCTGGTAGGCCACCGGGTTGAAGGTGGCAAAGGGGCAGAAGGTGCAGCGCAGCTCTTCACTGCCAGGGTGGCCCTGCTTCTTGTGTTTACGGAACAGGTGCTTGTTGGAGCAGGCGAAGTCACAGTGGGGGCAGTGGAAGGCATAGTGGCTTTTGTGGTGGGCCTCCATGGCTTCTGCTGTGGCGAAGAGCATGGGACACGAGTGATGGCGGCACTCCACGGCCCGCACCCCGTGGGTCTCCTTCAGATGCTTTACGAAGGCCTTGCGGTCGGGTGCCGTGTAGCTACAGCCCTCCTGAAAGCAGCGAAGGGGCAGCGGCTCGGCCGCAGCTGCTGCCGTGTGGCTCTTGAGGTGCTCCTTAAGGGCCTGGCTGAGGCGGAACTCCTCCCGGCAGACAGGACAGGCATAGGTATCTGAGTAGAAGTTGGAAATATCCTCATGCATGCTGGCCATGTGGCGGTTGAGGGCATTCCTCTCCACTGCACTGTAGTGGCACAGTGGGCAGCGGTGGGCCTTTTGGCCCAGCTCCCGCAGCAGGTGGGTCTTGAGCTTGCTCTTACTGGTGAAGAACTTTTGGCAGTTGGGGCACTGGAGACTGGGGTCTGGGAAGTGGAGATGTAGGTGCTCCACCAGATGGGTCCGCTTCTTGAAGCAGCGCTTGCATTCTGGACACATGTGCGTCTTGAAGAGGGACTCGGGGCCAGAAGCCACAGCTCCTGGGAGAGGGAAAGGCAGGGAGGGGTTAAGAGTGAAATTCTTCGATAGTTCAGGGGCTGGCCAGTTAATGGGAGAACCACAATTTGCCCAGACAAAATACGCATGCATGCATGGCCTTGTTCCTTTCTTTCTAGGAAACCAAACAATAGCATCTCAAACTTTGTAGCCTCAAAGAAGAGAGAATTCATTCAAGTATTTAGAGAAACAAAATCACAAGGACTTCTCAGACCTTGCTGTGACCTTTAAGAAGTGCTTCACCCAGCCACCCACTATTCTTGAGCTTTTATCTAGAAAGGCTCAAAAGAAGAATCTTGATGGAGCATTCTTGTTCTTCCTGTCCTTGACCCGGAGGGCAGGCGGAAGGATCAGTAGGGTTGCTTGGAAGGAAAAGAACCCCACAGGGAGTGAGCAGAGGGGAGATAAGGTAAAGTACTCCTACTTCTGAACACTGGGGTCATAGAGGGCTGATAATAAATATAATCAGATCCTTCCTGGTCACCTGACAGTAAATATGCTCCCTGTGGGATGGGTTTCAAATGCTGTTCTCCTCAGATGGAAAACTGGGAAGCAAGGATTCAGAAAAACAACCTTAGGGGGCTCAATGTCAGACAAGACAGGCTGCCAGTCAAAAACCCCTGGCATCTTCATACTATGAATATCACCCTCTCCCTCCTCACAAAAGATCTTTCTGCCTGGGGAAAACCAGCCCCAAGGGCGAACTCTATTTACTCTTACCCTGTGTCACCAGGGTCTATGCCCATGTATCACTTTCCCACTAGACATGTCAAAGTGGAATGTTAGGGACGGAAGGATCTGAACCAAAACTCAGAAAACCAAACCCCAGAGCCTCAATACCACGCCCCCCACAGTCCGTTCCTCCCCACCACCAAGAGGTTCAAGCCCCCTCACATCATTACCCTCCAACTGCTGAGTCCCCTGGCCTTTCTCCAGGGCTTTCTGGGAGTTCTGGCTGCCACTGTCCTCTTCTTCCTCTATGTCCTCCTCTTCAGCTGACTCCTGCCCAGGCAAGGGTGCTCCTACTTCCTCTGAAGGCTCCCCCTCTCCTGGGGACACTCTGAGAGCTGAAGATGCAAAGAACTTGATGACTAGAGGAGCCAATGCAGGGCTGAGTGCCTGTACTTCTCACCTCCCACCATTTAGCATAAGGGAATCCGGGGGTTCTAAGTATATTAATTTATTCCCGCACAAGACAGGGATGGGAAGACCAGGAGCTAAGCTGTCAGTGATGCTCCCGTCTGAAGTAAATCAAACCTCAGATAACACCAACCTCAGACGCCCTGAAGGCAAGATCTTTGAGGTCACTGCAGCGGGGGGAGGGGGCAGAGAGGTAGAGAATGGGCGGACTAGACTGTACTTCCCTGGCTCAGGTCCCCAGGGTTAACGGCTGGCGGCTCAGTGTGGGCGAACATCCCTGACCTCTCAACTTCTACTGAGAAACCCAACTCAGCAATTCAGGATCGCATCCTGTGCTCTCAAATCCATTTTCTCTCCCTCAGTTAGAGGCGGCTGCCTCAGTAAGGCAAAGATGGATGACTTTTTCCCAGGAAAGAGGAATCTTCTCTTTGTACCAGAGCACAAATCAGACTTAGCGAGCCAAACTCTCTCATCGGAACCCTGGCCCCTCCTGGCCTGGTTTCTCTATTTCCTCCTGCTCCTCTGCTAACCCCACACTCTTTTTGAGACCAAGAGGAATAAGAATCACTGAAGCACCACCTCCCTTGAAGGTGTCTTTTTAAAATGACCCCAGCTTCTCCTGCCCAATCCCACTTGCTCTAACAGGGAGTCTACAGGCATTCTACCAATGGCTACAGCCACTGATGGGCAGTTTAGCTTCTGCCCTCAGAAAGTTCTGAAATGGATCAGAAGAGACATTGGTTAAGTAACTTCAAGGCCACAGTGTAGCTTAAGCCAAACTTCATTCATTGTCATGGACAAAGACTTCCTCTTTGTCCCATATTTTCTGCCTGGTCCGGGGTGTCTAGATGCCTTCCCACGTCAGCCAATAATCCCGTCCTCCTGAGCCACTACCCCGGATGCTCTTCAATTCAGGCTTACGTTCATGGCATTAGTAACAACTGCCCCTGCTACAGACCAACTGCAGCTGCAATCCAGGCAGGATACTGGGTCCTTGGCCTCATACCTGGCAGCAGCTCCTGGGATGGAAGACCCTGAACAGCAGACAGTTCTCCCTGTGCCCCGGCCCCGTGACTCCGCTGATGCTGCCGGAAGAGTTTGATGTTGGAGCCCACGAAGCTGCAGTGGCTGCAGTGGAAAGGGTAATGGGCCTGCCGGTGCAGCTCCATGCCCTGCTGGCCCCCGAAGAGCAGGGGGCAGCCCCGGAAAGAACAGGGCACAGGAAGCGCTCTGTGGGTCTGCCTCAGGTGGTGCTGTAGACCCTTGCGATCTTGAGCAGAGAACACACAGCCAGACTCTGGGCAGGAGAAGGCATCAGGAGTGCCCCGGTGAATCTTGAAGTGGCTCTTCAGGGCCTGGGGTTGGGCAAACTCCTGTCTACACACAGGGCACGGCAGGGGGCTATCTGGTGGGCTCTGGCCCTGCAGAGGGCCAGGGAGAGTGAGGTTGCTGGGGGACAGCTCTACAGAGCAGGGGGGGCTAGTGAGGCCCTGCACAGGCTGTGTAACGGTCTCAGTGCACTGGTGCAGGGCCAGCAGAGTGGGCTCTGCGAAGCTCTGCTCACAGCGCTCACAGAAGTACACCTCCACCACCTTTACCAGGACACCTGCAGGCAGAGGACCGACAGAGAAAGGCACAGAATCAGACGGACCAAGACTCAGAGGAGTTAGTTACCAGTAGAAAATGTAGGTGAATCTTTTAACATTCATGGAATGGAGGTGGACTTAAGTCTGATTCTACACCTCAAGTCTGATTTTCAAAGCCCCCTAAGGTCAAAGATGGTCTATCTTGCACGTGTGCTTGGATTCCCAGTATCTTGCACAAAACTTGGCACAAAGTAGGTACTTCATAAATATTTGTGAAGTGAATGTAACAAGTATTAACCAAATCCAGAAAGCATTAAGAAAAGGTGATATGTTTTGCCCAAATAAAAAATTAGAAACTTCCAAAAGAAGAAAATGACAATCTGAGGAAAATATCTGCAATATACATGACAAAGCGTTCCTTTTATATTCTGTGAAGAGATTTTCAAAGGCATAGTAATTCATAAAACGGAGAACATCCTTTCTGAGATGAGCCAGATCACATTCATAATAATTGCTGCCATTTCTTTTTTTTTTTGGATAATTTTTATTTTTATTTTTTTAATCAATTAACTAATTTATTTATTTATTTTTGCCTGCATTGGGTCTTCGTTGCTGCGCTCGGGCTTTCTCTAGTTGCAGTGAGCGGGGTCCACTCTTTGTTGCAGTGTGTGGGCTTCTCATTGTGGTGGCTTCTCTTGTTGCGGAGCACAGGCTCCAGGCGCGTGGGCCTCAGTAGTTGTGGCTTGCGGGCTCTACAGCACAGGCTCAGGAATTGTGCCGCATGGGTCTAGTTGCTCCGCTTGCTGCCATTTCTTAAGCAACTGGCAGGACCTTGACAAAGAAAGACTTAGGAAACACTTTTGCTTGGTCCTCCAACTGCCCTATGAGAAGAGGGACCTGGGATGCTGCAAGGTTAAGGCCACCATGCCTGTTAATGGTGGAGCCCAGGTTTGTCCTACATTTATTCTGGTGGTTCTTTTTCTCTTTATTATTTTTTTGTTTAAATAAAAATTCAGTGCAACAACAGAACTATATAAAGAATAACCACCTCCCACCCTCACACACATAATTTGGTCTATATCCTTTCAGACCTTTTGGGGTCATTTTTTGGCAGTTTGCTTTTTTTTTAAGTTTATTTACTTATTTATTTTTGGCTTTGGGTCTTTGTTGCTGCGTGTGGGCTTTCTCTAGTTGCGGCGAGCAGGGGCTACTCATTGTTGCGGTGTGCGGGCTTCTTATTGCAGTGGCTTCTCTTGTTGCAGAGCATGGGTTCTAGGCGCACAGGCTTCAGTAGTTGTGGCTCTCGGGCTCTAGAGCGCAGGCTCAGTAGTTGTGGCACACGGGCTTAGCTGCTCTGCAGCACATGGGATCTTCCCAGACCAGGGCTCGAACCTGTGTCCCCTGCAATGGCAGGCGGATTCTTAACCACTGTGCCACCAGGGAAGCCCCGGCAATTTGCTTTTTAAAAAATTATTTTCACTTGCTATATATCAAGGATATTTTTATCTGTGAGTAGGACATTTAGATCTACCTAATTTTTTTTGTCCAGTTCATGGTACTTCAGAGCACGGGTAAATCAAAATGAAATTTTGCCCTTACTGATAGATTTCTGGGTTGTTTCCAGCCATTACAAATAAAGCTGCCCTACACATCCTTATTCCTGCATCCCTGTGCACGTGTGTGACTCTTTCTATAGGACAGGTCCCTAGAAGTGGAACCACTAGGTCAGAGTACATGTCTTTTAAAATTTGTTTCGTGGATAAATTGACTTTCAAAACCTTATGCTAATTTATACTCCATAAACTATAAGATAGTGTCTGTTTCCCCATAGCCTCACCAACACTAGTTTTATAAAAAATGCTTAATTTCTGCCAAAGTTGAGAAACAATAATGGCATCTTAGAGTTAAACTGGAATTTGTGTGCTAGTGAGATTAAATATACTTAGGGTTATTAACTATTTTCATTTCTTCTTTAGTAAATTGCATGTAGATTTCTTTTCTCCCTTTCTAAAAGAAATACTGTTTCTTTTTCTTATTGTGGAGCTCTTTGAATTTTAAAGATATTAACTCTTCCTTACATATTGCAAATGTTTTATATATTGCAAATGTTTTTCCAGGTTCCTTTTTAATTTATTTATTATTTCTTTCACCACATCAAGGTTTAGAAATATTATACAATCGAACTAGCTAATCTTTCCCAGTATTCTTTGGACACTACCAAGGAAAAATGGTACAACTGTAGCTGGAAGACGACAGTTACAAAATAGGGAAGTTACCTAAAAATAAGAAGTTGAGATGTGGGAAGATTAAAGGGGAGACTCTTTCTTCTAACGTAAATATAAATTATTCAACTCCCACTCTTAACGGCATGCCTTGGGTGAGTTAAGTATGTTATCCGCAAGAAACTAGAGCAGGGAAATACCGCTAGGAAGCCCTGCCAAGCCCTGGGTGGTGGAGAGAGGCTGGGCCTTTTGCCTAATCCCTGGCTGCAGTTCCTGGGTAGGAGGGTCAACATGGAGAAAAGAATCCTTGGGGACTAAAGGAGTAAGGATTGGGCAGAGGTGTCAGAAAGGTCTTCCCTTCTGGATTACTGCCTAGCAGACGTGAAGCCCTCGCAGGGATAGACTGCCAAGAGCTTGGTACAAGTTGTGCACCACCTCGCCAGACTTCAATCAACATTCACCAACTGCAAATCAAATTACATCTCTAAGTATAAAACTAGGATGCTACCTTGTGTCTTCATCATATTTATATACAACGATCAAAAACAGCACAGACAAAAACTCAGGGTTGCTTGTCTCACTGGCCTGCTAGCAACTGTGTTGGTACCTGGGGTCTCTCCAGGAGCACCTGGGGACAGGTTTCCAGCTACCGCTTCCACAATGATCTCCATGTTCTCTGTGTCCTCTTCAGTTGCTGTGGTTTCTACCAGCAGGCAGCCTGGGTCAGCAGGCAAAGGTGGAGGGTTCCCAGAAGGACAGGGGCTCTGGGCAGGCTCTAGGAGTCCACGGTTAGAGAGAGGTCGGGGGATCAGCAATAGCTCAGGGCACAGTCCATCCATCTCCCCAGTGCTGTTGGTTGGCTGTGAGTCCAACACAGGGTCTGTCATCACCACCAACTTGTGTGCTATGTCCTCTTACGTGCTGATAAACCAACCAGAAGAAAGACCAAACAACATATAATTAGATCTCTCACTTTCTTCCCACTTAGTGTGGGTGCACAGCCCAGTGCCTGCCCAATTAGGCATTTCCTTGCATGGCAGCATGCCATACGTAGTTAACCTCGAAGTTTTCTTTTTATGACAATATTTAGAACAAAAAGCATAAACACGATAATAGGGATCAAAATAGGAAAGAGACAAGAAGTTGTAGCCAATACCTTAACTACTGTTTCTTGGAGCTAAGTGATGTTGGTCAAATTACTAGGCAATCTGGGTCTCCGTTCTCTTACCTGCAATAAAATTGGGTGGGACCAAGGGATCTCAGAGGTCCCCTCCCCTCTTAGCATTTTATGATCTCACTATTCCTTAGCTCAAAGCCTTTCCTTCATCATCTGGCCCCTGCTGACCTCTCCAGATTCATCTTCCACCTCTCTCTGCAAAAGATCTCTGAACTGATGATTCAACTTGTCATTGATTTGCCATTCCCCAGACTCACCACATTCTCTTCTGCTTCCATATCCTTACACATCCCTCTCTCGGCTTGATGGGCCTTCTCCCCTTTGCCATCTCTCTTGTCTGGCTAACCAACTCCCAACTATCCTTTAAGAATCTGCACAAATGTCACTTACACTAGGATGGCTTCCGGACACCTTTCATCTAAGTTTCTCTCTCTGAGGTCCTAATGACACACTGTACATAGCTCTGTCAGAAACTGTGTCACACTGCACTGTCATTTACCTATATCAGTCTCCCTCCCTAGACTTGGAGCTTTTTGAGTGGAGTTTATTGATGTTTCACTTCACTGAACCCCAACGGTCTATGCAAGTCAGACAAATAAGGGAATTCTAGTGAAGAACTCCAGACACAGAAATGCATCAAAGCAAAGTTAGGCTTCTACTAAGACATCAAATCAGTGATGCCTTACAAGTTAACACACCTGGAGAAATTTCTAACAAATTGACTATGGCCTCACATTGAACACTGGAACACAACTGAGAGATGAATATCAAGTAAACTGCATAGCTTGTTATACACGGCTAAAATTAGTCTATGCTAAATAACTAGGAATTAATAAGAATGACCGTAATCATTTCATGAAATTGAGTCATGGAGGTCGAGTAATGGCCTAGGGCTAGGAAATCAGGTTGCAGGTGAGAATTCTGCAACTCAAAGCCTCAGATCACGGAAATTCGGAAGGTGGCAGGGCAGGGCACTTCCGCCCTCAGAGGATTCTGTGGAAACCACAGCCTCCACTTAACATCGCTGCTCTCGGGAGTCTTCCAACTCGGGCAGTATACTTGCCTTAGGGGGGAGCCAAGGAGGACGCGGTGTCATCTAGATTGAGCCGCTGGAAGGCGGAGTGAGGTGGGACATAGCTGGGCACTAGGGAAGAAATGAACTTATCTTCGGGGCACGGGTACTGAGAAAGAGAAAAGACAAATTAAGGCAGAGAGAAGGCCTGGGAAAAGGATGAGATCCAGCCTGGGGACCAAGGCACCCGGTTTCCACTTTCCTGTGGGCTCTGACTCACCGCGTGGCCTCGGACAGATACAGTCCTCTCGCTTCTCGGGGCCTCAGCTTTTCTATCTGTAAAGTGGAGGCGATGACAGCGTCCACATCGTTGGGCCGGAGCGGGAATCACAAGTGCCAGCAAATGGGAAAGCCGTTTTGTAACCTGCAAGGCTTAGGATGGAGCATCGTCATGCTTATGGTCCTAAGGAGAGGCAGCGGGTAACCGGGCGCGGTCTAGGGCAGTGACGCGACCAAGGCACCGGGGCGGCTGATGTGATGCGCCGGGGCCTCGCTCGTCGCCGTGCTCCCTCCAGCACTTCTCCCGAGCGTTCCCACCGCCCAGGCCCACCCCTCACCCTGGGGCTCGAGAAACTTTTGCCTCCGGCCTGCTCCACCCGCACTCCCTACTAATTCCCGCCCCGCTGCCGCTCGCTTACCTCCCGGCCCTGCACGGGCAGGAGCCTCATCTCTATGGTCGACCAGCGGCTGGAGCCGCCTCCCGTGACTCCTTTTGTGCGACCGCCTCCGGCCCAGCCGCCTCTAGGACTTCGGGCATTTGGAGGCCGCTCTCTCTTCCTCTGTGAGGCTGGCGGAGTACTCTATGGTTCTGTCTATCGTTCCCCACCCCCAAACCCCCTCCTGGCCTTGAGGCCCAAAGAGTACCATCGAGAGTTGTGGAGCAGAGTGGCATAGCCTTCTTGGTGGGTGTGGCGGGAAGTAGATGAAACAACCCGGCGGCCGGGCGAAGCGGCGCTTCCCTGAAGAGCGAAAGGGTGAAACCATCGAGAGGGAGGGCCAGAGAGTCATGGCGGTAAGGGGCGGGGGAGTGACTGATTATTCCAAACCCGGCTGCTGGAGGCGCGAGCTGGGGTGTAGAGGGGGTTCGGGAGGAGGCTTCTGGGCGACCGACAAGGACCGGGAGCGGGAAGGGCTTTGTCTGTAGCCTTCCACGCATACGAATTTTGGAATTCTGGATCCTATTCTGAGCTTCAGCGGAGGTCACTGCTGTCAGTTCACCGCACTGCGTGCCAGGCGTAGAGCAAAGTGGCAGGGGGGCAGGTGAAGTGTGCTAGAAAAGATTTGACCTCCTACCCTTCGGGATCTTACAGTCTAGAATCAGGCCCTGTCACATTTTATTGGGGGTGGAATTCGAGGAAATCTCCTTGGAGAAAGTAGCAGATGGGCGGGACTTCAACTGGAGAGAATGGAGGAAATAAATTAAAATGGGCATTCCGAGTCAAGAGAACTGCTTGAGCAAGGAAGAAGGAGGTTTGTATATTTGTTCAACAGAGAGTATTAGGAGCTAAGCCATTAAAGGTAGGTGGGCCCTGTATTGTGGAGGCAGAGGAGTTTTTACCTAATTCAGGGACCTGTTGAGAGCCAGTCATTGGAGGTGTTGGAATAGGGAAAGTAGTGGGATTCAAGCAGATCCTTATGAAGAAAGAGCTGGACCCCTGTGTAGCAGTTTGGTGAAGCAGGACGTGGAGACCCATTAAGATGCCACTTCAAGAACTAAAATTAATTTCGAAGAGACAATTTAGGTGGGAGGTAATAAAAAGCTAAACAGGACATTAGCATGTAAAGGAGAGGAGAGGATATTTGAAGTACATGACTCATAATAGCAAGGCATGAGGTTACTGACAGGTTGACAGAAGACAGTAGCTTCTTCATCCCCTCCTAACTCTGGCCAGTGGGCCCCTTTCTAACTCAGCTGGTCCCAGGGACCACAAAAATTCTGTCCATCCATTATCCTGATGTGAAGCCGGTTATATGGTTCTCTCAGGTTTAAGGAATCTCCAGACATAGTCGTCTGGCAAGAAACAGGTATGAACAGGATAATGAAAGGCAAAATGGGGCGAGTGGCCCAGAGTCCCATCCCTTGCATTCCAACACCAACCCCACCCCACAAAGGGAGGATATTGAAGCACACAGTAATGCTGACCTGTCCTTCCTGCTCCCAGCTTCTGCAGGGGGGGAGGGGGTGAGTTGGGGAGGAATTTCAGAGTCCATTTTCTAAACTAATCTTGTGCTTTGTCCCATCTCCACTGCTCCCCACCCCTAGGTCTTGAAAATGCCTTGGGGCCTGTAAGATTCAGTGTTTTCCTTTCAAGATGCCCCTCTCAGACTTTGTTCTGGCCCTGAAGGACAATCCCTACTTTGGGGCTGGATTTGGGCTGGTGGGTGTGGGCACAGCCCTGGCCCTGGCCCGGAAGGGTGCCCAACTGGGTCTGGTGGCGTTCCGGCGCCATTACATGATCACACTGGAAGTCCCTGCTCGAGACAGGAGTTATGCTTGGTTGCTTAGCTGGCTCACCCGCCACAGTACCCGAACTCAGCACCTCAGTGTCGAGACTTCGTACCTTCAGCACGAGAGTGGCCGCATCTCCACTAAATTTGAATTTGTCCCCAGCCCTGGAAACCACTTTATCTGGTAAGGTTGGGAACCAGAGAGAGCTCTGAGAGTAGAAAAGGAGAATGAGGGGAGGTGGGTTTGACCCATTCGTTCACCTCATTTTGACCATTCTTATTCAGGTATCAAGGGAAATGGATCCGGGTGGAACGGAGCCGAGAGATGCAGATGATAGACCTGCAGACGGGGACCCCCTGGGAATCTGTCACCTTCACGGCTCTGGGCACTGACCGAAAGGTCTTCTTCAGCATCCTGGAGGAAGGTGTGGGATGGCACAGACAGGCTTTATGGGGGCAGGGGGTGGTGGTTGCAGGGATGGGGTCTTCGACATCAAAGGAAGAGAAGCTTGGAGAGGAGGAACAGGAGGCTCTGAGACCATGGGAGCACTGGTGGCTAGGGAAACTGTTTTGGCACAGCTCTGCCTAGTAGCATGGCAAAGAGAAATTACTGGCTTTTTCTCCTCTCCCCGCTCCCAGCTCGAGAGCTAGCTTTGCAGCAGGAGGAAGGGAAGACAGTGATGTACACAGCCGTGGGCTCTGAATGGCGCCCCTTTGGCTATCCACGCCGCCGCCGGCCACTGAATTCTGTGGTTCTAGAACAGGGTCTGGCTGACCGAATTGTCAGAGACATCCGGGAATTCATCGATAACCCCAAGTGGTACACTGACAGAGGTGAGAAGCAGCTGGGGTCTTGGCTAGGTTGTTTTTGATGTGGTATTAGAACAGGAGGGAACAGGCTGGTCTTTGTGGCCAGATATAAAGCTGTGGGCTAGCACTTTATATTTCTGGGCAAATATAAGGCTCTAGCCTAATTCCCATAGACGAAGGGGAGAGAAAAGTTGTCTACAGGATTGATTTCTTCCAATGCCAAAGTCATCAGGCCTCCAGGAGCAGAGTTGGGCATGAATGTGGACATCTGGGGCAGAGTACATGATTCATTTTAGGTCCTGACCATCATCCCGGCTGTATTCTTAGGCATTCCCTACAGACGTGGCTACCTGCTTTATGGGCCCCCTGGTTGCGGAAAGAGCAGTTTTATGTGAGTAGAGTCAAACTTCCCTTAACCCTCAAACTGGAGAGAAACTGGACTGGTGGGGTTGGAAAGGGAAATAAATGTGGGGAACAGGAACCGGGATGAACATGAGACATGTGGAACACTAGCGGGGTTTGGTGAAAGGTTTAGGCCTCTGAGACAAAACTAGTACAGTGAGGAACAAGCAGCTGGGCCCAAGGACCAGTTTCCAGGTTGCCCATTACCTGTCATCCCTCCTCCATAGCACAGCCCTGGCTGGGGAACTGCAGCACAGCATCTGCCTGCTGAGTCTCACAGACTCCAGCCTCTCTGATGACCGGCTCAACCACCTGCTGAGCGTGGCACCGCAGCAGAGCCTGGTGCTCCTGGAGGATGTGGATGCTGCCTTTCTCAGTCGAGACCTGGCTGCGGAGAGTAAGTGAGGGAAGTTGATGGAAGGGGGAGTGTTTCTAAATGAGGAACAGTGGAAGAAAGGAGAAATCCAGAGAGCTGATGGAGGACACCTGGGTTAGCAATGAGAGTCCACAAGACGCACTGATAAGTAGGGGGACATGGTAAGTAAGGAGTAGAAGGGGATGCTAATTTTAAGTAGGGCTATGATCACTCACGCTTTATCTCTGCCTTCTTCCAGACCCAGTAAAGTACCAAGGTCTAGGTCGGCTCACTTTCAGTGGCCTGCTCAATGCCTTGGATGGCGTGGCTTCCACTGAGGCACGCATTGTGTTCATGACCACCAACCATGTTGACAGGTGAGGAGTGAGGTACTCAAGACTGTGAGGCAAGATTCCACCCCCTCACCATCTTAGGAGGGTCAGGAGGTTCAGCGGGACCATTTTTTTTTTTTTTTTGTGGTACGCGGGCCTCTCACTGTTGTGGCCTCTCCCATTGCAGAGCGCAGGCTCTGGACACGCAGGCTCAGTGGCCATGGCTCACGGGCCCAGCCGCTCCGCGGCAAGTGGGATCTTCCCGGACCGGGGCACGAACCCGTGTCCCCTGCGTCGGCAGGCAGACTCTCAACCACTGCGCCACCAGGGAAGCCCTAATGGGACCATTTTTGGGGGTGCTGGTGGCACTGCTGCTCATGACTCTGCTTCTGCTGCCTTCTTCTCTTAGGCTCGACCCTGCCCTGATACGCCCTGGGCGAGTAGACCTGAAGGAGTACGTGGGCCACTGCTCACGCTGGCAGCTGACCCAGATGTTCCAGAGGTTCTATCCAGGGCAAGCAGCTTCCCTGGCCGAGACCTTTGCAGATCGTGTCCTTCAAGCTACAACTCAGATCAGCCCTGCCCAGGTGCAGGGCTACTTCATGCTTTATAAAAGTGACCCTGCAGGGGCAATTCACAATGCAGAGTCTCTGAGGACGTGACAACCGGGCTGTTCCCAGCCCTCTCCTCCTCTAGGAAATCAATAAACACCTGCCATGCTACTCCGTTCTCTGACCTCCCTCCTACCTTCTGGTGTTGGCACTTGAGGAAAAAAGCAGGGGCTATAAACACAGATGGCTTCAGGGGCCATCAGGTGTCCACATAGGCAAATGCTGGGGGCACAGCCTGCCTTAGACAAAGGGGGAAGAAGAGAGACTGTAGTAAACAGGAAAGCACCATCCTCCACCTCAAGATATTCAAGTATAGATAGATGTGGGTGTATGCACAGTGGGTTATGGGGCAGGGTGGGTCCTGCATATTCTTCTTAAATGTTGGCCTCCACTAGTTTTCCTTGGAATCCACTATACTAGCTGAGATGTCAGACTTCTCTTTATCCAGAGCCCGATTTCCTGGGAGAACAGACTTCAGAGCAAAATTGTGGCTACTCTGCCGTGCTTGTCTTGCTGGGAATTTAGAAAGAGAGCCATACTTCACAGGCTAGGCACTACTGAGTAAGGAAAGCCAAACAAGGCCAATCTCTTTATTGTCCCCCCACCACCCCCCACAGTACTGCTAGGAACCATCCTCCAATTCGAGGCTCACGGGCTCCTTTCGAGGACCAGGCCGGTAGGCTCCCCGACCCCGAGGCAGGTGGGGGTAGGAAGAAGCTGGTGTCCGACCCTTGGAGCGCTCCCAGCGGGCACAGTCGCGAGTCCTGCGGGGCGGGGGACCCTGCCAGTTGCCGTGCCCCTTTTCTTGGGGAGGGCCTTCAACCCCTTGGTTACGGGACTCTGGCTTTAGGTCCATAGGCTCCTTGAGGGGCCCCTCAGGAGGTGGCAGTTCCTGGGTGTCACTGGTACCTTTGAGGGCATTGCACTCCCCTCCTTTTAGATGCCTCCGTTCGGGCTGTCTCCAGGGACCTCGACTGGCCCGGGGAGGATCTAGCATAGCTTTCTGGGTCTCGCCCAGCTTCTGCTGATTTGGCCTAGCCCCTGGCATCTTCTCACATGTGTATTGGGAGGCCACAGGCAGAGGAGCTGACAGGGTGGTCTGAGCAGTTGATGAGGTGGACTGTTCTGTGGCAAGGGTACTGGGTGGGTGGGATCCTCCAGAGGCATCTACAGCTGACTCGGGTTCCAAAGGGGCAGGAGGCTAGAAGGAAGTGAGCAGATGCAGTGAAGGGGATGCAATTCTTCAAAGCGGGGAACCGCAGGCCCCTCACCTAGAATCTGAGCCGACCGCCATCCGCCTATAACCTCCCAGGGTAGAACAAAGCTCACCCGAGGGCCACGGCAGAGGGGTGTTGGTAGGAAGGTTGGGGTCATCAGGGGAGGAGTGGGAAACCCTTCCCTCACCTGCTGGAGGCTGATGAAGTACCGGTTACGCTCAGCCTCAAGGTCAATGATGCCCCCCCTCTCTTGCTGTCTCTGGTAGAGCCTCTTGCGCTCTTCTTGCTGGCGCAAGCTCTCTGCATCGGGCTGGTACAGCTCCTGGAGGGAAAGGAGCAGAATGGCACAGAGAGAAGAATCAACAGGAGAAGGCAGACTTGAAACCCCGGCTCTTCCAGGACTGCCTCAGGAGATCTGCTCAAGGTTCTTGGTTTTATCCCTCAGACTGGGCTCCCAGAGTTTTGGACTTCTGCTGGGGGCCACGGCTTTACAGAGAGGGCCCAGGCAGCTTGAGGCCAACTCCAGAGGCCCCATTCAAAGCAGACAAGATGCCATTATTCTTGGCTCAGATTGGCAGCGAGTTTCCTTACCACGGGCTGCTGGGGTTCAGGGGCTGCTTTCAGCGAGGCAAGATCGTACACGAGTGGCTCTCTGCACACCGGGCACTGCACACCAACGGCCGCCTGAAAAGAGAGGCGAAATCGCACCCCTGCTTCCCAGCCTAGGGTGCTTGCCAGCTGCCCAGCCTCATCTGTAGAGGGCTGGGACGGAGGGGCATAGGAATACCTGTTCAGCAGTGAGGGGGAGCAAAGCAGGGGCTGCCTAACTAGAGGCCTGGGAACCCTCTGAAACCGTGTGCAATATGATTACGTGTACGTATAAGGATGCCCCTTTTTCCTGGACAAAGGTGAGCTTTCGTTAATCTCAGAGGTACCTATGACCCTGAAAAGGCTAAGGCGGCCCTGGAGTGGAGCGATAGAAGAGGGTATGAGGTCAAGCGAGCAGGGCCAGCAGGTCGACCTGTTTGGTTGCGGCGTGCTGCCATTCCCGTTCCTGCTCCCGCCCCTGGGCCTGCAGCTCCTGCTCCATGTGCTGGATGTACCGAGCCAGGCAGTGGCAGTGGAAGTAGTGGTAACAGGTGGTTTTGGTAAAGGCCTCCTTCTCCTGGAGGGTAAGGCACTGTGTCAGAGGTCGCCCCGAGCCCTCCACTGTCTGTCACAGCCGACCCCCAGGTCCCAAGAGAGTAACCCACCTGGAAACCATAGAGGCAGATGACGCACTGGCCATGGGGGATGTTGTTATCTGTGAGAATTTCCTTCCCTTTCTGAGAGGAGAGAAGACACTGTTCAAATAGGGAGGCAGGGGCCAGAACTGTGAGTGAAGCTTGTTGACTACTCCCAGGAGTGACTGGCGGGCCGTCTCCCACCGAGCCAGTTTTGCCTTGTGTTCATGCATTTCTGTCTTGGTGATGCTCCCTCTGCTTGGAATCAATCCTCCTCCATGCCCACACCCCTCCCCCCAAATCTACCCAGCTTCAAAATCCAATTTAATTGTTTTTCCACTCATTAAGTCACTTTTAACACATCTTGGGGATGAAAATAAAACACCTTAGAGAGTAAAAAATGTTCAATTAAAACTCACATCTTCTGGGAGGCCTTTGCTGGTTATCCCCCTTTGAATATCACTCCCTCAATGAGCCTGTTCTGGAGTCAGCTTTCAGAAAGAAAGTGAAGGCATGGACACCCCAAACGGACAGAGAATTCAAAAGGCATCAGGTTGAGCTATGAAATACGCATTTGCACTGTTGTTTAATAGCTAATACTCTGGAATTCCACAAAGTTCAGAGCTGCATCGTGGAGGCCTGACTCAGAAACGCTACAGTGGTCTATGCCCACTCTGACTCCAGGCCACCCACCTTCATTCTTTTCTGAACATTTTTCTTAAAGACTCAAAGTAGAGGAAAACAAGACTGTATTTGTGTTTTTGATCTCAAACAACAAAAGTTAGCTGTGTATATTAACTTGTAGCTCTAGGCATAGTTTCATGTGGGTTGTTTCCTTTACTAGGGTAGAAACTCTTTGAGGAAAAGAACCATGACTTTTTCTAGTCAGCTCCAATGACAGACTAGCCTTCAAATGTTCATGTATGGCTAGACCCTCCAGGCAAGATCTCTTGCCATTTTCAGTTGCCAATGCCAAGAGAACAAGAAATGCACTGATAATGAAGCACAAAAAATTCAAGTTAAAGAGGAAAAAAAATTTTCTGTCACGATGCTGGAATAGGCAACTTGGGGAAGCTATAGAACCGTCTTTGGGGAGATTTTTTGAAACAGAAGAGAGTCTCACCTTTCTGGAGCAGTTTAGGCTTACCTAAACAAGAACTAAATGAATGTCTCCAGACATATTTAAGATTCTAGGCCCACGGCCTCCCTTGAAAGAAACTGCTCTAGCTGGAAGACAAGGACATTTCCCCAGGCTAGCACACCTCTCACCTCGATGAGTTCATAGAGCATGGCAGTACCCAGCCCAGCCTCAGCCATGTGGCTCAGCGCCTGTGAGATCCTGTGGGGAGAGGGCAAAGCAAACATTAGGCCTGCCCCCTTCCCTCACCAGACTGAGCTGTATCCCAAATTTTCCCTGCTCTGACCAGCCCGACTTACTTGTGGATCTGTTCATCTGAGAGTCCTCGGGGGTTACGGATAGAGATCTGTGGCACCTCATGGGGATACTAGAGAGAGAAAATACCATGCTACCGCTAATGCACTCTACCCCAAGGCCTCTCCCCTGCCTCCCTTTGCTGCCATAATGTAGAGGCCTCACCTGTGCTGGGACCCGAAGCACCAGAGTGAAGCAGACATACTGTGAATCCTGGTCTTCTGCGGTGGCGGGGTGCAGGGTGATGTAGATCTCCCATGGTGATGATCTGCAGGTGGATGAAGTGGAGACCTGGGATGTGACTGGGCAGGGACTTGAGAGCTGGGGAGGATGGGGGTGAGAGAGTAAAGCGGGCAGAGGAAGTGAGCATCAGGCTCTTTCTTTGGGGTGATTAAAGGAACAGACTGTCTACATGACAGAAATACTATCTCAAATCAAGGCCCACAGATACTGCATGGAATCCTCTTACTACCAAGGGGACTCCTGCCCACCTCTAGTTGAATACATACCTGCCATTTCCTTTGACCACCTGTAGTTCATCCAGATAGATAGACTCTAACACTTCAACTTCAGAGGGAAGGACCCTGGAGAGACAGGGGAGATTGACTTACCATTACAACTCTCCCTATTAAAGCCTACTAAGGCCAATGAAGGCTGGCTTTGTAGAAAAATGGCAATCTGCATGAGTGGATTCTCTTGCTAACCTCCATAAAAATGGGAGAAACATGTTACCTTAATTTGTCAAGTGGCCAAGTAGAAAGCACAGTAATCAGAGTTTTACAGATCATTTCTGCCAATAGATGAGGAACCAGATTCCCAAGAAGGTGAAAAGACTAGCCCAAATCTCAAGGCTTAACAGAGGGAGGACTGAGACCCAAGCTAGGTTTCCTGACTCCCTGTATAAGTTTCATTGTACTGTTGGTTGTTCCTTAGTGGCCATCTCTCTGACCCAGAAATATGACATCTATTGATTAGCGTTAAGGTTACCAATACCACTCCTGGCTTTCCCTACACCGTTCATGGATCCTAGTGTCTATACACACTGCCAATACCAGTCACTGTAAACCTCCTCAAAGGAGATACCAACCTAAACAGAACAGGTCTACATGCTGTAAAGGCTGTGCTGTAGTGGAAGAGCCATCAGCCTTGGAATGAGTAACAGGTACCAATCACTTACCAGCTATGTGATCTGAGTAGTTACTTATATCTGTAAGCCTGAATTACCCTGTCCACCACGTAGATATTACCACTCACTCTCCACAGTTATCGTGAGGATGAAAGGTGATGTCAAGTGCCTAATAGTATCTTGGCCATAGTAGCTAGTATGTGTTCTTTTTTCTTCCTATTTGTATTAACCTTCTCCCTTAAAAGGAAAGAGAGAAGGTTGTAGTTAATATTCAATGTATTTATGATCCCTGCTGTCTGACTGATCTAGATCAACTTGTGCAGGTCAGGATCCAGTGGCCCCTCCACCCACCTGCTCCCCAGTCCAGAACTCTCTTAGGAAGAGATGTCAGTGTCCCTGCCATCCCTTAGAGGACACACGTTTAATCACAGAAACAGCAGTTGTAATGCCACTGAAGATGAGTTACTGGCTTGAGGCCACAGCTTTACCCAGATAATACATGGAAAGATACATGCTTGGTTTGCTTTCTTATAGTTATATTGCCCCTTCTTCACCAAGAGCAGGGCTGCCCTAGTGTGACATATATGTGTGTGTGGGTGTGTATACATGCGTATGTGTATGTATATATAGAGTGATTCTCAAAAATTTTTAAAGTCTTAGGCAGATATCTGAAAATATAAATAGATAACGTAGCTAACAGTTGAGTACTTCTGGTTGACATGAGCGTTGGAGTCTTAGAGGACCGCAGGCTGGTTGTACAATCAATACGGCCCTCGCCAAGGCACAATGTGTCCCCTCAGAATCTTAAATTCCCCCTGAATAGGTTGAAAACAGCAACTCTGGATGGTCTCAAAAAAGGCTACCACTGGCTGGGCTCCCTGAACCAATGAAACACTGAGGTGTAGCCTCCATCAAGGAGCCCTTCAATACTTCACCCACCCTACCTGTGACTTGGGCCCTGGATGTGAGATATGAAATGGGATGGTGGTAAGATGGTGACAAAAAAAAGGGGAGGGCTTCCCTGGTGGCACAGTGGTTGAGAGTCCGCCTGCCGATGCAGGGGACACGGGTTCGTGCCCCGGTCCGGGAGGATCCCACATGCCGCGGAGCGGATGGGCCCGTGAGCCATGGCCGCTGAGCCTGCGCGTCCGGAGCCTGTGCTCCGCAACAGGAGGGGCCACAACAGTGAGATGCCCGCGTACCGCGAAAAAAAAAAGGGGGGTGGGGAGTGGAACTACAATGTCCTAGAACTAAGAACCTAAGGTTTGGAGTCTGACAACCTGGATTCCTAGCCATAACTATGTACCTTTTGGCAACTCATTTTACCTCTTCAGGCCTCATTTAGTCTCCTCAGGTGCCTACACCTCAGAGTTATTAATGAAAAGGAGGCTTAGGTATGTTACAAATCCATCTTGATCCTCTCAGATCCTTCTCTGAGGTGGATGCCACACCCACTTTTTTTTTTTTTTTTTTTTTTACAGCTGAGAAGCTAGGTGGCCTGGTCAGCATCACACAGCTAATAAAATATGATGTGAACCCACATTTATCTATTTCCAAATCCCAGAGTCCTTCCATGTTCTGGGCCCTTGTGAAGAATGCTTGAGAGAAGGACTAGGAGCGCTTTTCGTGAGGTGTAAAGCTTTATTCAGACAACAGTCCTCATTAGTGCTGTCGGGAAGGGAGAAGGTTGAGGAAAGCCTCAGAGGAAATAGTCTGGTCCGAGGGAAAAGGGGGACGGGAACTGGAGGACATCAGTTCTGGGAAGTAAAAGGGCCGGGGAGGGGGGCGGAGATCTGACAAACAGGCATCCCCCGGGACCGTGAGCAAATCCACTTCAGAAGGCGAGAATGGGATGGGGTGAAGCCGGAGGATCGAACCTGATAAGGCGCGGCCCGAACTAGCCAGGCCGGCGCTGATGCGGTCTCCTCCGGGTCAGACCAGTGCCCCTCCACCCACCAGCTCCCCAGTCCAGAACTCTCTTAGGAAGAGATGTAAGCGTCTCTGCCATCCCTCATCCCTCGCCCCGCCGCACGCGCCCGCCGTACGGACCGTCCGCGGCTGGCGCTAGTCCCCCGGACCGGATCCAGGCGGTCCTCCAAAGCCCATGACCCCAAAGTTACCAGTCCTCCTCCCCTGCAGCTGCCGACGCAGACGCCGCCATGTCTTCTGCGGCCCGCAGCCGGAACCGGAAACAGCCTCCGGGCAGTTGGAGGCGGAAAGTAAAGCAGTGGAGGGAGAGTGGCTCGTGGCCGTTTCTAGGCAACCGCAGACTCGCGGTCCTTAGATGGTCCTGAGGGCCAAGGGATGGCTCGGAAATGCCCTAGGAAGTGCCTATGGGCGGCCCACCGTCTCTCCCACACCCCTGAACGCCTGTTCCTCCGAACCTCTGACCAGTTCTAGCGAGTAAAATTGGTAACAATGTGAGTCTAAAGAGATCGGCAGTGGGGGTGGGACGATAAGTCCCACGATAAGAACGATAAGTCAGGCAAAATACGAAGGCAGCCAGAAGGGGCGGGGCTGAAGGCCAGGGCCGGCGTCCCTCGGTCTGAAGAGTTTGAAGCTCCTAGGCTTGGGGTAAGAGAGGCGCTCCTGTCCGCTAAGCCGGCGGGCCGGGGGTGTGGGCGGGGGTGCTGAGGAGGTTGTCAGTGGCAGGAACTTTGGGGTGGCTGTAAGGGGCGGGGTCGGTGGGCGAGGCTGGATGGAGGGGGGTGGGGTTGGGTGGGCGAGGCTGGGTGGAGAGGGTGGGGTGAAGGGGAGAGGCTGGGTGAAGGGGGCAGTGGTCGGGTGGGCAAGGCTGGGTGGAGGGGGAAGGGGGACACGGGGTCAGGTGGGAACAAGGTTGGTTTGGGAGACAGGAAGAGAAAAGGAGGGAGGACTACGGAAGGCACTCTGCTCCAAGATCTCATCTTTCCATTCAATACCCTGCCTTGTTTATGAGGCCTGGATTGTTATGAAAAAAAAGGAAAAGGAAAGGCGGCTAACGTTAACCTTTCTTCCATGCCCGAACCAGGCCTCCCAGATGTGTGGAACTGTCCCTGGAGCTTCAACCCTTCACCACCAACTCTATCTCCTTCCTTCTGAGGGATCCTGAAATCTCTGTCATGGAAAAGTACCACGTGTTGGAGATGATTGGAGAAGGCTGTTTTGGGAGGGTGTACAAGGGTCGAAGAAAATACAGTGCTCAGGTGGTGAACAAAGAGAGATATCTCTTGGGTGGTATTCCACACCCTCAACTCCAGTGGAGAATGGGGCCAGAATACTGACCTGTATTCCTAGGACACTGATTCCTTCATACTTATGGAATATGAGCTCTGAAATTGGATTACTTGGGTTCAAATCGCAGCTCCACCACTTTCTAGCCTTAGAACTATAGACAAGTTACTCAACCTCTCTGTGTCTCAGTTTCCTCATCTATAGAATGAAAATAAGAACAGCGTCTTATTGGGGTATGAGGATTAAGTGTGATGTCACACTGAATCACTTAGAACAGTGCTTGGCACCTAGTAAACAGCAATTATTATTATTATTAATATTATTATCTATCATACCATGAAGGAAGGGATAAACCACCTGAACTCTATTCTTCCCTCTTCATTTTTCCTTCCTTCCCTTTCCCCTAAATCCCTTAAATCTTGAGTCCTTTATCCAGTTCTTTTCCCAGAATCCACCAAAGGGATCTATCTGGCAGAGGCTCTTTCATCCTAGGGTGAGAGCAGGGGAAACCTGGGTAAGGCCAGGGTACCATGGGGAAAGTCGAGTGGGAGACCAGCAAGTATAGTGAGAATTGCTCAAACAATCTGAAGTCTGAGTTCTAGAGCTTTGAGGCTAATGTTTCAATAGTGTGGTTAGGCCTTGACTCTTGACCTTACCACTGACAGGTGGTGGCCCTGAAGTTCATTCCAAAATTGGGACACTCAGAGAAAGAGCTGAGGAATCTGCAACGAGAGATTGAAATCATGCGGGGTCTGCGGCATCCCAATATTGTGCATATGCTTGACAGCTTTGAGACTGACAAAGAGGTGTGCTTTGGTTTTGGGTCACCTCTCGCCAAGAAGAAGGGTCCCAGGAATTTCCCATCCTCAAAATGCATAAATGTGGAGCCATTAGTAGCATTGCCTTCTCCCTGCAGGTGGTGGTGGTGACAGACTATGCTGAGGGAGAGCTTTTTCAGATCCTAGAAGATGACGGAAAACTTCCCGAAGAGCAGGTATTCCTGGCTCAAACTTCTTCCACCCATGACCTCTTCTCAGTTTAAGGACTGGTAGCAAGAGCTAAGGGCACGGAGAGTCTCCAGTTTGAAAACCCCCAAGTAAAATATAAGAGTCTAGGTATATGTAGAGGCAGTGTGGTGTGACAGTAAAGTATGTGAACTCTGGAACCCAAATCTCTGAATACAAAGGTTGGGTCTGCCACTTTCTAGCTGGATCTTCTTGGGCAAGTTACTTTAACTTCTCTATTCGCTTTCCTCATTTTTTTTTTTAATTTCCATTACTCTGGGAGGTGGATCAAAAAAGATCTTGCTGTGATTTATGTCAAAGAGTGTTTTTCCAGGCTTCCCTGGTGGCGCAGTGGTGGAGAGTCTGCCTGCCGATGCAGGGGACGCGGGTTCGTGCCCCAGTCCGGGAAGATCCCACATGCCGCGGAGCAGCTGGGCCCGTGAGCCATGGCCGCTGAGCCTGCACGTCCGGAGCCTGTGCTCCACAGCGGGAGAGGCCACAGCAGTGGGAGGCCCGCTTACTGCAAAAAAAAAAAAAAAAAAAAAAAAAGTGTTCTTCCTATGTTTTTCTCTAAGAGTTTTATAGTGTCCAGTCTTACATTTAGTTCTTTTATTTATTTATTATTATTATTTTTTGCGGTACATGGGCCTCTCACTGTTGTGGCCTCTCACGTTGCGGAGCACAGGCTCCGGACGCGCAGGCTCAGCGGCCATGGCTCACGGGCCCAGCCGCTCCGCGGCATGTGGGATCCTCCCAGACCGGGGCACGAACCCGCGTCCCCTGCATCGGCAGGCAGACTCTCAACCACTGCGCCACCAGGGAAGCTCACGTTTAGTTCTTTAATCCATTTTGAGTTTATTTTTGTGTATGGTGTTAGGGAGTGTTCTAATTTCATTCTTTTACATGTAGCTGTCCAGTTTACCCAGCAACACTTACTAAAGAGACTGTCTTTTCTCCGTTGTATATCCTTGCCTCCTTTGTCATAGATTAGTTGACCATAGGTGCATGGGTTTATCTCTGGGCTTTCTATCCTGTTCCATTGATCTATTTCTATTTTTGTGCCAGTACCATATTGTCTTGATTACTGTAGCTTTGTAGTATAGTCTGAAGTCAGGGAGTCTGATTCCTCCAGCTCCGTTTTTTTCCCTCAAGTCTGCTTTGGCTATTTGGGGTCTTTTGTGTCTCCATACAAATTTTAAGATTTTTTTGTTCTAGTTCTGTAAAAAAAATGCCATTGGTAATTTGATAGGGATTGCATTGAATCTGTAGATTGCTTTGGGTAGTATAGTCATTTTCACAATATTGATTCTTCCAATCCAAGAACATGGTATATCTCTCCATCTGTTGGTATCATCTTTAATTTCTTTCAACAGTGTCTTATAGTTTTCTGCATACAGGTCTTTGGTCTCCCTAGGTAAGTTTATTCCTAGGTATTTTATTCTTCTTGTTACAGTGGTAAATGGGAGTGTTTCCTTAATTTCTCTTTCAGATTTTTCATCATTAGTGTATAGGAATGCAAGAGATTTCTGTGCATTAATTTTGTATCCTGCAACTTTACCAGATTCATTGATTAGGTCTAGTAGTTTTCTGGTGGCATCTTTAGGATTCTCTATGTCTACTATCATGTCATCTGCAGAGAGTGACAGTTTTACTTCTTCTTTTCCAATTTATATTCCTTTTATTTCTTTATCTTCTCTGATTGCTGTGGCTAGGACTTCCAAAACTATGTTGAATAATAGTGGCGAGAGTGCACATCCTTGTCTTGTTCCTGATCTTAGAGGAAATGCTTTCAGTTTTTCACCATTGAGAATGATGTTTGCTGTGGGCTTGTCATATTTGGCCTTTATTATGTTGAGGTAGGTTCCCTCTATGCCCACTTTCTGGAGAGTTTTTATCATAAATGGGTGTCCAGTTTTGTCAAAAGCTTTTCTGCATCTATTGAGATGATCATATGGTTTTTCTTCTTCAGTTTGTTAATATGGTGTATCACATTGGTTGATTTACGTATATTGAAGAATCCTTGCATCCCTGGGATAAATCCCATTTGATCATGGTATATGATCCTTTTAATGTGCTGTTGGATTCTGTTTGCTAGTATTTTGTTGAGGATTTTTGCATCTATATTCATCAGTGATACTGGGCTGCAATTTACTTTTTGTAGTATCTTTGTCTGCTTTTGGTATCAGGGTGATGGTGGCCTCATAGAATGAGTTTGGGAGTGTTCCTTCCTCTGCAGTTTTTTGGAAGAGTTTGAGAAGGATGGGTGTTAGCTCTTCTCTAAATGTTTGATAGGATTCACCTGTGAAGGCATCTGGTCCTGGACTTTCGTTTGTTGGAAGATTTTTAATCACATTTTCAATTTCATTAATTGTGATTGGGCTGTTCATATTTTCTATTTCTTCCTGGTTCAGTCTTGGAAGGTTATACCTTTCTAAGAATTTGTCCATTTCTTCCAGGTTGTCCATTTTATTGGCATAGAGTTACTTGTAGTAGTCTCTTAGGATGCTTTGTATTTCTGCGGTGTCTGCTGTAACTTCTCCTTTTTCATTTCTAATTTTATTGATTTGAGTCCTCTCCCTCTTTTTCTTGATGAGTCTGTTTAATGGTTTATCAATTTTGCTTATCTTATCAAGAACCAGCTTTTAGTTTTATTGATCTGTGCTGTTTTCTTTGTTTCTATTTCTTTTATTTCTGCTCTGATCTTTATGATTTCTTTCCTTCTGCTAACTTTGGGTTTTGTTTGTTCTTCTTTCTCTAGTTCCTTTAGGTGTAAGGTTAGATTGTTTATTTGAGGTTTTTCTTTTTTGTTTTTTTAAATTAATTAATTAATTTATTTATAGCTGTGTTGGGTCTTCGTTTCTGTGTGAGGGCTTTCTCTAGTTGTGGCAAGTGGGGGCCACCCTTCATCGCAGTGTGCAGGGCCTCTCTTGTTGCGGAGCACAGGCTCCAGACACACAGGCTTAGTAATTGTGGCTCACGGGCCCAGTTGCTCCGCGGCATGTGGGATCTTCCCAGACCAGGGCTGGAACCCGTGTCCCCTGCGCTGGCAGGCCGATTCTCAACCACTGCGCCACCAGGGAAGCCCGAGATTTTTCTTTTTTTTGAGGTAGACTTGTATTGCTATAAGCATCCCTCTTAGAACTGCTTTTGCTGCATCCCATAGGTTTTGGATCGTCGTGTTTTCATTATCATTTGTCTCTAGGTATTTTTTGATTTCCTCTGATTTCCTCAGTGATCTCTTGGTTAGTAACGTATTGTTTAGCCTCCATGCATTTGTGTTTTTTACGTTTTTTTCCCTGTAATTGATTTCTAATCTCATAGCTTGTGGTCTTGATATGATTTCAGTTTTCTTAAATTTACTGAGGCTTGATCTGTGACCCAAGGTGTGATTTATCCTGGAGAATGTTCTGTGCACACTTGAGAAGAAAGTGTAATCTGCTGTTTTTGGATGGAATGTCCTATAAATATCAATTAAAGTTATCTGGTCTACTGTGTTATTTAAACCTTGTGTTTCCTTATTAATTTTCTGTTTGGATGATCTGTCCATTGGTGTAAGTGAGGTGTTAAAGTCCCCCACTATTATTGTGTTACTGTCGATTTCCTCTTGTATAGCTGTTAGCAGTTGCCTTATGTATTGAGGTGTTCCTATGTTGGGTGCATACATATTAATAATTGTTATATCTTCTTGGATTGATCCCTTGATCATTATGTAGTGTCCTTCCTTGTCTCTTGTAACATTCTTTATTTTAAAGTCCATTTTATCTGATATGAGTATTGCTAGTCCATCTTTCTTCTGATTTCCATTTGCATAGAATATCTTTTTTCATCCCCTCACTTTCAGTCTGTATGTGTCCCTAGGTCTGAAGTGGGTCTCATGTAGACAGCATATATATGCGTCATGTTTTTGTATCCATTCAGCGAGCCTGTGTCTTTTGCTTGGAGCATTTAATCCATTCACATTTAAAGTAATTATCGATATGTATGTTCCTATGACCATTTTCTTAATTGTTTTGGGTTTGTTTTTGTAGGTCCTTTTCTTCTCTGTGTTTCCCACTTAGAGAAGTTCCTTTAGCATTTGTTGTAGAGCTGGTTTCGTGGTGCTGAATTCTCTTAGCTTTTGCTTGTCTGTAAAGCTTTTGATTTCTCCATCGAATCTGATTATGATCCTTGCCGGGTAGAGTAACCTTGGTTGTAGTTTCTTCCCTTTCGGCACTTTAAGTATATCATGCCACTCCCTTCTGGCTTGTAGAGTTTCTGCTGAGAAATCAACTGTTAACCTTATGGGAGTTCCCTTGTATGTTATTTGTAGTTTTTCCCTTGCTGCTTTCAATAATTTTTCTTTGTCTTTAACATTTGCCTATTTGATTACTATGTGTCTCGGCGTGTTTCTCCTTGGGTTTATCATATATGGGACTCTCTGCACTTCCTGGACTTAGGTGGCTATTTCCTTTCCTTTCCCACATTAGGGAAGTTTTCAACTATAATCTCTTCAAATATTTTCTCGGGTCCTTTCTCTCTCTCTTCTCCTTCTTGGACCCCTATAACGCACATGTTGTTGCATTTAATGTTGCCCTAGAGGTCTCTTAGGCTGTCTTCATTTCTTTTCATTCTTTTTTCTTGATTCTGTTCCGCAGCAGTGAATTCCAGCATTCTGTCTTCCAGGTCACTTATCCATTCTTCTGCTTCAGTTATTCTGCTATTGATTCCTTCTAGTGTATTTTTCATTTAGTTATTGTGTTGTTCATCTCTGTTGGTTTGTTTTTTAATTCTTCTCGATCTTTGTTAAACATTTCTTGTATCTTCTCGATCTTTGCCTCCGTTCCTTTTCCGAGGTCCTGGATCATCTTCACTATCATTATTCTGAGTTCTTTTTCTGAAAGGTTTCCTATCTCCACTTCATTTAGTTGTTTTTCTGGGGTTTTATCTTGTTCCTTCATCTGGTGCATAGCCCTCTGCCTTTTTATCTTGTCTATCTTTCTGTGAATGTGGTTTTTGTTCCACAGGCTGCAGGATTGTAGTTCTTCTTGCTTCTGCTGTCTGCCCTCACTTTCCTCATTTTAAAATGGGAATAATAATAATGTCGACCTCATAAGGCTATTGTGAAGATTAATGAGTTAATTCCTGTAAAGTGTTTGAAAGAGTGCCTGACACAAGTGTTCAATATATCTAGCTATTATTAATGGTGTTGTTATTGTTAGGCACCTCTAGGTAAGAAGGCCCAGTGTGGTGGTACCAGAGAGGCAGGAACGGATAAGCGTTGTGGTTAAGGCAGGATTCACCACCAAGACACAGTGGTTAGCAGTAGGATTTGGTTGAAGACATTCTCCAGCCATATTCATTCTAGGGATTTCTCTGTACTCTAGCAAGTAGGCCCCCTTCAGGACTTCCTGTCACAACATCTGTTTCCTTCCAAGCATTCATCATTATTTATAAGCCATCATCTTATTTGTTTTGTCAGTCTTGTTTGTCTGGCTACTTCTCTTGAGAGAAGGGACTTTGTCTTATTTAATAACAGCTAATATATATTGAATGCTAAGTGCCAGGCACCATTCTGAGCAATACGTTACTTTACATGCTTTAACTCATTTAAATCCTCACAATGATCCTATGAAATAAGTAGTATCATTATTGTCGCCTTATGGATAGATGATGAATCTGAGAGCCATAAGATAATTTGCATGTGGTCATGCAGTCAGTGAGAATAAATTTTCCTTGAACGAATGAATGAACAAATGAAAGAATGAATGAATGAATAGGGGAGCAAGAACTAAGGAAGGTATCTTGTGAAGCTCTGGAAGAAAGGGAAGGAAGAGAAGATCCCATCAGCAGTAGTATTAGGGTGGAGGCTTTGGGCTCATCAGCAGACTCCTTCCGCTGACTTCTCCTTTCTTCCTCTCACCTGACTGTTTGACCCCTAGGTTCAGGCCATTGCTGCCCAGTTGGTGTCAGCCCTGTACTATCTGCATTCCCACCGCATCCTCCACCGAGACATGAAGCCTCAGAACATCCTCCTTGCCAAGGGTGGTGGCATAAAGCTCTGTGACTTTGGGTGAGGTGCCTGACCTTCTGTCTCTTCTTCCAGTTCTGCAAGGAGCCTTAGACCATATGCTTGACTTCCTTGGGCCTCATTTTAGAACCTGAGCTGGAGACTGGGATTTCTGCTGGGTCTTGGAAGATGGTCTCTTTGTTCAGGTTGGGGATATCTCACACAGTGATAGGTAGCAGTGACCAGCTCTAGTGTTTATTATTTTTCTATTTCTCTATCTGTCTATCTGTCTATCTATCTCACACAGTGGTAGGTAGCAGTGACCAGCTCTAGTGTTTATTATTTATTTATTTATCTATCTATTTTTTGGCCCCGCCCCACTGCATGCTGGCTCTGAGTTCCCTGACCAGGGATCGAACCTGCGCCCCCCTGCAGTGTAAGCACAGCATCTTAACCACTGGACTGCCAGGGAAGTCTCTCTTGTTTTTATTGAATATCTTCTTTTTCCATTTTGATTCCATCATCTCCTGCAGATTTGCCCGGGCTATGAGCACCAACACGATGGTGCTGACATCCATTAAAGGCACACCACTCTACATGTCTCCAGAGCTGGTGGAGGAACGACCATATGACCACACCGCGGACCTCTGGTCTGTGGGCTGCATACTGTATGAGCTGGCAGTGGGCACTCCTCCCTTCTATACTACGAGCATCTTTCAGCTGGTCAGCCTCATTCGCAAGGACCCTGTGCGCTGGCCCCCCACCATTAGTCCTTGCTTCAAGGTGATGAATGCTGACAGACTGCTTTTGCATCAGAAACCTGTCTCCCTCTGCCCTGTTCCCTTTTCCACAATTTTTTTCCAGAGCTGGGGCTGCACTTTGCAGTTACTTAATTGATGCAGGAGCTGGGGCAAGCTGCCTTACTTTTGTACTGCAGGGGCTTATTCTGGGAGGGTGATCTGAGGTGTGCCCAGCTTGGGAGTAGCAGCCCCTCCTTGGGTCAGGCTGTCCTTTATCAAAATGGAGAGGTAATTTCAGGACACCAGAAACAGATATTGGTCCCTTTACACACTCTCTATTCTACTAATTTCCTATCAGATGCAATGTCCGAATGATTTCTAGATTTGCCAACACAGCTGTCTTCTTCCTGAAAGAATCTTTAGATATCCAAATGGCCAGAGCTAATGGGGCTAGCTCACTGATTAGGGGCAGAGGATAGAGATGGTGCCTGTTTTTTGCAGTTAAATCTCAGCAGGCCAGAGAGAGGGGAGGAGGGAGGAAAAGGAGTTGACCTTTTTTATTTTTCATCTAGGGCAAGATTTGGGCCTTCAATAAAATTTAAATGCAGCCTTCTCCCAGAGTAAAATCTCATTATAACTTTCCTTTGTTTTATCTAAGATGAAAAGAGACAAGTTTCTCCCCAACCTATTTAGCTGGAGGTGGCCCAAATAATTATCAAAAAGAACCTAAACAAAGGAAACATAAGTGGGTGATATACATAAGATATTTATTCTCCCTTAGGGCAGACATGCAGGTATTTCCAGCAAGAGCCAAGGTGTAATGATCACCTTGTTTTAGAACAGGGGTCGTAATCTACTAGTACCTTCTATTCCTATTTCAAGCCCAATTGAGGATTTCCCCAAGGATACCTTATAACAGATGTACCCTTTTCAGACAGTCTCCCTGCCCCGCCACCATCTGAAGACTTGCTGAAAGATTTGTTTTTGAGTGCTCCCAAACACATCTTTACACAATGACTTATGCCTGTGAGTGTGCTTTTAACTGTAAGTGCATTTGTTCCTACCCAGCACAAACAAAACACAGTCAAAGGGAGGGCAAAATGTAGCAGTTTGGGACCCCCTTGAATGTTTGCTTTCTGAAGATCATTGTGAAGATGACATCCCTCTCTTTCTCTTCTTTTTTTTTCACTTCACAAAGCTGTTGACATTGAGATTTCTAGTTTTACTTCTGGGGTTCCAAAATGTCCATGGACAGGAATTGGGGCTCCCCAGGAGGTGAGGCAGTGAGGTCTGTTCATGATTTCAGCCAAGGAAATTAGGCCTAAGGATAGGATTAGAGAGGGTGTGATCAAGACCAGCTAGTCTGTTGTAAGAATGCACTCAGGAGTCTTGGTTGGCCGATTCTGATGAGTTTGAGAGAGCCTGTGGAGAAGTGAAGGCTGATGGGGTATCCTTTCTCTCCACAGAACTTCCTTCAGGGACTGCTCACCAAGGACCCCCGGCAGCGTCTGTCCTGGCCAGACCTCTTACATCACCCCTTTATTGCTGGTCGTGTCACCAGTGAGTCCAGGGTTCCCAGGGCTCTTGCACTTCCCTAGTACTCTACCCAATGCAACCCCTGACCCCAACGTCTGGATCCAACATATATTCTTTTCCCCACCAGCTTGAATTTTCTCCCTGGCCCTTTGCGTGACCCTTGCCACTTCCCTTGTAACCCCAATCCCTCTTTGTCACTTTGTCAAAAGGGTCTCCTTCCACAGAAGCCTGGAGATGCTGAAGTTGTCTCTGGCCAAATGGAAACAGTGGCGCGGCTCCAGTGTGATCACCTGTCCCCCTCTTCTCTCCTTGCAGTACTAACCGAGTCAGCAGGCCCAGATTTGGGTACCCCATTCACCAGTCGCTTACCCCCAGAACTTCAGGTCCTAAAGGACCAACAGGCGCATCGTCTGGCCCCCAAGGGCAATCGATCTTGCATCTTGTGGCAAGCCTGTAAGCGCATGGCTGAGGAGGCCAAGCAGAAGGTGTGTGGGGCAGAAGGGCAGGTATGACATAGCCAGGCTAGTGACTGGGGGAGTTGGAGAAGGAGGGTGACTTCCTAGGGTTGGGAAAGGGCCACGAATAGGATTCCTAGTGCCTTACGACAACCGAATAGTTCTGACTCAGTGTCTCATTTCCCGCAGAAACACCAGAACACAGGACCTGCCCTCGAGCAAGAGGACAGGACCAGCAAGGTGGCTTCTGGCACAGCCTCTCTGCCCAGACTAAAGGCCACTCCTCAGGAACCAAGCCTCTTGACTGGGGTCTTAGGCTCGGAAATGAAGAGCAGCTGGGCTGAGTGGAGGGCTGGAGAAGCTCCCCCTGCACCTTGGTGAGGAGGGTAGAACCAGGGATTTATAGGATGAGGTCGCTTGCAGATCTTTGGCTCCAGTCAAAGCAAATACAGCATGGTCCCTGTCACTCACTACTGCCTAAATGTAGACAGGGCCCTGGGAGTCTTGAGTCCTGGGTGCCTGAACCCTAATTCCAGGTATTGATACTTTCTTGATTAATCAGGAAACGTGGAAACTTTCCTTTCTCTATATCTCAGTTGTATTGATACATTAACTGAAAAGGAAAGAATCATCTCCACACAAAAGGGAAGATCATTTGAGTTGAGAGCTACGGGTGAAAACCGCCAAGGTAGCTTTGAGAAGAAGATCCAAAGTGGGAGGGCAGTCAAGGATATGCGCGTAGTGGACCTATCCTGTCCTGGCCAGATCCTAGAAGGAGGTCTCCTCTAGCCAATCCTATATGGCTTATATTTCATTCCTATCCTGGACGTAGAGGGAGGGACAAGTTCATGAACTCTAAGCCTCACAGGTCTGGAACTCATCTTACTCCCTGCTTCCTCTGGCAGGGAAAACTGGATCACCCAGGATTGTGAGCAAGCATTCCCAGAGCTGAGGCCAGAGGTGGTGGGCCAGCAGAGCCTTGATGCAGTGGACCTAGAAAATGAGGTGAGACCTAGGGGCTCCTCCTGGCCTTGTCCCTGCCATGGGATGTTGGGTCTTGGTAGATGTTTTCTAGAACAGTGATTCCCAACCCTCCAAGGAATAGCTCCCTTTGTGTTAAAAATTGCTTTCTTATTGTTTATAGATTTTAATTGCATAGTATCTGAACATTTAATTATCAAAAATTGGAGTACATAAGTAAAAAGGAAGGTCCCTCTTGAGTCTTATTTCAGTCCCAGAGGTGTCTGTCTCCTTCCAAACTTTTTGTGCTTTTACATATATTTATATATATGCCCACATAGAATATATAGTTTGGCTGTTTTTACATTACTGAGTTCATACCATATGTATCGTTTTGCCTCGTGCATCTCTTACATGATCTGTTCTAGAGATCTTTCTACATCTACTTCAATCTTTTGTTTTTTTAAGGTTTTAACTTTTTATTTTGAAAACATTTCAAACTTAAAGAATAATTGTGAAAATAGAACCAAGAATTCTTATATACCCTTTCACCCAGATTCACCACTTGTTAAAATTCTGCCACATTTGCTTTATGGTTCTCTTTCTCTATATATGGACACATCCTCTTTCTGAATCATTTTAGGGTCAGTGCAGACATGCCCCTTTCCTGCCAAATATACTTTAGTGCGTATTTGCTAAGATCAAGGTGATGCTCTTGCACCACCTCAGTGCAGTTATAGACGTCACAAATTTGACACTGATGTGATTCTGTTACTTAATCTACAGTCCATATGTAGATTTTGCCCATTGCCCTGGTAATGTTCTTTATAGCAAAAACATGTTGTTCCCCCGGTCCACAATCCAATCCAGTGTTAAGCATTGCATTTAGTTGTTATGCTTCATTAGTCTCCTTTAATCTGAAAGTGTTCCTACTCTTCCTTTGTCTTTCATGCTTGATAGGTTTTAGGTGCACAGGTCAGTTATTTTGTAGAATGTTCCTCAAATTGATACTTCTGCATAATTAGATTCGAGTCATGCATTTTTGGTGGGAACACTACATAAGTGATGCATTGTCAGTACTACAATCTTTTTAACAACTTCTTAGTATGTCCTGATATGTATGTGCCATGGTTGATTATTCCCTTACTGACTGGCTCTATGATGCTTCCAATTTTTTTTATTATAAACCATGCAGTGGGCATCTTTCTAGGTGTCTCTTTATGCACACCTGCCAGTGTTCTCCAAGAGACTTTTCAAGACCCCTCACTTACTGCCAACTCTACCTTTTTAAACGGGTGGCTGAAAAAAATACCTCTGTGCCAAAGGAGTCACTGGCCTTTTGCAGTTACTTCATGATTCCCCAGGTTGGGAGCTACTACCCTTGAACCTGACACACTCCTCCTGACCTCTTTCACTCCCTGATGCCTCAGGAGCCAGACAACGATGGTGCTGAGTGGCGGCACCTGCTAGAGACCACGGAGCCTGTGCCCGTCCAACTGAAGGCCCCTCTCGCCCTGCTGTGCAATCCCGACTTCTGCCAGCGCATCCAGAGTCAGCTGCATGAGGCTGGAGGGCAGGTAACCAGCAGAAGCATACCATGGATGAAATTGGAGACTGTTTTCACAGATGAGGCATTAAAAAACGTTGATTGACATAAGGAGAAAGAAAGTTTGTCCCTTTCCTATTCTCTTTCACTCCGTCTGTTTAATTCAAGGAGATTTGCCAACCTCCTTTAGTAATACAGAAAGAGCAGACCTTGGGTTTTTCTTTCTGAAGGGAAAAGTATTCCTCTAGAGCAGGAATCAGCAAACTTTCTGATGGAACTTTTTTAGGCACTGTTGTCCAAGAGGAAAAAATGGAGGATATCATGTAACTACTTCTATAATGAGAGAAAACACATTTCCACAAAATTTTTGACAAAATTAAAAATATGTAACAATTTAAGTGTGTAATATTTTCTAATGCAGGTATACTAATGAGAAGAATGAGATTCTTTTTTAGGGGATAACATCTTGCTTAATTGGCGTTCCTAATTAGTATTCTCTCCTACAAAGCCTTTCCTTGCATCTCTGAAACAGTGATCTTCTTTCCTGGGAACTCACCAAAGTATGTTGCGTACACCTCTCTCTCTTTTCTTTAAAGTTTTTTTAATTTAATTTAATTTATTTATTTAGGCTGCGTCAGGTCTTAGTTGCGTCATGTGGGGTCTTTCGTTGCGGCAAGCGGGCTTCTCTCTAGTTGTGACGTGTGGGCTCCAGGGCGCTTGAGCTCTGTAGTTTGCAGCACGTGGGCTCCCTCGTTGAGGCGCACGAGCTCAGAAGTTGTGGCGCGTGGGCTTAGTTGCCCCGCGGCATGTGGGATCTTTGTTCCCTGACCAGGGATCGCACCCGCATCCCCTGCATTGGAAGGCAGATTCTTTACCACTGGAAAGAAGTCCCTTTTCTTTAAAGTTTTAAAAAATAATTTTTAGTAAATTTACCAAGTTGTGAAATCGTCACCATAACTCAGTTTTAGAATATTTTCATCACCCCAATAAGATGATTCTTAACTATTTACAGTTAATTATCATTCCCACTCCTAGTAACAGGAGACTACTTTCTGTTTATTATATTTGTGTTTTCTGAACATTTCACATAAATATGATCATACAATGTATAGTCTTTGTGTCTGGCTCCTTTCTCTTAGCACAATGTTTTTGAGGTTCATTCATGTTGTAGCGTGTATCAATACTTAATTCCTTTTCATTGCTGATTAATATTCTGCTGTACAGATATATCACATTTTGTTTATCCATTCCACTAATTGATTGAAATTTGGATTGTTTCCAGTTTTTGGCTTTTATGAATAATGCTGCTTTGAACATCCATGAGGAAGCCTTTGTGTGGACATATGTTTTCATTTCTCTTGGGTGTATACATAGGAGTGGAATTGCTGGGGCATATAGTAAATTTATGTTTAAGATTTTAAGAAACTGCTGAACTATTTATTTTCCAAAGTGGCTGCACCATTTTACGTTCTTACCAGCAATGTATGAGGGTCCTCATTTCTCCACCTCCTTGCCAACATGTATTACTGTCTGTCTGTCTGAGTGTAGTCATTTTAGAGAGTGTGAAATAGTATCTCATTGCCATTTTAATTCACATTTTGCTAATGACTAATGTGAGCATCTTCCCATGTGCTTACCAGACATTTGTATTAATATTTCTTCTTTGGTGAAATATCTAATCATTTCTTTGGCTCATTTTTAAGTTGGGTTGTTTTCTACTTGAGTTGTAAGAGTTCTCTGTATCTTCTGGACACAAGACCTTTATCAGATGTATGATTTGCAAATATTTTCTCCCAGTCTCTAATATGTCTTTTTATTCTCATAAGAATGTCTTTTGAAGCACAAAGGTTTTAAATTTTGAAGTCCAGTTACCATTTTTTTCCTTTGTGGATTATGCTTCTGGTGTTGTATCTGAGAAATCTTTTTTAAACCCAAAGTCTTGAAGATTTTCTCCTATGTTTTTTCTAAAAGCTTTCTAGGGCTTCCCTGGTGGCACAGTGGTTGAGAGTCCGCCTGCCGATGCAGGGGACATGGGTTCGTGCCCCGGTCCGGGAACATCCCACATGCCGCGGAGCGGCTGGGCCCGTGAGCCATGGCCGCTGAGCCTGCGCGTCCGGAGCCCGTGCTCCGCAACGGGAGAGGCCACAACAGTGAGAGGCCCGCGTACTGCAAAAAAAAAAAAAAAAAAAAAAAAGCTTTCTAGAGTTTTAGCTCTAGACATTTAGGTCTCTGACCCATTATGAGTTGATTTTTGTATATATTGTGAGGTAGGGATATAAGTTCATCTTTTCACATGTGGTTATGTAATCATCCCAGCACCATTTGTTGAAAAGACTCTCCTTTCGCTCTTGAATTACCTTGGCACCCTGCTCCTCTCTTTTGGCCCTTATCTGTCCTCCTTGTGTTGGATAATTTTTCAGTGGGGAAAGAGGTTAACAACTCTGCCTCCAAGGTAAGACTTTCTGAATTAGAATTCCAGCCAAACTACTGTGTGTGATTATTGACTACTTACTTAACCTATCTAGAAGCTTCAGTCTCCTCGTCTATAAAATGGGTAATTGTATTTATTTTACAATCACTAGGGTTATTGTAAAGATTAAGTGAGTAAATAAGTGAACAGATTCAGAACAGTGAGTAGCGTATTGTAAAGCACTTGATGTAAACGTTAGTCTTCTTTTGAAGAATAGCCTTTTAAAAACTAACCATTTAAAAATATAATACTGTCCTGTATAAAAATAAGTGGTAGGTAGGATCTGGCCTGCAGGTCATATTTTGTCAACCCCTGATCCAGAGTTGAATACTATTGTTTTGTCTCTCTGGAGCTGAGCAACATTGTTTTGTGCCCATTATTTTTAATTTTCAGAAATGTGTGTGTGTGGTTTCATTTTGTTTTAAGGTGAAGGGCTGGAGAAGGGAGGGAGCAGATAGGAATGTCACTGGGTCTGTCACTGACTGAGGGGAGGTGTTCCCCCCTCCGCCCGGTTTGGTCACCTCTAAGTCAGGTGACCTGGACATCTATATTCCCCTTTCCTGGTACACTTTCCCTGTTTCTCTGTTCTCCTTTTCTGGGTTTTAGATTCCCAAAGAAAGGAATGAGAACATTTGGTCTGCTTTGTCAACATCCTGGGGACACTTGGTATCTGTGACTCTCCTTCCTTTACCTTTCATAATACCGATTACTGTCTTTTTCCCTTGTGTCACCCAGATCCTGAAAGGCATGCTGGAGGGTGCTTCCCATATCCTTCCTGTGCTCCGGGTCCTGAGCAGTCTTCTGTCCAGCTGCAGTGACTCTGTTCGCTTGTACTCCTTCTGCCGTGACGCAGGGCTCCCCCGGCTGCTGCTCAGCCTCCTCCGACACAGCCAGGAGAGCAGCCGTATCCAGCAGGTAAGCGCTGCGCCAGGAGCTTCTCAAGACTTACCAGAATTTCTGCTCTTTGGATTTCTTTTCTTTGAATTGCCATCTCTATTTGGCCCAACTGCCTTTTCTTTTCTTCTCCTCCTCTCTAGTTAGTAGATCATGAATTGCAAATTCTCATGCCTTCCGAAGCCAGGCAGATAATGTCATCAGTGAAGTAGACTGTGTGTGACTATATGAATCAGTGGGACTGTGAGAAACTGAGATCTCGTACTCAGTCAGAATGGGACATCCTCTCCTCAGCGCCAGCTCACTGTTGCTAGGTGGGAATATGGGCTCAGTGGTGCCAGATCCTGCAATTTTCCAAGAAAAGCTAGAAATACAGATTTTTATGTGCAATTTCCCAATATTTAGAGCACTGTGTTTTGAAAGGTAAAATCCTAGGCTTTACCGGCCTGATTTTATAGAGCAGGGTACTGAAATTCAGAGATTAACTAACTCACACATGGGCACTGCCTTGTCAGTGGACATGGAGATGATAAGCGGGAGAGCTAGGAGTGAGTCTCAGTGTCCACATCCCTGTGCTGTGTCCCGACGCAGCTGAGCTGAGAGGCCAGAATGCAGAAATGTTTAACGTGGCCAAGGCTTGGCAGCTGGAAGCTGCACTCTGCTGATGAGTGTCAGTCTTGAGAGTTTTTAAGGAATTTAGGAAAGAATTTGAGCTATTTTGAAAAACAGAACCTCCTAAACTTCAAACTGCTGTTCAGGCCCAAACAAGACACATTTTCTAGCTGTTTACAGCCCGTCGGCCACCACTTTGTTACCTCTGGATCTCCTCTCTCTGTCCAAACGCTCTCTTCCGTCTGTCCCTTTTTGTTTGCTCAGCCTGACT
Organism: Mesoplodon mirus; assembly: GCF_964341445.2. Classification (NCBI taxonomy): domain Eukaryota; kingdom Metazoa; phylum Chordata; class Mammalia; order Artiodactyla; family Ziphiidae; genus Mesoplodon; species Mesoplodon mirus. The sequence goes on along the minus strand of NC_138984.1, from coordinate 19,490,733 downwards.
GGATATCTGACACCCTTTTCCCTTAGTCTTTGTTTCCACCCCCTACATTGCCCTAACTCTCTGTCCTCTTCCCTGGCAGCAGTGTTGGTATGGGACCTTCTCACGGGACCTGACAGCCGTGATTCAGGCCTATTTTGCCTGCACCTTCAATCTGGAGAGGAGCCAGACAGGTGACAGGTGGGATGAGGGGCAGTTTTGCTCTGTTGGCCAGTTTGGCTTCAGTTTCTACCCGCATTTCTTCCCATCCCCATTAGGAAGAGGCTAAGTAAGGAGAAGCCATGATTTGTGCCAGGTTTAGGGGTCAGCTGAGTGACCTCTTAGAGTCCACCGCGTCCTCTTAAGGACCCCGAGACATCTCCAAGTTTGCCCATGGAATTTCAGGTTCTAAGGGTTAGCAGTCATGCTAAATGGAAGGCGCAGGGTGTGAATAAGCTAGAGAAAATGACAAAGAGGCCTGGAGGTATGTATGTGCGGCTGTGTGTGTGGGAGAGGGGAGAGAGAGAGCACTCTGATGTGTTCCTTTGCAGAGAGTCTCCCACCTGCCCTGAACTGACCCATTCACAACACGTGGGCTTTTAGTAGAGAGATGAGAAGAAACCACGGACTCATTGTTTCCTAGCCTACAGGTATTTCAGGAGGCTGCCAACCTCTTTCTGGAGCTCTTGGGGAAACTACTGGCCCAACCAGATGACTCCAAGCAGACTTTGCGGAGGGACAGCCTTATGGTAATCTGCTCCGCCTTCCAGATTTCTGTCTGTGGTTTTCCCTGTGTTTCTCCCATCCTCTTTCTTATGGCTCTGTAGGGTTAGATCGAGGTAATACAACAAATGTTTGTTGAATGCGAGCTATGTGCCATATGCCATCTGAGTAAGAGAAAGTCCCCATCTTCAAGGGATCAGGGCTAGTCTAATAGGAGAGATGTGATCCAGGACAACAGTGTGAAAAGTACATTAGAACTTCCTGTAAAATGTAGAAGCACCACTGAAGAAGACTAACGCTACTTGGAGGGTCATAGAAGAAATCTTTTTTTTTTTTTTGGACCCGCCACACAGCATGTGGGATCTTAGTTCTCTGACCAGGGATTGAACCCACGCCCCCTGCAGTGGAAGCACGGAGTCTTAACCACTGGACTGCCAGGGAAGTCCCTAAGGGTCATAGAAGAAATCTTGAAGAAGGAAGTCATCTCTGCTAGGATTTGAAGAATGCACAGAAGTTTGCCAGGTGGATGAGGCAGAAAAGTAGGGAGGACATTCCGGGTAGAAAGAGCAACCTATATTAAAGCCCAGAGGCATTAAGCAGTGTGGCCTATTTTAGGGAACCACAAATAGAAGTATTTCTTCTTGAATAGACTTACAGATCAGCTAGTATTCCCAACCTTATTTGTCCTACAGACTAGTAACCTATGTGGGTTCTCTCTCCTGGACTCTGGAGGTGAGAGATGGGAAGGGAGGCTTGAAAGAGAAAATAGTTGAGTTCTGACTGATCTCAGAGGAGACAGAGAGGAACATGTTCAAGGAAGGAAACAGATGCCTGGTCGTTGTTCAGACTGGAAACTGGGAGCACAGATTTGGGCTATATTCCTACTTCCAGCTAGCAGCTAACAATCCATTCAGTCTCTCTCTCTTTTGTTTTTTTTAAATTATTTATTTATTTATTTTTGGCTGCATTGGGTCTTCATTGCTGTGCACAGGCTTTCTCTAGTTGCGGCGAGCGGGGGCTACTCTTCGTTGCGGTACGCGGGCTTCTCATTGCAGTGGCTTCTCTTGTTGCGGAGCATGGGCTCTAGGTGCGCGGGCCTCAGTAGTTGTGGCTCACGGGCTCTAGAGCGCAGACTCAGTAGTTGTGGCGCTTGGGCTTAGTTGCTCCCCAGCATGTGGGATCTTCCCGGGCCAGGGCTCGAACCCGTGTCCCCTGCATTGGCAGGCAGATTCTTAACCACTGCGCCACCAGGGAAGCCCAGTCTCTTCTCTTCTGAGAGCCCATTTTAACATCCCTCACCCTTTGCGGTCAGGAAGCTTTTAACATCTAGCGTAAATTTTGGCCAGTAGTGACTCACATTATTGGTCAGCACTTCTCATGTGTCATTGTGCACTGAGTAGCATGGGGAGTTTGGAATAAACTCCCCACCTCTCGAAATTCTGAATCAGTAAGACTGGGTTGGGAAGGACCCGTGAATCCCCAGGAATTCTTATACTCAGGGTCTACAGATAATACCTTGAGAAACAACATCTAGGGAGCAGCTGATCAGAATAAAAGGATCAACACCTAAAATTCCTGTCCTTGAAATGTGAAGGCAGTTATATTGCACTTTCTGTGTGAGGAATCCTTAGAGTCCATCAGCTGGTCCCCCTGGGTTTCTCTCCTCCTTTCTCAGGTTCTCCGGGCACTCCTGCTCCTTACCCTAAGTCCAGTCAGTTTTTTGATGTGCCTGCTGTTAACCCTGCCTTGTCTCCCTTAGTGCTTTACTGTTCTGTGTGAAGCCATGGATGGGAACAGCTGGACCATCTCCAGAGCTTTCTACTCCAGCCTGATGACCACACAGCGGGCTGTGTTGGACGGGCTCCTTCATGGCTTGACAGTTCCACAGCTCCCTTTCCACAGCCCCCCAGGTAACTGGAATGGGAAGGTAAGGTTCTCTCGACCTACTTGTCGAGTAGGTCCAGCTCTGTTCTTTCTCCTGCCATTACCTAGAATAGGCCTGGCATTTAGTGAGTGTTAAGTAACTATGAACTGAGGGAAAGAATGGGGAATCTGAAACAACCAACGCCTTGCTGCATTCTTTGCCTTTCTCGCAGGAGCCCCCGAGGTGAGCCAGCCGCTTCAGGAGCAGAGTGGGGATCTGCCTGGAGCCATCTCCTCGGCACTGGCAGCCTTATGCACTGCTCCTGTGGGGCTGCCTGGCTGCTGGGAAGCCAAGGAGCAGGTCTGAGCTACAATTTTTTTGTTCCTGTCCTCCCTGTTGCCAGAGTAGGGGAGGCTGGCCCAGCTTTTCAGAAAGGCAGAAAAACAAGCTTTTATGCCTCCCTTTACTCAGTACTTCCAGAAACAGATGCTCCCACTAGGTTTGGGCCACTTGTAGAACATGATGTAGCCAAAATCCCAGAGCCCTTGGCCAGCTGATTAGAGAGCTCAGTGACAAACTGCCCATGTGGTGGGGTAGCTGATCTGAAGCCACCAGTGATGCTTCCTCAAGGGTTCAAGATTCAGATTTCCTGCTCCCTTTTGGCCAGCAACACTTTCCTCTGTACCTGCCTGCAGTGGGACTTAACTAGGTCTTGCCTTTTGGTTCTCCACTGGCCGTGAAGACTGGGAATGGAATGGGGGCTGAGGTTCCTGGTGAATCTGGGGAAGAGTGGCTAGCAAGGGGTTGAGAGTCCTGATTAGTTGGAGATATGAGAGGAATGGGATTGGAATAATGGGAATGGGATTGAGTCTTCAGGTATGTCTCTACAGATCTCTCGGCATTTGGCAAACCAGCTCACTGAAGACAGCAACCAACTGAGGTCATCCCTCATCTCTGGCCTGCAGCATCCCATCCTGTGCCTACACCTTCTCAAGGTACTGCCTGCCCATTAACTCTTGGCTTTCAGACTTCTTTTTCACCCCAAGGACTAAGAGAGAGAGAAAGAGACACTGAGAGAAATGAGAGACACCCCCCCTTGGAGGACCCCTTTCTGCTTTCAAAATTGTTCAGCTGAGATGGCCCTAGTGTCAGCCAGTCCTCAGCAGAACTGAGAAGTGTCCGCATCTCACAGTCTTTCAGCAAGAGGCAGAAGTGGCCTGAATTTCTCTGATATCCCTAATTGTGGATACTAGATCTGTCGAGAGGCTAGCCTGCTTTCAGCTGAGCCTTTCAATCTAGGAGCCCAGGGGCTGCTCTGACAGACTCCTTCCCACTCCCTTTAGGTTCTCTACTCCTGCTGCCGCGTAAGTGAGCCCCTGTGCCGTCTTCTAGGGCAAGAGCCCCTGGCCTTGGAGTCACTGTGGAAGTTGGTCCAGGGCAAGGTAGGCCAGCAGCACGAGTGGGCATCTCTTGGGGGCCCCACCATCTCAATCAGAGGAGCCTCTGGTATCTCGGGTTTCCTTTGTAGGTAAAGGTAGTGGATTGGGAAGAGTCTGCTGAAGTGACACTGTACCTCCTCTCCCTTCTTGTCCTTCACCTCCAAGATCTGCCTTCTGGGTGAGTCATAAAGCAGGGTCTCTCCACTGAAACCTTCCACCCACGTAGCTCACCCAGACATGGATTGTGGGGAGTGACACCCTACAGCCTATCCTTAGGAGGGATTGGGACAGAGAGTGTGAGGGTTTCTGTACAAAGAAGAGACCTAGATTCCCACCAACTTTGTGCCTTGGAGGTGGACATGCAGCCTAGGTGGAGAGTGCCATCCAAGGGACAGGGCAGGCCACGCAGCAGCCTTGGTGTATCTCTTTATTCCAGAATGGAGAAGCTAGGCAGTGAGGTTGCTACTGTCTTTACCCATTCACACGTCGTCTCTCTGGTGGTGAGTTTTCAACCTTCATCTTCCTCCACTTTTCACCCTATCATCCCACCCTTCTGCAAGCAGGAGAGTCATTTCCTAATTTGCAGCTGTTTGTGAGGCATTCTTCTGGACCAGGACAGAGAAATAAATCCTCTCTGCCTGTCCCGAGCACCATTCAGATGCGGACATTCCTCTGCCTTGTCTAACTCTCCACAGAGCGCGGCCGCCTGTCTGTTGGGACAGCTTGGTCAGCAAGGGGTGATTTTTGACCTCCAGCCTGTGGAGTGGATTGCAGCTGCCACACACGCCCTGTCCGCCCCTGCTGAGGTGAGCTCTACCAGGGAATGCAGACACGCATTTTCTCTGAGTCAACTAAGGTCTGCGTTCAGGGAGAAAGACAAATGCCAGCAAGCCTAGAGTAAACTAAGGAGTGTGAGAGAATCAAGGCGTCTTTCCTGTCCTATCCTTCTGCCCTCGGATAATAGATCCCTCTGAGCCCAGACTGTCAGGGCTTTCAGTTTGTTGTTAACTTGCACGACCTCTGATGGCGGAGGGGGAGGCTTCGTGTGTGTGTGTGTGTGTGTGTGTCTGTGTGTCTGTGTGTCTGTGTGTGTCTGTGTGTGTGTGTGTCTCTCTCTCTCTCTCTCTCACTCTGGCACTTGCCTCCTGAAGGATCTCCAGCCTCTCTCCTCTCCAGTCCATTTTCTTCACTGTCACCAAAGTGAGCTTTCTTAAAGGAAAACCTGCCCATTTGTTCAACCAGTAATTATTTCACACATAAATATAGTAGTGAGTACCAGGCACTAGTCTCGGCTCTGAGAATACAGTAGTGAAGGGAGAGACACAAAACTCTCACCCATGTGGAGCTTGTGTAAGTCCTCAGTGGCTTCGCACGGTTTCTGGGTTAATGTCTAAATTGGCTAAATTGGTCAGCAGGCTACTCAAAGCTCACCTGTTCCCTCTGGGCTCTCTAATCCTGCTCCACCAAAGAGTTAACATTTCCAGAGTTCACTGTGGTCTCTCACGACCTGCCTTTATGGAAGCTATGACCTCTCCCTTCCTCGTCTGCCTTTATGGAAGCTATGACCTCTCCCTTCCTCGTCTGCCTTTATGGAAGCTATGACCTCTCCCTTCCTCATCTCCCTTTTATTTTATTTTTTTTTTATTTTTATTTATTTATTTATTTTTTAACATCTTTACTGGAGTATAATTTCTTTACAATGGCGTGTTAGTTTCTGCTTTATAACAAAGTGAATCAGTTATACATATACATATGTCCCCATATCTCTTCCCTCTTGCATCTGCCTCCCTCCCCCTCATCTCCCTTTTAAACTTTTAATCCCATCAGTTTCCTACCTCCAGGAGGCAGAGTTAGCACTGTCAACTGTGTCCCCTTCCCTCTCCACAGCCTCTCTTGTAGCAAGCATCTTCCTAAACTGTAATGGTTTGTCTGGCTGCTTGCTCTACTGTGTGTCTTTAGGACAGAGTTAGTCATTGAACGAATAGGCAGGAGCCAAGACTCCTAAGTCCAAAAGAACTCTCCCCACTCCACCAGGCTGAAGAAGAACTCCTTCTGCCTGACTTGGAGTTGGGAGCACAGGCCTGTGTGGTCACCTCACCCCTCTCAGATCTGCTCTCTTCCCACCTCTCTCCGACAGGTCCGGCTGACTCCACCGGGTGGCTGTGGATTCTATGATGGCCTCCTCATCCTTCTGCTGCAGCTGCTCACCCAGGTACAGCTGCATCCTAGGACAGATGGGAAGTAAGGAGAGCTGCTTTGGGGAGCCGCTGGCCAATAGGAAGGAAGAAGCAACACAGTCACCTCTCCTCTCAAACCGCCTGTGATGGCCTTAAATTGGGCCCATCTGCCGTCAGTACGGACCCTTTAAGGGGAACCAGTCAGCTACATCCCTTGGGATTCAGTGGGAAGAAAACTGTAATTCCCTGGTTTCCGGTAGACATACACATGGGTTGAGAGGTCAGGGGTTAAGATGTGATAAGCGAGGGAACTGGGACAACAGGGAAATCCTAGGTGGGAAAACAGAAGGAATTATTTCTGGGACTCCTCTTCCTCGTAGGTCAGGGACAAGAGTGAAAAAACGCATTTTGACTCCTGTCTTGGACCTCCTCGTTTACCCTCATTCAATTTTGTCTCTAGCAGGGGAAGGGTAATCCAGTAAGTGTCGTGGCTAGCTCAGAAATGTGGACCGTTCTGTGGCACCGCTTCTCCATGGTGCTGAGGCTCCCTGAGGAGGCATCTGTACAGGAAGAGGAGCTGTCACTGTCCAGTCCACAAAGCCCAGAGCCAGACTGGATGCTGATCTCACCCCAAGGTATCTTTCCAACAGCACGGCCCCTTTTGTCGGGCCAGTGTGTTGATTCCTCTTCAAGAGGAAACAGCCTAGAACTGGGTTAGCCCATGGAGGTGGCTACTGCTGCTGCTGCCTGTGGAGAGGGTGGCAGAGTCTCTGCTGGAGCTGCTCAAGGACGGGGAAGGGACTGAACAGGTGTTAGCCCTGAGAGCCTGGGGGACGCAGGGGCATCCTGACCTCTTGCCTGCTCCACTGGATCTCCGTTCTTGGTGTTTCCAGGCATGGCAGCCCTGCTGAGCCTGGCCATGGCCACCTTTACCCAGGAACCCCAGTTATGCCTGAGCCACCTGTCTCAGCATGGAAGTATCCTCATGTCCACCCTGAAGCATCTGCTTTCACCCAGCTTCCTGCATCAACTGACCGAGGCGTGAGTTGGAGCTAGAGGAGGGAGACTAGAAAATTCAGTGTTGGCTGTTGGGGGTAGGAGGAGGGGAAGGCAGGAGAGAAAGAGCTGACAGCTTGAGCTATGAGGCAAGAAAGGGGATTACTGAGGTTGGGGAAGGAGAGCTGGACTAGGGAATTTGAGAAGAGTCGGGGGAAGAAGCTAAAGGGTGGGTGCACCAGACTGAGTATATCCTTCCCCTCTCCCCCCTTAGGCCTCAAGGGCCCGAGTTTCTCCCCGTGGTGGTGCTCTCTGTGTGCCAGCTCCTGTGCTTCCCCTTCGCCCTGGATGTGGACGCTGACCTCCTTGAAGGTGTCTTGGCTGACCTCACAGACTCAGAAGTCACAGCCCACCTGCTGCAGGTACTGGGGAAGCTATCCAGGCAGGAAGGTGGGAGAGGAAGGTGGCCCAACCTTGTGTACTCAAATTCACTTCCCGACAGCTCCAGGGCTTTCCCAGGCCCCTGTAGGAGTGCAGCACCTGGCTTGGTCTAAGAGTTGAGTGGAGAAAGCATTCGGGCCTGAACAGAGGCATGTGGTTGGAGCTGGGCTGGTGCCTCTTCTCTCCATCCGTCCAATATCTGGATTCACCTGGAGCCCAGGGGGGCGGATGTCTGAGTCTAGGCCCTGGAGACTCAGCTCCTCAGCTGGGACTCACTTCCTTGGAAATTGTTGGCATTAAGCCGTGAGCGGGTCTCTGAAGCAGAGACACTAAGTCCTTGCAGAGCAAGGCATGGACTTGGGAAGCACCTGTCCTCCGGGGCTCCACGTTGTGTCTCACGTGCGGTGACGTGGCTCAGGGGTTCCGGCTCTCTGTGGTCTTCTCCCCAGAGTTTGGCTTCTCTCCCCCAGACTGTGGGCTCTGTCTCGTTACCTAGCTGCAGCGTATTCTCCCTCTCCCTGAGCTCGTTTGCCTGCACCCCTCCCCCGTCTCCAGGTCTGCTGCTACCATCTTCCACTGACACAAGCCGAGCTGCCCATCAGTCTGCTCACACGCCTGGCCCTCTCGGAGCCCCTCTCTCTCTACCCGTTTGTGAGCACAGTAGCCGCCTGCCCTACAACCACCATCTCATTCCTCTCAGCTGCCCTCCTGGGTGACCAGCCGCTGCTGACCTCTGACCTTCTCTCCCTCCTGGCCCACACCGCCCGGGTACTGTCTCCCAGCCATTTGTCCTTTATCCAAGAACTCCTGGCTGGCCCCGATGAATCCTGTCGGCCCCTGCGCAGCCTCCTGGGCCACCCAGAGAATTCTGTGCGGGCCCGTACTTACGGGCTCCTGGGACACTTGCTCCAGCACAGCGGAGCCCTGCGTGGGGCCCTGCAGAGCCAGCTGGGACTGCTCAACCTTTTGCTGCTGGGGCTTGGAGACAAGGACCCTGCTGTGCGGCGTGGTGCCAGCTTTGCTGTGGGCAATGCAGCCTACCAAGCTGGTCCCCTGGGGCCTGCCCTGGCAGCTGCAGTGCCCGGTATGACCCAGCTGCTTGGAGACCCTCAGGCTGGTATCCGGCGCAATGCCGCATCAGCTCTGGGCAACTTGGGGCCTGAGGGTTTGGGGGACGAGCTGTTACGGTGCCACGTGCCCCAGCGGCTCCTAGAGGTGGCATGTGGAGACCCCCAGCCAAATGTGAAGGAGGCCGCCCTCGTTGCCCTCCGGAGCCTCCGACAGGAGCCCTGCATCCATCAGGTACACCTGAGGGGACTTAGGAATCACCACGATGGGGCTGGTTTTCACAACATTTTTCTGAGATAGTCTTTAAGGAATTGGGACATCTAGAAACCCAAGCTGTATCCTTCTCTGGGAGCAGGAAACCCAGGGGCCGTGACTTGGTCATGAGTTTTTCATCTAGCATTTCACACCTGGAGAAGGAAGGGGACCTGGAAGAGGGCTCCATTGGGCTAGGAGATGCCTGGGGTCTCAAGTACCAGTGTTTCTGTCTTCTGGAGGCTGTGCAGGAGGGAGGTGAGGGAAGACTAGACGTTGAGGTATAGAGTGGTTTCATTCTGAGGGCCACGAAGGTGCTAACTATCTTTTTTAGCACTTACCATGTGAAAAGTACCATTCTAAGCATTTTACCTTTATTATCTGGTTTAAGCTTTGCTTCTCATTTTGCAGGCAATGAAACTGAGGCACAAAGAATTTAATAACTTGTCCAAGTTACAAAGCTGATATGTAGGACTGGACTTTTGAACTCAAGAGTCTAAGTCCAGAGCCCGTGCTCTTTTTTTTTTTTCCTTTGGCTGCCACACGGCATGCGGGATCTTAGTTTCCTGACCAGGGATTGAACCTTTGGCCCCTGCAGTGAAAGCATGGAGTCTTAACCATTGGACCACCAGGGAAGTTCCTAGAGCCCATGTTCTTAACCACTGCTTTACTCTGTTTTTTCTTTTTTTTTTTTTTTTTTTTTTTTTTTTGTGGTACGTGGGCCTGTCACTGTTGTGGCCTCTCCTGTTGCGGAGCACAGGCTCCGGACGCACAGGCTCAGCGGCCATGGCTCACGGGCCTAGCCACTCCGCGGCATGTGGGATCTTCCCGGACCGGGGCACGAACCCGTGTCCCCTGCATCGGCAGGCGGACTCTCAACCACTGCGCCACCAGGGAAGCCCTGTTTTTTCTTTTTTCTGCTCAATTTTCAGTATATAAACAGCCCAATGGAAAAATCATACATCTACCTATGATAAAGCTAAACCTCCAAATTATAATAGTTCAATGTGGTAGCATTGGGTGGTTCATGCAGAAGAGAAGTTTTGACAGGATGGTTATGATATATATTAGAGTTTTTTGGCAATCTGTGTGGGGAAATAATAAAAGGGAGTCTTGGTGGTAAGGAGGTCCAGACCCACTGGTCTAGATCCACAGCTGGGAGTCTCACCTTTTGGCTTACTTTTACTGCTGCATTTGTTACCTCTTCCTGGGGACAAGTGCATAGGTCCTTTGGTGCCTTGGTTTCATGGTCTGTAACCAAAGAGATTGTAAATAGACCTCTGGTCCTGGTGATTCCTGTCCCCAAGGTCTGTCTTCTCCCATACAACCTATTTTGAGTCCCCAAGAGCTCATTTTCTTTTTCTTCCTTTTCTAGAGTGGGAATTGCTGGGCCCAATCACAGTCCTCTGCATGTCAAGTTCTATCATCTCTCTCTATCCCACAGGTGCTGGTGTCCCTGGGTGCCAGTGAGAAATTAGCCTTGCTCTCTCTGGGGAATCAGTTACTGCCACATAGCAGTCCCAGGCCGGCCTCTGCCAAACACTGCAGGAAACTCATTCACCTCTTGAGGCCAACCCACAATACATGACCCCAGATTCCTGGGGTCCAGCCTCCAACCTTCATTGCCCTACTGTTGCCAACCCTTCCTTTTTCTGCTCTACAAGCCACCAACTCAACCAAGAGCTAAAGAGACTGAAAGAGGTAAGCTGCCAATCAACTGACTTGAGAATGAGAACCTAGAAGAGATTTATGTATAAAGCTCCTTCTTTCCCCCCGATTCAGGATGATTTCATCCAGTAAACTTCATTGTTGTTGGTGCCAGAGGAGATTCCTTTCTTCTCTACATCAGGGGGTCTTTTCTCCAATAATGTGCCTTTAAACCCAAGGGACATGCCTCCTGGACCATAGGGAGACACCTTCTACCTGAGAGGTCTCTTCCTTTCTGGAGCTCCTGAAATCTTCCCAGCAGGTTCTTGTTTTAGATGCAGTGGTCCCAGGACAGTGCTGAAGACAGGGCCTGCCTCTAGAGGATAGCCTGCTGTGGGGATAAATGCCATCAGTCCCTGTTATGGAGGGCTCCCCGGCCTGTAGCCCCCATTCCCATCCACTGGTGGGGGTGGGAGTGTACCTTTTCTTTCTTCCTTCCTTCCTTCCTTCCTCCCTTCCTTCCCTTCCCTTTCCTCCCTCCCTCCCTTCCTTCCTTCCCTCCCTCCCCCCCTCCCTCTCTCCTTCCTTTTTTCTTTCTTTTTTTTCAACCCTACTTGGAGCTGCCAGGGTAAAGAGTTGAGAGGTTCAGCTCTTTTAGCTGATGTGTGATGCTGGAAGCACTGGTTTTCTGTTCACAGAAGATCCTGGTTTGGGAGCTTATGTATATCTTCTCCTGCCTTCCAGCTTCCTCCATCCCAGATGAGCTGCATGTGATGACCTACTTCCAATCCAGGGCCAGGGGAGCTGAAATAGGACAGGATAGGATTACACAGGGGTAAATTGGATTGCTTTCTGATCTCAGGCTTAGTGACTAGTTTTAATATTTGGTGGAGTTTCAATGTATAGGGAAGCCCAGCTGCTTTAGAAGGATGGCTGTTTATGGAGATTGTGCAGTTTACCAGAAAGGGATGTTTGGCAGGCCCATTGGTTAGAATCATAATCCATACTGGAAAGCTTAAACCTTCACTCACTGGATAGCTTGCAGCCAGCTTCCCAGAGCCCTAATTTCTCCATCTGTAACATAGGGAGACTACTTGTTGTCCTTCCTTAAATTCCACTTGTTTTAGAAATGAAAGATGAGTAAGGTGCCTTTATTTTTATAAAGAATTCATTTAGACCTCATCTTCATTGCCCACTGTCTGTGTTTATATTTTGGCAAAAATAACATTTTTTTCTAGAGACCACCATAATTTCCTCCTATCCAGATTATTTCAGTTCAGTTCAATATATATTTATTTATTTGTTTGTTTTTTAAAGTTGTTTATTGAAGTATAGTTGAATTACAATTACTGCTGTACAGCAGTGACTCAGTTATACATACATATATACATTCTTTTTCATATTCTTTTCTATTATGGTTTGTCACAGGATATTGAATATAGTTCCCTGTGCTATACAGTAGGACCTTGTTGTTTATCCGTTCTATATATACCAGTTTGCATCTGCTAATCCCAAATTCCCAATCCAACCCTCTCCCAGGCCCCTCCCCCTTGGCAACCACCAGTCTATTTTCTACAACGTATATTTATTGAGTTCTTTCTATATGCCAGATACTATTCTAGGCACTGGAGGTAAAGCAATGCCTGTTTGTCATAGAGTTTCCATTCTGGTTGGGGAGACAGTGGGCTTATTAAAATGAGTGAACTGCGGACTCCCCTAGTGGCGCAGCGGTTAAGAATCCACCTGCCAATGCAGGGGACATGGGTTTGAACCCTGGTCGGGGAAGATCCCACATGCTTTGGAGCAACTAAGCCCGTGCGCCACAACTACTGAAGCCCGCACACCTAGATCCCGTGCTCCGCAACAAGAGAAGCCACGGCAGTGAGAAGCCCGTGCACCGCAACAAAGAGTAGCCCCTGCTCGCCGCAACTAGAGAAAGCCTGTGTGCAGCAACGAAGACCCAACCCAGCCAAAAGTAAATAAAATATTAAATTACTTAAAACTTAAAAAAATGAATTTTGTAGTATGTAGGAATGTGATAAAAGCTCCAGAGAAATACAAAGCAGGAAGGGGGGGATGAGGAGTGCTGAGTTGGATAGCCAGGGTAGACCTCACTTAGAAGGTGACATTTGAACAAAGACATTCGAACAAAGCAGTGCAGCTCTCTGAGGGAAAAGACTATGCAGGGAGAATGGTCTTCAAAGGCCACTGGAGTATGGTCAATATGGAAGTATGCCTGGAGTGGTTGAGGAGCTATGAGGAGGCCAGTTTGAATGGGAAAAGTGAAGAAGGGGGAGAACAGTAGGAAACGAGGACAGGAAGGTAATAGGGACCAGATGTAGGCCTTAAAGACCTTATATTTTACATAGAGTGGGGATCTATTGGAGAGTTGGATCAGAGGAGTTCTGATATCTACCTTATGTTCTAAAAGATTGCTCTTCAGGGGCTTCCCTGGTGGCGCAGTGGTTGAGAATCCTCCTGCCGACGCAGGGGACACGGGTTTGTGCCCCGGTCCGGGAAGATCCCACTTGCCGCGGAGCGGCTGGGCCCGTGAGCCATGGCCGCTGAGCCTGCGCGTCCGGAGCCTGTGCTCCACAACGGGAGAGGCCGCAACAGTAAGAGCCCGCGTACTGCAAAAAAAAAAAAAAAAAAAGATTGCTCTTCATTCTTGTATTGTGATGAACAGTGAGGAATGGGGGAGGATGGGAAGTGGGGTGGGCAGTTAGGAGGCTATTGTAATAATCCACATGAGAGATAATGGTGTCCTGGACTGGAGTGGTACCAATGGAGTGGTGAAAAGTAGTCAGATTTTGAATATATTTTGAAGATGGAACAAATAAGTTTTCTTGACTGATTAGATGTGAGAGTGTAACAAAGGAAAGCAGTCAAGGATGACTCCATGGTTTTTGGCCCGAGCAATTGGAAAGATGGAATCGCCATTAACTGAAATGGGGAAGGCTGTTAGTGGAGTGGTAGTGGGTGGGAAAACTCTAGTTTAGTTTTGAACGTTAAGTCTATTAGCTGAAAATTTTCAAACATACACAAAAGTAGAGAGATTAGTTCAGTGAACCCTATCACCACTTCGATAGCTACCATATCTATTCTTTTTTTACTTAAGTATTTTGAAACAACTCCTGGGCAACATATGTTATCCATGAGTACATCGGAATGTATCTCTGACAAATCAGAAATTTTGTTTTTGTTTTTCACAAAACCACAGTACTTCACTAAGACTTGTCTGGGTTAACACAAATATGTATACAGTATTGTGTTTTTAAATCTGGATTTTTTTTTCCTAAAAGGTGAACTAGGGGGAATTACCTTGTAAAGGAATTATTTGCTTTTTCCAAATAATTTGTTAAACACTAGATTGAAATATTTTGCTTATCTGGTACGTAAACAATTTAATGTAGAGAAATTAAATTTACATCCAAACTTTTTAGGCTATTGCATCAAGCAATAATTAATAATTTTATGAGGAAGTGTAATAAGAAAAACGTTCCCATCCTTGTGAGCATACAATCTAAAGGATTAGAAATATGTAAACAGGGCCTTCCCTGGTGGCGCAGTGGCTAAGAATCCGCCTGCCAATGCAGGGGACACAGGTTCGAGCCCTGGTCCAGGAAGATCCCACATGCCGCAGAGCAACTAAGCCGGTGCGCCACAACTACTGAGGCTGCACGCTAGAGCCGCGAGCCACAACTACTGAAGCCCACGCGCCTAGAGCCCGTGGTCTGCAACAAGAAAAGCCACCGCAATGTGAAGCCCACACACCGCAACGAAGAGTAGCCCCGCCCCCCTCGCTGCAACTAGAGAAAGTCCGCACGCAGCAACGAAGACCTAACGCAGTCAAAAAAAAAAAAAAAAAAAAGAAACATGTAAAAATATGTAAACAGTTTTACATCTAGCAATTATCACACAAAGTGCTGAGAGGATTTGGAATGAAAGTCTGAGTAGTGCCTGGAATTTAGAGAATGTCTGGAAGGTTTGAGCATCTGTGCTTGTTTTGAGTGCATATGTATTTTAACTTTTCGGGAGGGGAGAAGGAACTTAAAGTCTTTGAACACATAAAAGTAGAGAGATGGCATGCTAAACCCCCCAATACCCCGATCCCACAAATTCAGCTGTTATCAACATTTTATCACACTGGCTCTACCTAGTCCCTTGTTTAATTTTAATTTTAATTCCCTTGTTTAAAGGGTATATAGGAACATACCCTTCACCCAGATTCACTAACTGTTAACATTTCGCCACAATTGGTTTTGTCATATTTTTCTGAACCATTTCGGAGTAAGTTGTAAATACCATGCCCCTTTACCTTTAAAAAACTTGTGTTTCTTAAGATCAAAGATATTTACTTATATAACCACAGTATAATTAATGGCATTAATGAAATCAGGAAATTCAACACTGATATAATACTATTAACTAATCCACATCCCATATTCAGATATTGCCAATTGTTCCAATAATGTTCTTTATACCAATCTTTCTCCTGGTCCAGGATCCAACCCAAGATCATGCTTTGTGTTTGGTTATGATATCTCTTTTGCCTCTAACCTAAGCCATTCCTCATCCTTCCTTTCTTTTATGATAGTGATTGATATTTTGAGTGTATCTGATGTTTCTTTGTGATTTGAGTATATCTGATGTTCGGGTATATCTGATTTTTTTGTGCGATTTGATTCCAGTTATACATTTTTGGCAGAAACACTATATAAGTGATGATGTGTCCTCTTAGTACATCATTTCTGGAGGCCGATGATGTTGCTTTTTCCCATTATTGGTGAAGTTACCTCTGATGACTTGGTTAAGGTGGGCTAGGTAGATTTCTGTTGCTGTTTTGTTTTCTTTTAACTAGACTTTATATTTTAGAACAGTTTTAGATTTAAAGAAAAATCAAATAGTGCAGAGAGTTCATATATTATACCTTGCCCCTACACACAATTTCCCCTATTATTAACATCTTACATTGTTTTGATACATTTGTTACAATCAGTGAACCAGTATTGATATACAGTTGGCCCTTGAAAAACACAGGGCTTGGGGGTGCTGACCCTCGCACAATGGAAAATCCGAGTTTAACTTTACAGTCAGCCCTCCATATCCGAGGATTCAACCAACTGTGGATTATGTAGTACTGTAGTATGCATTTATTGAAAAAAATTCGCATGTAAGTGGATCCATGTGGTTCATCAAACTCGTGTTGTTCAAGGGTGAACTGTATTATCAACTAAAACCTGTATTTTATTCAGATTTCCTTAATTCTTACCTAATTTCCTTTTTCTGTTCCAAGATCTCATTACACATCATTTAGCTGTCCTTGGGCTCCTCTGGCTCTAACAGTTTCTTAGAAGTTTCTTGTTTTTGATGACCTTGACAATTTTTTTTTAACATCTTTATTGGAGTATAATTGCTTTACAGTGTTGTGTTAGTTTCTGCTGTATAACAAAGTGAATCAGCTATATGCATATGTATATCCCCATATCCCCTCCCTCTTGCATCTTCCTCCCACCCTCCTTATCCCACCCCTCTAGGTGGTCACAAATCACCAAGCTGATCTCCCTGTGCCATGCAGCTACTTCCCACTAGCTATCTATTTTACATTTGGTAGTGTATATATGTCCATGCCACTCTCTCACTTTGTCCCAGCTTACCCTTCCCCCTCCCCGTGTCCTCAAGTCCATTCTCTACATCTGTGTCTTTATTCCTGTCCTGCCCCTAGGTTCATCAGAACCTTTTTTTTTTTTTTTTTTTTTTTTTTTTAGATTCCATATATATGTGTTAGCATACGGTATTTGTTTTTCTCTTTCTGACTTACTTCACTCTGTATGACAGACTCTAGGTCCATCCACCTCACTACAAATAACTCAATTTCGTTTCTTTTATGGCTGAGTAATACTGCATTGTATATATGCGCTACATCTTCTTTATCCATTCATCTGTCGGTGGACACTTAGGTTGCTTCCATGTCCTGGCTATTGTAAATAGTGCTGCAATGAACATTGTGACCTTGACAATTTTGAGAAGTACTGGTCAGGTATTTTGTAGGATGCTCCTCTACTGGAATTTGCCTGGTGTTTCTCATGCCTAGACTGGGATTA
Organism: Mesoplodon mirus; assembly: GCF_964341445.2. Lineage (NCBI taxonomy): Eukaryota > Metazoa > Chordata > Mammalia > Artiodactyla > Ziphiidae > Mesoplodon > Mesoplodon mirus. The sequence continues at coordinate 19,474,046 of NC_138984.1, read as the reverse complement.
TGGGTTTTGGGGAGGAAGATCACAAAAGTGAAATGCCATTTTCATCATATATCAAGGGCATATACTATCTACATGACTTAGGACTTGGTGTTGACCTTGATCACCTGGCAGAAGTGATGTTTGTCAGATTTGTCTACTGTTACTACTTTTGCCCTACTCCACCTCCCTTTCCATACGGTACTCTTTGGAAAGAAGTCACTTTGCACAGCCCAAGCTTAAGGAATGGGGGTTATACTCCCCCTCCTTTAGGGCTGAGTATCTACATAATTTGGGGGGAGTTTTTCTGCATAGGAGATTTGTCTCTTTATCACATTTGTGAATATATTCAACCATTTATTTATATCAGGGACTCATGGATATTTTATACTTTGGGTCATGAACCACTATTTATTTAATTTTATTGCTCAAATTGTTCGAGCTTTGGTCATTGGGAGTTCTTTCAGTTAGCTCCTGTGACATACACCCACCGATCTGTTTTTTTGTTTATTTGTTTTAGGAACACTTTCTTTCTGGCACTACCAGATGCTTCAGGCTCATTTTGTATATTTCCTGTCCCAGTCTGAGAATCAGCCATTTCTCTAGGGAGCCCTGGTTCCTTGTAATGTAGTGGTATTAGAAACTAAGACCTAAATGCTACCTGTGCTCGTTGCTACTAGGGTGTTTGCTGTAGTATTTTAAAGCAAAAGCAACCCCCTGGCATCATGTTGTTTAATACCTTAAAGTGTCTGTAAAAAATAAGGATATCTTCTTAAAAGATGTGAGAATGTCAAAATGTCCTGTGGCTGCCAGAAAAAATTACCACAAATTTAGTGACTTAAAACAACAGAAATTCTCTCACAGTTCTGGAAGCCAGAATTCTGAAATCAGGCTGTCTGAAGAACCCCATTCCCTCAGAATGTTCTAAGGAAGAATCCATTCTTGCCTCTTCCACCTTCTGGTAGCCCCAGGTATTCCTCTTCACTCTGATCTGTACCTCCTTGGTCACACTGCCTCTTCCTTTTTCCTGTGTATTCTCTGTGTCTGTCCCAGCTCCCTCTGCCTCACTAGGGACACTTGTTATTGGGTTTACGGCCCACCCACATAATCCAGGAAAATTCCTTAATCCTTTCAATATCATCCTCTCAAAATCCTCAATCACATATTTTGCCATATAAAGTAATATTTACAGGTTCCTGGAATTAACACAAGGATATATTGGAGGGGGGGTCACCACTCAGTAAACTACAATAACTAAAAAAATTAATAATGATTTCTTAATGTTATCTATGTTCTTAATATTCCCCCATGTTCAGATTTCTCTACTGTATCAAAAGTATCTTTTTTTTTTTTTTTTTTTTTGCGGTACGCGGGCCTCTCACTGTTGTGGCCTCTCCCGTTGCAGAGAACAGGCTCCGGACGCGCAGGCTCAGCGGCCGTGGCTCACGGGCCCAGCCGCTCCGCGGCATGCGGGATCTTCCCGGACCGGGGCATGAACCCATGTCCCCTGCATTGGCAGGCAGACTCTCAACCACTGCGCCACCAGGGAAGTCCTCAAAAGTATCTTTTTTGCAGTTGGCTTATTTGAATCAGGATCTAAACAAGGTCCACTCATTCATGTAATTATGTCTCTTAAGTCTCTTATGATATAGAACACCTAACTCTTTTTTTATACTCTGAAATTGTCGGAGAAATTAGGTAATTCCCCTATACATTGGCCTACATTCTGGATTGGTCAAATAGCTTTCTTGTGACGACATTTCTCTTTATTTCCTGAAAACTGGAAGTTGGAGCCAAAAGTTTGATTAAGATTCAGAGTCAACTAATTTTTAGACAAAAATACACTACTTCCTAAGTATTACTGTGTAGTTCAAATTGCATCACATCATGAGACATAATTTATAGCTGCCCCACATTTCATGATCTAAGATTGATTAAAATATATAAGTGATAGCAAATGTCCTTTCAGTGTAAAAATCCCCCATCAACCCTCTAATGATTTTAGCATTTATCAATGACTGTTGCCCAAATCAAATATTTATTAAGCATCTTTGTTCTGGTCCCGATTATTTTCCTTAGGTTAGTTTCATCTTTTATTGTCCCCTTTATTTCTGTAGCAGACTATTTAGAAAAGTTCTTTTCACCCTCCAGCTCTCTTGAGATCTCCAAATCCATTAGGTCTAGGGACATCTGAGACTGAGGGGGTACAATCTATCTCGCCTGGCGAGATCATTAATTGAGTCAGTGTTTCCTAAAGTTCACACTTGGAGCCCAGGAAGCAGGTGGTTGTAATTGGAGCCTGTGGGTGGGTGGGGTTAGGGGAAGGTGGGTAGAGGGAAGCATGGCGGATCTGGCGATCTCTCCTTTCCTGGGGTCAAACTCAAAGGCTTACTGGAAGGAACTACGAGAAAATTCTTTAATAAAGCCTGAGCTCTTTGATTTTAGAGGAGCGAATTAAGGCACGGCCGAAGAAAGAGTCCATAGGGGTTAGGTAGAATCAAGGTATAGCGGGTCCTGGAGCGCCAGAGCTTAGCGTTTCAGGGATTTAACCTTGAGACTACATCTCCCAGGATTCCACTCGACGAGTCCCACCCCCGTTGAAGCGATTGCGTGTGCGCGAGCCCTGTGACCGCCTGCCCTCCCAAACTCCACAATCCCAGAGATTCCGCGCGCCTGCCTCCCTCCCGCTGGGATCGCCCCTTCAGGCCCTCAGTCCGTCCGCTGGGGGCGCGCGCAGTGCGTGGCTGGTGGCAGCGGCGCCGGCGGCTGATAGCGCGGGCCGTGTGGCCGTGCGTGGTTGCTAGGGGCGCCTGAGGCCGCCCGCTCGCCCGGAAGGCCAAGGGAGGAAGCAGCCCGGAGCCCGCGCCCATCCGGGGCGAAGCTGAGTCCGCTGGGTGAGTGTGGCCGCGGAGCTGGGAAAACGACCCTCCGCCGCCCCGACTCTCCCGCCCCTCCCTCTGCCCGAGTCCTTTCACACGGCCCCCAGCCCTCTGGCCACTCCTGCCCCAGCCCTGCTTCCTGCCCGCCACCTCTCCATCCCCTGGGAGGAGAGGGGGCCGCGTCCTCCCACCCTGCCAGGACTTCGCGCCTCTTCGGAACCCTTCTCCACCCCCCCTCCGCCCCCTTCCCCGCCACGCCCAGTGAACTTAGTCGCCCCGCCTCTGGGTGCCCCGAACCCTGCAGTATCCTCTCACCCTGGGCCTCGGTGCCTCGTCTTTCCCGCTCCGCTGCAGTTTAAATTCTCCCTGCTTGGGTGTGAGCCCAAGCTTCTCTCAGGCCTCACGGCTGAATTTTACATGGATACCCACTTTTTAACTTCCCCATCTTCACTGTCTGTAGAGAAATACTTTTCTAAACTAGAGATTCAAACAGCATCCGAGATGCTGTGGAATTGAATTCTTCATGTATCCATACATCCATTACTTCATTTAATCATTCAACAATTTTTAATAAACATCGACAAATATTTAGTGAGCCAGGGCACTGTGGAAGGGCGGGGGGAGGGGGGGATACAGTGGTGAGCAAGGCAGGCGTGTTTTCACAGAGCTTATAGTCTAGGGGAGACTTTAATCAGGTAAACAGCATTTGCCATACGTGGTGTGTGTGTTCTGATAGAACATTAGAAGGATATTTTACCCAAATTTACTTGGAAAACTATATTATCCCCACTCCCTGGCCTTCACATTCCCATTCGGGATCTAGGAAATGTTTTTTTTTTTTTTTTTTGCGGTACGCGGGCCTCTCACTGTTGTGGCCTCTCCTGTTGCGGTCCCGTTACGGAGCACAGGCTCCGGACGCGCAGGCTCGGCGGCCATGGCTCACGGGCCCAGCCGCTCCGCGGCATGTGGGATCTTCCCGGACCGGGGCATGAACCCGTGTCCCCTGCATCGGCAGGCGGACTCTCAAAACCACTAGGAAATGTTTTAATCCTTCCTTCCTTATCCATGCTCTCTCAGTTACTCCAGATCCCATCTTCCTTAACGTCATTACCTGTTGATTTAGCCAGTCAACGAGTAGCTGGGAGACCCTTTGGGACAGTGTTCTAGCCCATCCTTAATTTCTTGCAATAAATACTGAGGCATTGTTTGCATAAAAACCACTCACTTGGTGCCCGTAAAGTTACCAGCTGCTTATTGATTGGGCTGAATGGAGCATTGAAAAATTATCAAGTGTTTTCTGGGAATAAAGAGGTGAGAGGACATTCCAGATACAAAGTAGCTTTAGTAAAGATACTAAAGTAGCTTTAGTAAAGGCCTGAAAAGAGAACTGGAAACAGTCGGATAGACCTGAGCTGTGTTTGGAGGGAACCAGCCCGGGACAAATAGGAATAGGGAAATTAGATCACAAAGGGCTTTGGATGTTTTGCTGAAGAGTTAGAACTAGATCCTCCAGAGCAGTGGTTTTCAAGCAGGATATTCAGGGGCCTGAGACTTCCAAGGGATAGACATGCACATATAGTTTTAGAAGAATCAGTTCCCAGATCCTCAGCTTACAAATGAACGCTTCTAAAACTGACCTTACAAAAAAGGGGTGGAGAGTGTCATATCTCTCACGCTCTCGAATTTTACTATAGTATATTTTTCTGAGTATTAAAACCTCAGGTTGGCAAACAGGGGATATTTTGGAAATATTAATTTCAGGGGGGCCTTCTTTGGTGTTTGATGAAGTTACCTCAAAAACCTAGAAGGGCCCCTGCGGCCGGCGCCGGGGGATAGCACGCATGCGTCTTGTCTGAATGGGTGGCACCCTTATCCTCGTGGCGGCGGCAGGAGCCGTGGCCGTGCTGCTGGCAGTGTGGCTATGGGTAGTCCTGCGTCCCCGCGCCGCTGTGCCCCGGCGGTCTCTCAGCCTCTTGGTGGCCTCGTGGTGGTGGCTGGGTCCAGTGGGCATACCACTGAGATCCTGAGGCTGCTCGAGAACTTGTCCGATGCCTACTCTCGTAGACATTATATCATTGCTGACACTGATGAAATGAGTGCCCGTAAAATAAATTCTTTTCAAGTGAATCGAGCTGATAGAAACTCCAGTGCTCCGTTTCCCGAATACTATATTCACCGCATTCCCAGAAGCCGGGAGGTCCAGCAGTCCTGGATGTCCACGGTACTCACCACCTTGTACTCTGTGTGGCTCTCCTTTCCCCTGACTCACTGAGTGAAGCCAGATTTGGTAAGAAAACTGAGCCATACGGGAAAAAATTGACTTGCCCAAAGGCTGAGGGCCACTAAGTGGATCCAAACCCGGAAAGCCTGAGACTGCAGCATCTATACTCTAATCATTGTACTATTCTACCCTTCTGTTCGGGACATAACTATTGAATTCATGAATAAATTTCCTAATAGGGTCATACAGATGAGACCACCCAGAAAAAACAAACAAACAAACAAAAAAACCCTAGAAGTCTTCCTGTCTTCCCATGTGTAATACACACTGCTGTTAGAGTGAAGCTTGTTCCTTGTTGGGATATTCTAAATTCAGAAGAACACAACAGTTGGAGACTTCTCTGGTGGTCCAGTGGTTAAGACTCCACCCTCCCAATGCAGGGGGCTCAAGTTCGATCCCTGGTCAGGGAACTAGATCCTGCATGCTGCAACTAAAAGATGCTGCATGCAGCAATGAAATTCCTGCATGCTGCATCCAAGACCTGGTGCAGTGAAATGAATAAATAAATATTTTAAAAAAAGAACACAACAGTTAAATTGTCTAAAATGTTTTTCGGGACCACGGATTTTTCAAGCTGTATTGGATAAAAGTTGCATAAAAATTTTTAAAAGAGATTTCTTTTAGTTTAGATGTGTGTTAATCAGATAGTTAAAACTCATTTTATTAAATCGTCATGAAATGTTTATTTCAGTTACAGTTAATCCTTACCTTAGTTCTTTCTATAAAACGTTTAGTATTTTCTACCTCCTCTTAACAAAAGGATAAGCTTGTTTAAACTTGTGATGAAAATTTTAGAGTTCAACTTTAAGATGTGCAAGGAATACATGGGGTTGGGTTTTTTTTTTTTTTTTTTTTTTTTTTTGCTCTACTGCATGGCTTGCAGGATCTCAGTTCCCCAACCAGGGATTGAACCTGGGCCATGGCAGTGAAAGTCTGGAATCCTAACCACTAGGCGGCCAGGAACTCCCAAGGAATACATGGTTTTAAAAATTCCTAGGGGAATACATGAGTAAAATCATTGGAAGAGTATATTGCAGGAAAACCATGGAAGGGTAATTAGCAGGAAGGTAACATCAGATTTGTGCTTGAGATTACTACTGTACTGTCAGTGTGCAGTTTGAATAAGTAAGATTTTAGACTGAAGGCAGGGAGCCAATGAGAAAACTAGAGACCAGACTAGAGATGATGAGGGCTTTATAGTGGTTGCAGTGAGGGAGAGGGTTTAGAGAGATATTAACAGTGGTAGAGTGGACAAAACCTGGTGGCAAGGTAGATGTAGGGAGAGTGGGACAAAGAGCAGTCTGGAATGATCCTTGTTTTCTGACTTTAGTGATTAAGTGGGTGGTGATGCAGGAGGAACTATTAGGAGGAGGACTTTGAGGAGAAAGATAAAGGAGTTTGGGCATGCTGAATTGAGGTTCCTGCAGCACATCAAGGAAGAAAGGCCTGGGAGGTTGTTCTGTAGGTCTGAGTGATGAAAGAAAGTTGAGAATGTAGGAGATGGTTGAGGCCATGGGATAAAAGAGGTTGGTTTGGGAGAGTATGTGTTAATAGTTGCAACTGCCATTTATTTATTTATTTATTTATTCATTCATTCATTCATTCATTCAGCAGTACTGGGCCCGTCAGTGCCGTGGCCCCTCCCGCTGCGGAGCACAGGCTCTGGACGCGCAGACTCAGCGGCCATGGCTCACGGGCCCAGCCGCTCCGCGGCACCTGGGATCCTCCCGGACCGGGGCACGAACCCGTGTCCCCTGCATCGGCAGGCGGACTCTCAACCACTGTACCACCAGGGAAGCCCCGCAATTGCCATTTATTGAGCGATTACTATGTGCCAGGCCAAGTGAGAAGGCTGAGCACAGAGGAGCACCAACCTTGAGAGAGTACGTAGGGGAAAAGGGATGGAAGAAGGGAGGCAGAATATTTATAACCAAATCCAAAAATGAATATGTAAATGAAAAATCCCTTGCTGAAAAACTATTTTTTTTTCTGTTTTCTACTATTTTTACTTATTTATTAAAATTTTATTCTATTTATTTTTTATACTGCAGGTTCTCAGTAGTTATCCATTTTGTACATATCAGTATATATATGTCAATCCCAATCTCCCAGTTCATCCCACCACCACCGCCCCACCCCCATACCCTGCTTTTCCCCCCTTGTTGTCCACTTTTGTTCTCTACATCTGTGTCTCTATTTCTCCCTTGCCAACTGGTTCATCTGTACCATTTTTATAGATTCCACATATATGCATTAATATACGATACTTGTTTTTCTCTTTCTGACTTACTTCACTCTGTATGACAGCCTCTAGGTCCATCCACGTTTCTACAAATGACCCAATTTCATTCCTTTTCATGGCTGAGTAATGTTCCATCGTATATATGTACCACATCTTCTTTATCCATTCATCTGTCGATGGGCATTTAGGTTGCTTCCATGACCTGGATATTGTAAATAATGCTGCAGTGAACATTGGGGTGCATGTGTCTTTTTGAATTATGGTTTTCTCAGGGTATATGCCCAGTAGTGGGATTCCTGGATCATATGGTAGTTCTATTTTTAGTTTTTTAAGGAACCTCCATACTGTTCTCCATAGTGGCTGTATCAATTTACATTCCCACCAACAGTGCAAGAGGGTTCCCTTTTCTCCACACCCTCTCCAGCATTTATTGTTTGTAGATTTTCTGATGGTACCCATTCTAACCGGTGTGAGGTGATACCTCATTGTAGTTTTGATTTGCATTTCTCTAATAATTAGTGACGTTGAGCATCTTTTCATGTGTTTGTTGGCCATCTGTATGTCTTCTTTGGAGAAATGTCTCTTTAGGTCTTCTGCCCATTTTTGGATTGGGTTGTTTGTTTTCTTGATATTGAGCTGCATGAGCTGCTTGTATATTTTGGAGATTAATCCTTTGTCAGTTGCTTCATTTGCAAATATTTTCTCCCATTCTGAGGGTTGTCTTTTCGTCTTGTTTATGGTTTCCTTTGCTGTGCAAAAGCTTTTGAGTTTCATTATTTCCCATTTGTTTATTTTTGTTTTTATTTCCATTACTCTAGGAGGCGGATCAAAAAAGATCTTGCTGTGACTTATGTCAAAGAGTGTTCTTCTGATGTTTTCCTCTAGAATTTTATAGTGTCCAGTCTTACATTTAGTTCTGTAATCCATTTTGAGTTTATTTTTGTGTGTGGTGTTACGGAGTGTTCTAATTTCTTTCTTTTACATGTAGCTGTCCAGTTTTCCCAGCACCATTTATTGAAGAGACTGTCTTTTCTCCATTGTATATCCTTGCCTCCTTTGTCATAGATTAGTTGACCATAGGTGCGTGGGTTTATCTCTGGGCTTTCTATCCTGTTCTATTGATCTATATTTCTTTTTTTTGTGCCAGTACCATATTGTCTTGATTACTGTAGCTTTGCAGTATAGTCTGAAGTCAAGGAGTTTGATTCCTCTAGCTCTGTTTTTTTTTTAAATTAATTAATTTATTTATTTTTGGCTATGTTGGGTCTTCATTTCTGTGCGAGGGCTTTCTCTAGTTGTGGCAAGTGGGGGCCACTCTTCATCGCGGTGCGCAGGCCTCTCACTATCGCAGCCTCTCTTGTTGCAGAGAACAGGCTCCAGACGCGCAGGCTCAGTAGTTGTGGCTCACGGGCCTAGTTGCTCCCCGGCATGTGGAATCCTCCCAGACCAGGGCTCGAACCCGTGTCCCCTGCATTAGCAGGCAGATTCTCAACCAATGCGCCACCAGGGAAGCCCCCTGGCTCCGTTTTTTTCCCTCAATATTGCTTTGGCTATTTGGGGTCTTTTGTGTCTCCATACAAATTTAAGATTTTTTGTTCTAGTTCTGCAAAAAATGCTGTTGGTAATTTGATAGGGATTGCATTGAATCTGTAGATTGCTTTGGGAAGTAGTCATTTTCACAATATTGATTCTTCTAATCCAAGATATAGTATATCTCTCCATCTGTTTGTGTCATCTTTGATTTCTTTCATCAGTGTCTTATAGTTTTCTGCGTACAGGTCTTTTACGTCCTTAGGTAGGTTTATTCCTAGGTTTTTATTCTTTTTGTTGCAGTGGTGAATGGGATTGTTTCCTTAATTTCTCTTTCTGATCTTTTGTTATTAGTATATAGGAATGCAAGAGATTTCTGTGCATTAATTTTGTATCCTGCAACTTTACCAAATTCATTGATTAGCTCTAGTAGTTTCCTAGTGGCAACTTTAGGATTATCTACGTATAGTATGTCATCTGCAAGCGGTGGCAGTTTTACTCCTTTTTCAATTTGTATTTCTTTTGTTTTGTTTTGTTTTGTTTTTTTGTGGTACGCGGGCCTCTCACTGTTGTGGCCTCTCCCGTTGCGGAGCACAGGCTCTGGACATGCAGGCTCAGCAGCCATGGCTCATGGGCCCAGCCGCTCCGCGGCATGTGGGATCTTCCCAGACCAGGGCACGAACCCGTGTCCCCTGCATTGGCAGGCGGACTCTCAACCACTGTGCCACCAGGAAAGCCCCAATTTGTATTTCTTTTATTTCTTTTTCCTCTCTGATTGCCAAGGATAGGACTTCCAAAACTATGTTGAATAATAGCGGTGAGAGTGGACGTCCTTGTCTTGTTCCTGATCTTAGAGGAAGTGCTTTCAGTTTTTCACCATTGAGAATGATGTTTGCTGTGGGTTTGTCATATATGGCCTTTACTCTGTTGAGGTAGGTTCCCTCTATGTCCACTTTCTGGAGAGTTTTTATCATAAATCGGTGTTGAATTTTGTCAAAAGCTTTTTCTGCATCTATTGAGATGATCATATGGTTTTTCTTCTTCAATTTGTTAATATGGTGTATCACATTGATTGATTTGCGTATATTGAAGAATCCTTGCATCCCTGGGATAAATCCCACTTGGTCATGATGTATGATCCTTTTAATGTGTTGTTGGATTCTGTTTGCTAGTGTTTTGTTGAGGATTTTGCATCTATGTTCATCAGTGATATGGGTCTGTAGTTTCTTTTTTTGTGACATGTTTGTCTGGTTTTGGTATCAGGGCGATGGTGGCCTCGTAGAATGAGTTTGGGAGTTTTCTTCCCTCTGCTATACTTTGGAAGAGTTTGAGGACAGGTGTTAGCTCTTCTCTAAATGTTTGATAGCATTCGCCTGTGAAGCCATCTGGTCATGGGCTTTTGTTTGTTGGAAAATTTTTAATCACAGTTTCAATTTCATTACTTGTGATTGATCTGTTCATATTTTCTATTTCTTCCTGGTTCAGTCTTGGAAGGTTGTGCTTTTCTAAGAATTTGTCCATTTCTTGCAGGTTGTCCATTTTATTTGCACCGAGTTGCTTGTAGTAATCTCTCATGATTCTTGTGTTTCTGCACTCAGTTGTTACTTCTCCTTTTTCATTTCTAATTCTGTTGATTTGAGTCTTCTCCCTTTTTTTTCTTAGTGAGTGTGGCTAATGGTTTGTCAATTTTCTTTATCTTCTCGAAGAACCAGCTTTTAGTTTTACTGATCTTTGCTATTATTTCCTTCATTTCTTTTTCATTTCTTTCTGATCTGATCTTTATGATTTCCTTCCTTCTGCTAACTTTGAGGTTTTTTGTTCTTCTTTCTCTAATTGCTTTAGGTGTAAGGTTAGGTTGTTTATTTGAGATGTTTCTTGTTTCTTGAGGTAAGATTGTATTGCTATAAAATTCCCTTTTAGAATTGCTTTTGCTGCATCCCATAGGTTTGGGGTCGTCATGTTTTCATTGTCATTTGTTTCTAGGTTTTTTTTTATTTCATCTTTGATTTTTTCAGTGATCTCTTGGTTATTTTGTAGTGAATTGTTTAACTTCCACGTGTTTGTATTTTTTACAGATATTTCCCTGTAATTGTTATCTCGTCTAATAGTGTTGTGGTTGGAAGAGATACTTGATACGATTTCAGTTTTCTTAAATTTACCAAGTCTTGATTTGTGACCCAGGATATGATCTATCCTGGAGAATGTTCCATGAGCACTTGAGAAGAAAGTGTACTCTGTTGTTTTTGGATGCAATGTTGTATAAATATCAATTAAGTCCATCTTGTTTATTGTGTCATTTAAAGCTTGTGTTTCCTTATTTACTTTCATTTTGGATGATCGGTCCATTGGTGAAAGTGGGGCGTTAAAGTCCCCTACTATGAGTGTGTTACTTTCGATTTCCCCTTTTATGGCTGTTAGCATTTGCCTTATGTTTTGAGGTGCTCCTATGCTGGGTGCATAAATATTTACAATTGTTATGTCTTCTTCTTTGATTGATCCTTTGATCATTATATAGTCTCCTTTGTCTCTTGTAGTAGTCTTTATTTTAAAGTCTATTTTGTCTGATAAGAGAATTGCTACTCCAGCTTTCTTTTGATTTCCATTTGCATGGAGTATCTTTTTCCATCCCCTCACTTTCAGTCTGTATGTGTCCCTAGGCCTGAAGTGGGTCTCTTGTAGACAGCATATATACGGGTCTTGTTTTTTTATCCATTCAGCCAGTCTGTGTCTTTTGGTTGGAGCATTTAATCCATTTACATTTAAGGTAATTATCAATATGTATGTTCCTAATACCATTTTCTTAATTGTTTTGTGTTGTAGGTCTTTCCCTTCTTTTGTGTTTCCTGCCTAGAGAAGTTCCTTTAGCATTTGTTGTAAAGCTGGTTTGGTGGTGCTGGATTCTCTTAACTTTTCCTTGTCTGTAAAGGTTTTAATTTCTCCATGGAATCTTAATGAGATCCTTGCTGGGTAGAGTAATCTAGTTTGTACTTTTTTCCCCTTCATCACTTTAAATATGTCCTGCTACTCCCTTCTAGCTTGTAGAGTTTCTGCTGAAAGATCAGCTGTTAACCTTATGGGTATTCCCTTGTATGTTATTTGTTGCTTTTCCCTTGCTGCTTTTAATATCTTTGTATTTAATTTTTGGTAGTTTGATTAATATGTGTCTTGGCATGTTTCTCCTTGGATTTATCCTGTATGGGACTCTCTGCACTTCCTGGACTTGATTGAATATTTCCTTTCCCATGTTAAGGAAGTTTTCAGCTATAATCTCTTCAAATATTTTCTCAGAGCCTTTTTTTTTCTCTTCTTCTGGTACCCCTATAATTTGAATGTTGGTGCATTTAATGTTGGCCCAGAGGTCTCTGAGGCTGTCTTCAATTCTTTTCATTCTTTTTTCTTTATTCTGCTCTGCAGTAGTTATTTCCACTTTTTATCTCCAGGTCACTTATCTGTTCTTCTGTCACTAATCTGCCTCAGTTATTCTGATATTGATTGCTTCTAGAGAATTTTAAATTTCATTTATTGTGTTGTTCATCATTGTTTGTTTGCTCTTTAGTTCTTCTAGGCCCTTGTTAAATGTTTCTTGTATTTTCTCCATTCTATTTTCAAGATTTTGGATCATTTTTACTATCATTACTCTGAATTTTTTTTCAGGTAGACTGGCTATTTCCTCTTCATTTGTCTGGTCTGGTGGGTTTTTTTGTTTTTTGGGTTTTTTTTTTGTGGTTTGCGGGCCTCTCACTGTCGTGGCCTCTCCCATTGCAGAGCACAGGCTCCGGACACGCAGGCTCAGCGGCCATGGCTCACGGGCCTAGCTGCTCCGTGCATGTGGCATCTTCCCGGACCGGGGCACAAACCCGTGTCCCCTGCATCAGCAGGCAGACTCTCAACCACTGTGCCATCAGGGAAGCCTGGTCTGGTGGGTTTTTACCTTGCTCCTTCATCAGCTGCATATTTCTCTGTCTTCTCATTTTGCTGAATACACTGTGCTTGGGGTCTCCTTTTCGCAGGTTGCAGGTTTGTAGTTCCCATTGTTTTTGGTGTCTGCCCCCAGTGGGTAAGGTTGGTTCAGTGGCTTGTGTAGGCTTCCTGGTGAAGCGGACTGGTGCCTCTGTTCTGGTGGGTGGGGCTGGATCTTGTCTTTCTGGTGGGTGGGGCTGCGTCTAGTAGTGTGTTTGGGGTGTCTGTGAACTTAGTATGGTTTGAGGCGGCCTCTCTGCTAATGGGTGGAGTTGTGTTCCTGTCTTGCTAGTTGTTTGGCATGGGGCATCCAGCACTGGAGCTCGCTGTCCGTTGGGTGGAGCTGGGTCCTAGTGTTGAGACGGAGATCTCTGGGAGAGCTCTCGCTGATTGATATTACATGGGGCTTGGAGGTCTCTGGTGGTCCAGTGTCCTGAACTCGGCTCTCCCACCTCAGAGGCTCAGGCCTGACATCAGGCCAGAGCACCAAGATGCTGTCAGCCACATGGCTCGGGAGTAAAAAAAGAAAGAAAGAAAAATAAATAAATAAATAAATAGAAATAAAAATAAAATAAATAAAATAAAAATATTTTTTAAATTATTACAATAAAAAAGTAATTTAAAAGAAAAGAGAGAGCAACCAAACCAATAAACAAATCCACTAGTGATACAAGTGCTAGAAGCTATACTAAGGTAAACATAAAAATCAGAAACAAATTGGTGGCATATGGCAAACCCCAAGTCTCCAGTTGCTCCCAAAGTCCACTGCCTCAATTATGGGTTGATTCGTTGTCTGTTCAGGTATTCCACAGATGCAGGGTATCTCAAGTTGATTGTGAGGATTTAATCCACTGCTCCTGAGGCTGCTGGGAGAAATTTCCCTTTCTCATCTTTGTTCGCACAGCTCCTGGGGTTCAGCTTTGGATTTGGCCCCGCCTCTGTGTGTACGTCGCCCTCAGGCTTCTGTTCCCACCCAGACAGGACGGGGTTAAAGCAGCGACTGATTAGGGGGCTCTGGCTCACTCATGCTGGGGGGAGGGAGGGGTACGGTAGTTATAATTGGAATGCGTTATAATTGGAATGCGGGGTGAGCCTGCCGCGGCAGAGGCCAGCATGACATTGCAGTGGCCTGAGGCGTGCCGTATGTTCTCCTGGGAAGTTGTCCCTGAATCACGGGACCCTGGCAGTGGCGGGCTGCACAGGCTCCTGGGGGGTTGGGGGTGTGTGTGGATAGTGATGTGTGCTTGCACACAGGATTCTTGGTGGCTGCAGCAGCAGCATTAGCGTTTCACGCCCATCTCTGGTGTCTGAGCTGATAGCCGCGGCTTGCATCCTTCTCTTGAGCTTGTTTAGGCAGCGCTCTGCCTTCTGTGGGCAGACAGGGAAGGAATCCCCTCTCCTTGTGCACCCTGAAACAATGGTCTCTTGCCTCTTAGGCAGCTCCAGACTTTTTCCCGGACTCCCTCCTGGCTAGCCGTGTTGCACTAGCCCCCTTCAGGCTGTGTTCACACAGCCAACCCCAGTCCTCTCCCTGGGGTCTGACCTCCGAAGCCCGAGCCTCAGCTCCCAGCCCCTACCCGCCCCGGCGGGTGAGCAGACAAGCGTCTCGGGCTGGTGAGTGCTGGTCGGCACCGATCCTCTGTGTGGGAATCCCTCCGCTTTTCCCTCTGCACCCCTGTTGCTGCGCTCTCCTCCGCGGCTCCGAAGCTTCCCCCCGCCGCCCACCCCCCGTCTCCACCAGTGAAGGGGCTTCCTAGTGTGTGGTAACCTTTCCTCCTTCACGGCTCCCTCCCACTGATGCAGGTCCCGTCCCTATTCTTTTGTCTCTGTTTTTTCTTTTTTCTTTTGCCCTACCCAGGTACATGGGGATTTCCTTGCCTTTTGGGAAGTCTGAGGTCTTCTGCCAGCGTTTAGTAGGTGTTCTGTAGGAGTTGTTCCTCATGTAGATGTATTTTTCATGTATTTGTGGGGACGAAGGTGATCTCCACATCTCACTCCTCCACCATCTAGAAGGTCCCTCCTAGGTGTTTGTTCTTTAATTCTTCTAGGTCTTTGTTAAACATTTCTTGCATCTTCTCTATCTTAGCCTCCATTCTTTTCCCGAGGTCCTGGATCATCTTCATTATCATTATTCTGAATTCTTTTTCTGGAAGGTTGCCTATCTCAGCTTCATTTAGTTGTTTTTCTGGGGTTTTATCTTGTTCCTTCATCTGGTACATAGTCCTCTGCCTTTTCATTTTGTCTATCTTTCTGTGAATGTGGTTTTCGTTCCACAGGCTGCAGGATTGTTGTTCTTCCTGCTTCTGCTGTCTGCCCTCTGGTGGATGAGGCTATCTAAGAGGAGGGACTGGTGGTGGGTAGAGCTGGCTGTTGCTCTGGTGGGCAGAGCTCTGTAAAACTTTAATCCGCTTCTGAGCTGATAGGTGGGACTGAGTTCCCTCCCTGTTGGTTGTTTGCCCTGAGGCGACCCAGCACTGGAGCCTACAGGCTCTTTGGTGGGGCTAATGGTGGACTCCGGGAGGGCTCACGCCAGAGGAGTCCTTCCCAGAACTTCTGCTGCCAGTGTCCTTGTCCCCGTGGTGAGCCACAGCCATCCCCGGCCTCTGCAGAAGACCCTCCAACACTAGCAGGTAGGTCTGGTTCAGTCTCCTATGGGGGTCACTGCTCCTTTCCCCTGGGTCCTGATGCACACACTACTTTGTGTGTACCCTCCAAGAGTGGAGTCTCTGTTTCCCCCAGTCCTGTCAAAGTCCTGCAATCAAATCCCACTAGCCTTCAAAGTCTGATTCTCTGGGAATTCCTCCTCCCGTTGCCAGACCCCCAGGTTGGGAGGACTGACATGGGCCTCAGAACCTTCACTCCAGTGGGTAGACTTCTGTGGTATAATTGTTCTCCAGTTTGCGAGTCACCCACCCAGCAGTTATGGGATTTGATTTTATTGTGATTGCACCCCTCCTACCGTCTCACTGCAGCTTCTCCTTTGTCTTTGGATGTGGGGTATCTTTTTTGGTGAGTTCCAGTGTCTTCTTGTCGATGATTGTTCAGCAGTTAGTTGTGATTCTGGTGCTCTCGCAAGAGGGAGTGAGTGCACGTCCTTCTGCTCCGCCATCTTTTTTTTTTTTTTTTTTTTTTTTTTTTTTTGCTGTACGCGGGCCTCTCACTGTTGTGGCCTCTCCCGTTGCGGAGCACAGGCTCCGGACGCACAGGCTCAGCGGCCATGGCTCACGGGCGCAGCCACTCCGTGGCATATGGGATCCTCCCAGACCGGGGCACGAACCCGTATCCCCTGCATCGGCAGGCGGACTCTCAACCACTGCGCCACCAGGGAGGCCCAGCTCCGCCATCTTGAACCAATCCTGTTTTCTACTGTTTTTAATTCTTCACCCAGCTCTCACCTGAAAAACTTAGATGAACCTTTAACTTCAGGATCTGCTACTCATGATGTGGAGTTGAGTGTAGCTTTCCTGCTAGATTCCTTCTATGACCTTGGAATTGTCTGGTCATAGGCTTCCTGTATTTTAGCATGCAATCAGATGCTTTGATCTGTTGGTGAAATGCAGAGAAAACTTTTCTTTAATGCCCTGAACTTCTCATTCTCTCTTCTGGCAGAACTGGGAAGCCAGACCTGGTATTTTGGGAAAAAATACTGAGAGTGCTAATTTCTGTTAGACCCTGAAATACAAAGGGCCTTGTCCTTGGGAGCCTCTTGGACATCCTGGACAGGCAGTGCTATTCTAGACCAGAGGTTCTCATTATATGCAGTTTTTTTTGTTTGTTTTGTTTTTTTTGGCTGCTTCAGGTCTTACTTGCGGCCCGTGGGATCTGTCATTGTGCTGCGTGGCCTGTGGGTTTTCTCTTCTCTAGTTGTGGCACGTGGGCTCCAGGGCGTGTGGGCTCTGTAGTTTGCAGCATGTGGGCTCTCTTGTTGAGGCGTGGGTGCTCAGTAGTTGTAGTGCGCGGGTTTAGTTGCCCCACGGCATGTGGGATCTTAGTTCCCCGACCAGGGATCGAACCCACGTCCCCTGCATTGGAAAGGAGGATTCTTTACCACTGGACCACCAGGAAAGTCCCTCTTATCTGCACTTTTAAAGCTCTTTGCGGTCCTCAGTGTATTTTTTAATGTGGGATATATATCTACTCCATACTAGAAATTGAAGTTTTTTGTTTTTTTTGTGTGTGTGGTACGCGAGCCTCTCACTGTTGTGGCCTCTCCCGTTGCGGAGCACAGGCTCCAGACGCGCAGGCTCAGCGGCCGTGGCTCACGGGCCTAGTCGCTCCGCGGCATGTGGGATTTTCCCGGACCGGGGCACGAACCCATGTCCCCTGCATCGGCAGGCGGACTCTTAACCACTGCGCCACCAGGGATGCCCTGAAGTATTTATTTATTAATTCATTTAGAAATAATAATAAACCCATTACAAGTAAACATAAGTAGCATTTTTAAAAATGCAAAACGCTATTGTTTCAGAAATATTAGTGAGAAGAGTGGCATTGTTTTTGAGAATCTCATTAATGTCTGACTTAATAGAAGACAGCTGGATTCTCATATTTGTTTTTGCATTCAGTTGGTTTGATATGTTGTAGTGATTGAATGATGACGAAAATCCAGCCTCACATAGATAATTAGTTGGAAAAGGGAGGAATATTTCTATGGCCTTTTCAGACAATAGTGGGTATTCTTCTTTGGTACTACACAGAAGTTAACAAGGGGTGGTTTTATGCAGGTTAGCTGCAATGGAATCTGAAATGTTATTAGTGAGCTTTTCATACTTGGTTTCATTAGAATCCATTGGTCTGTCTCTGACTTTGACCGGACATTTTACCCATGCCTGATTCTTTGACATTGTGTGATAGATATTTGGAAAATACTGGTTCGTTGAGTTATGTAGATCTTACAAATGTTGCCACATTTTATTTTACAGTATCAAAAAACAATATATTATCACCACACTCATCAGAAAGATGGTTAAGTATTGGGAAGCTGTCAAGCTCATAGTGGCAGATACAATTTTGCCAAAGTTATAATTTTCTCTTGGAAGCTCAAATTTCATCATTGGCAACAAACACTGTCAGCTGTTTTCCCTGAAGCGACAGGCTTACTCTGTTTCATTTTCTAGAGAATGCCTGCCAAGTATCAATGTCTGAATAACCATCACTTATGTGTCCTTCATTCTTTCAAGTAAACATGATGTTCCACAGAGAAATTTTGCAATTCAAACAAGTGCTTTATTTAGAGACAACCATCGTCTTCTATTTTATATGTACTTCTCATTTTGTAGCACAGAATATTAAAAAGATGTACTTGAGGATTGAGATTTCATTTTTATTGCATCATCAAGGACATTCGTAAGTAAAGCTGGCATTTCTTCTTTCACTGTGCAGTGAAGGAGTGTGTGGTGGTAAAGAATCTAGCTTGGTGCCATTGTCTCGGCTCCCACTCAGGAACAAGCAGTTTGACCCACCATTGCTCTTGCACCATCAGTGGAAAGGCTGGCACAGTAAAAAAAAAAAAAAAAGGCAAATCACTTCTTAGTTTTGTTATGAAAATAGTTTCAGCTAGTGGAACCCCTGAAAGAGTCTTAGGGTTCCCTCAGGGTCTGGGACCACACTTCGAGGACCACTGCTTTAGAGAGCTCACCTGAGGTTTCTTTCAGAAGCTGCTGAAGGTCAAGGCTTCAGGAGAGCTAGTCACTTAATTATGTTAAGGCTTCAGCTGTTTTCACTTTTTAGTAATTTGCAGATGGACCTCCCTCAGCTCTAGCTGCTGTAAGCTGTATTTTTTCCTGAGGTTTGCTAACTACTCTTACATAACTGTGTTCTACAAGAGCTGCCCTTCTCAACTTGTGGTAGTGACCCTTCCTTCTCATTAGGGTTGGGGTATTGGCCTTCCTCTCTTAACAGGGCTTTAAAGAAGTTCTGTGCTCCTCCAGCTTTCTTTAGGGAGACATAGTTTGGGATTTATCTCATAAGAGAAAATGGGTCTGATTCCTATACTCCTCATTCTGTTTGATTTCAGACAAGTCAGTTCTACCTTCTTACATAACTGTTGAGCAACTAAAGTAATTTCATCAGAGATCTTATGACTGTAGACTCTGAACCGTTTCCGATGTCCTGAGTTCCCCTGGTGACTGAGGGAAACACTTAGATGGAGGAGGAAAAGGAAACTTCAGATCCCAAGAACCACATACACTCCTGTAATGTAGGAGAGTGATACAGTCAGTGTGTAATGAATAATTGCTTTCTGTAGAAATAGACACTTTGTCCAAGTTGGTCTGGGCCTGGCCCCTGGTGACTTGATGGTTTGAGACAACGGTCATAGATTTTCTAGCATAGACTGCTCGTCATTCACTCTCACTTAAGGAGGAAACTTGAGGCAAAATGATCCCACAGAGAGTGGAAGGCAGAAGGAGATAGACAGCTTCTGAATGCTGTCTAAAGATGGCAAAGCAGGATGTTGAGATTCCTGAGACTGGATGCTTTAGAAGGAGAGAGGCTGGATCCAGGACGTCAGGCAGGATGCTGCTGCAACAGTCCTGCACTTGGTGAGGGGGGTGAGGGACTAGGAATTGGACTGAGCCAGTCATGCAAATAGAAAGAAAAGGACGTTTGAGGCCACTTTGTTTATCTTCAGAATGCTCAGCAGTTCTTTACCTTCCTTTCTTATCCCTTTAAGGGAAAAAAAAATTGTTTCTTTTTTAACAGCTTTGTGGAGGTATAACTGACATTGAAAATATTCATCACCCTCAAGTCAATTAATTTTTAAACTTTGTTCTAAGGAGCCTTAATATCTCATGACATTTTGCGGGGAGGCTTGGGTAGCATTGCTGAGGAGGAGGCCAGACTAGGGCAGTGATCTTCCTCCTTCTACTCGCATAGCTGTGCATTTATCTGTTACAGAAACACAAGATTTTCCTATAAAAACCATCATGGAGCTTATGAGGCATCATATGAGAAGAGAACAGTGGTAAAAGATAGCCTTTACAAAGTATCCAATTAGAGGAATAAATACACAGCAGATATTCATGGGTGGGATGGAGCTTGAGCTGGGCCTGGAAAAGGTAAATAAAATATGATAAGCATTTGGAAGGAAGAGGCTGAGTGGAGTAAGGGCCTGCAGACAGGTTTGAAAGGATTAGTATAAGACCAGAACAGGTCATATAACAGTTCGAGGTGGAAGGAAATGGAAATACGCCTTAAAAAAAGACTGGAGCCAGACTCAGGCTAAGAAGTCTGGAATTTATTCACTTACATGAGAATCATCTAGAAGGCTTGTTTAAAATACAGATCCCTGGCCCCACCCCAGGCCCACTGAATCCTCTCTGAAAGTGGGGCTCAGGAATCTGCACCCCAGGTTATTCTGATGCAGGTCGTTGGTGGGCTACTGTGATATTAAATGAGGACTCATGGAAAATTTTTGGAAAGGTAACTGATCAAGTAATATTTAAGCAAAGTTAATCTGGAGGTTGCCTGCAGAATGGAATTAGGGAGGGCAGACCCTGGAGACACAAACTTCAGTCTTGGAAGCTGTTGCAGTCGTCCAGATCTGGGATGGTGGTTGAAATGAAAGGAGGAGGCATGCCATGAAGGAAGAATCTCTTAAGTTTTGTGACTGGTTTGGCTTTGGAGATTAAGAGAAAGGAAGAAATCAAAAGTGACTTAAGTTTTCCTCTTAGGTGACTGAGAGAAAGAAGGTTCCACTGAAAGAAATTGGAACGTCAAGAGTGCAGAGCTAGGGAATTCCCTGGAGGTCCGGTGGTTAGGACTTGGCACTTTCACTGCCGGGGTCCCGGTTCAGTTCCTTGGCTGGGGAACTGAGATGCTGTAAGCCGTAAGGCGCGGCCAAAAAAAAGAGTGCAGAGCTGATCTGACAAGCTGGGCTGAAGTGGTTGGACTTGCTTGTGGAAAAGGTGGAGAAGACAGTTGGTGACGAGGACACAGAGCTTGAGAGAAGTCGGGTCTGAAAGGTGACTCTTCTCCTGCAGGTAATAGTTGAAGTGGTGAGAGCAGATTGGTTTGATGTGGGAGAGAGGATAAAAGAGAGGAGCTGTGGAGGATTTTGGAGCGGACCTCTGGAGGAAAGGGCACCGTTGAAGCAGTTGGGTGTGGCTGTGGCAGAGTTCCTACACTGAGTAAAGTAGCAGCAACAAGGAGATGCTGGTAGCAGCCCAGTGTTCACTGCAGCACTATTTACGATAGCCAAGTTATGGAAGCAATCCAAGTGTCCAGTGACAGATGAATGGACACAGAAGATGTGGTACATATATACAGTGGAATATTACTTGGCCATAAAAAGAGAGAAATCTTGCTATTTGCAAAAACATGGGTGGATCTAGAGGGTATTATGCTAAGTAAGATAAGTCAGACAAGGAAAAACAAATGCCCTGTGGGAAATGGCCATTGCAGACACATACAAGATCTAGAATCCTGTTAGTCACAGAGAAGAGAATCCACTTTACTCTGGCACTAGCCCAGCAGGCCACCCGCAGCTTCTGAAGAGGGTGGGAGTATATCCTTTGCCTTCCTCTTCCTCATTTGGATTAAAAGTGAAGCCAGCTAGATGCCGGGCCACTTGCGTCCAGTGTCCCTGGCACCGAGGTTTCGTGTGGAGGGATGCAGAGAGGCAGACATTGAGCAGTGTGTGCAGAGAGGAGGGTTCTCTGCACCCAGCCCCGAGGTGTGCAGTGGGTACCCATGCCTATGAGGGAAAGTGGGCTTGCCCGCGGTGCAGATGAGGATGCGGTGGTGTGCTCTTGGGCACTTCACCCGCAAAGGGGCTCAGTATAAACAGTGGGGGAGTGTTTCCAACCTGCCTTTTGTCTTGTACCTGAAGGTTAGGGATAAGTGAGGGAACAGGGCCTGGGTGTGTGTTTCATTTCTATTTAAGAGGCAGCATGGAGTCAAACTCAAGTTTTAATCTAGCCACTCCTTGTTGGTTGTCTAATTATAGAAAAGTTACTTAGCTTTACTGAGTCTTGGATTCATCATCAGCAAATTGAACATAGGGTTTTTGTGAGGCTTAAATGAGCATAGTACCTGGTATTTATTAGGTGCCCAAACTAGCATTCATCAGTTCTAGTGTATTTCCCCTTTATTTACTGTGTTTTTTTCAGTTTATTCATTCAACAGAATATTGAGCACTTATTGTGAGTGAGACCCTGTATTGGGGACATCAGGAGAGGGACAACATGTTCCTTGCTCCTAGTCAGATGAGTAGTCCCTTATTAAAGCTCAGTGTAATACAGACAGTGATGGTGGCGAGCACAGAGATGAGGCATCCTGTTTGAACTGGAGAGTCCAGAAAGGCCGCCTGGTGAAAGTGATATTTGAGCTGTTTATTTTTTGTCTGGTGGAAGAGAAGGAAAGGCTCCTAGGGAGCGATACTTGTAGAGACATGAAGGTCTGAGATAGGAGGATGCACGTGAGGAGCCACAAGTTGGGTGATATTCAGGGAGCACCAGCCTGAAATCTTGTTTCCTTAGCCCTTTTTGCCATCACTTTGGTGACTCTGTTGTGCTGCATCGGTGGGGAAAGATGTAGATTCCTGAAAGCTGACTACGTGAATTGGGACGTGAATCTGTTGAGTGTACATGACACACACTCAGGTGTGTGGTCTTATAAAATCACTGGCAGGATTTGACCCTTCCCTTTGTGTGTGCTTCTCTACCGTAAGTGCACAGAGTATAATTGTCCCCTGCACAGTATTTCCATAGTTTGGACTTGGTGGAGGTCCATTTTCTGTTACCTTAATTTGTGGTTACTGGCATCATATCTGGTTTTAGCCCTTATGCTGTCTTTTGCCCACTATCATTTTGAATATTGGCAGTGATTGTTTGGTACTCTCCTTGAGAAAGAATCCACATAGGTCAGCCTTTTCGGGAAAAGAGGGCGACGTCATGTGGCTTCTGCAGGCTTTTTGCTGGTAGACCACACCAGCAGGTCCTGTAGCTGTAGACAGGAATTCTCCTATCAAAATACAAAGTCCTCTCCCCATTGACTGTGTCTCAAATGAAACTTGAGCAAAAAAATCCTCTGCTAATTCCTTCCCTCTAGCCACCCTGAAAACACCTGATGAAGATGCCAGGACTTCATTCAGAATTATCCCAGATGAATGACTTCTTATAAAAGGGTCTTGTATTATTTTTCCCCGGGATGCTGTCGTGAAAGCAGACCCACCTTTCCCTGCAGGTGTGAAAACTGCAGAATATTCTGTGAATTTGGTTTAGAAAGCAAGAGACCGTACTAAACTGACTGCTGGGAACCCAGAACTACAGGCTGGTTCAGAGGTTTTGCTTTAGAGGAAAGGTTCAATGAGGAAATGTAAGAGACAGGCTCTCCTTCTCAAATCAGCCCAAACTGAAGGCTGGGATTTGGAATAAAGAAAGTTTCTCTCCTCTTCTCGCCTCTGTATTCTACGCCCTGACCTTTCCTGTCCCATTGTGGCTGCTGGAAATAAAGTCACCTTAAATAAAAAGAATGTTGGTGTCTAGTTCCATCTTGTTTCTTCTCTTTCCCACCAACACGTTGGTTGGAATTTAAGCCTATATAGTTGGCAAGACACTTGAAGAGACGAAATTACTGTCTCAGCTCCAGAATGCACTCCAGAGGTCAGCAGGAGAAATCTCTGCTCTTACCTGAACTTGTCACATGTAACCGTGAAAAGCAAACCACATCAGGGGCAGCTGAGAATTGGTGAGGGAGCAGTGGATGTAAACTATGCTTCTCAAATGATCTTTGACCATTCAGAATTGGTTGATGAGGAGGAAGGTATTAGCTGGTTTCTCTGCCACACCCAGGCTTGCCTCATTCCTAGGCACACTCCTGTCAGGTGAGGGAAGGAAGCCACTTGTGTAAAGTTGTGGCTGATGAGACAGAAAGGTGATTTTTTCTTTGGAGAGAGAGGAAAGAGCTCTCTGAGTGAGAGGGTGGGAACATGTGAACAGACTTAACACTGGTGGCACCTTAGTTTCCCAGTCCTGGATGGAGCCAGCTTTGGTTGCATGAGGGCAGCAGGAAGTCCACTGAAAACACCCTAAGGATCTAGTGTTCTTCTCCCAGGGCCCCAGTTGATGACCAAGACTGGTTGCCCAAGAAGTGCTGAGGTGGGGCTCTTCCTTGCCTGGGCACCACTGTAGCATTGTGTCCGTCCTTCTAGGACTGTAACATTCCCAATTGTCTCTCTGCCCTTCAGGCCGACGGACCTCAAGGATGCGGCTGCTACTGCTGGAGGTACGAGGCACCTTACCTGGGCTGGGCCATGAGGCCGCGTGGCCGTGATGTGGGCTCCTCATGGCCTCAGCAAGCACAGAGCGCTACACTATTGGCCTCCGCCGGGGAAACAGCTTTAAGCCGAGTGGGCCCTCAGGCACAGTGCCTACCCCGCCACCTGAGAAACCCTCTGAGGGCAAAGTCTGGGCTCAGGCTCATCAGCAGGTGAAGCCAATCTGGAAGCTGGAGAAGAAGCACGTGGGAACACTTTCAGCAGGGTTGGGCCCAGGCCTCTTGGGTGTCCCACTGCAGCCCGCATACTTCTTTTGCCCCAGCACTTTATGTAGCTCTGGGAGCACGGCTGTCATTGCAGGCCACAGCAACTCCTGCTACCTGCACTCCCTCCCGGGCCTGTTCAGCAGCACCCTGCTCTACCGCCGCTCCAACTACGGCCACAGACCATACCAGCAGCTGGAGTCTTTCTGCTTGCGTTCAAGCCCGTCAGAAAAAGGACCTTTTTCTCTCCCTCAAAAGAGCCTCCCTATCAGACTCACTGCCAATAAGGCCACTTCTTCCAAGGTCTCCCCCATGGCATCCTCATCCACAGAACCATACCTCTCACTGGGAGCGGCTGGGGAAAATCCTTCAGGGAAGAGCCTGGCCTCTGCCATCTCAGGGAAGACCCCATCTCCACTCTCCTCTTCTTCCTCTTCCTACAAGCTCATGCTAAATAACAACTCCTTCACGCGGCCAAATAGCACTAAAGTGCCTTTATTGCAGGCCACAGAAGGCCTGAAGCCAGTATCCTCACCGAAGGTCCAGCTTGTCTCCTGGCATCATTCAGGGGGCACTGGAGACTGTGCACTCCAGCCTATTGAGCACAAGGTGCCCAAGAGCAGTGGCACTGTCCTAGATGATGACCCTTCCCACAGCACCCTGTCTACCCCCAGTTCCTTAGACGCTTCCACCACCAGTGCTGCCTCTCCCCACTACAACTGGAGTAACTTAGCCACAGGGGCAGAGCCACATCCCTATGGCCTGGATGGGGACTCTGTTTCCCAGAATCTGACTAAGGAGGTACGGTTCACTGAGGCCGTGAGGAAGCTGACTGCAAGAGACTTTGAGAAGAAGCCAAGGCAAGGCTACCATTTTGAACAGTCTTATTTCATGAACCCCAGCTTGCAGTGGGATGTCCTCAACAGGAACAGGTGGTGGAAACCAGCTGTGGTAGGCCAGCAGCTCCCTCAGGGGAATGCTGGAGCAGACAGTAGGGTCCTCCCTGGAGCCTCGGACACCATGGAGCTGGACAGTACAGTCTTCTGTACCAAACACATCAGCATTCACCTCCTTGCCTCACACGCCAGTGGGCTCAGCTGCAGCCCTGCCTGTGGATCTGCGATCGACTCCCCACCTCTTGGAGAAGACAAAACTCCAGCTCTGCCTTCTCCCCCTCAGCCCCTTGGCGTGGCCGAGGTGGCCACCCGCCTCTCTTCCATCCATCTGGGCAAGCTTGGGAGGGAGGAGCCTAAGGAAGCCAGGAAGCTGGACTCACCTGCTAGGGATATTGGGTAAGTCGGAGAAAGTTTTTGGTTCATTTAAAGCAGTAGAATGTATACATGTTTGGTGACACTGACCGTCTGTCTCTGGAGGTTGGTTTTGTTTCCTAACTGCCCTAGAATTTTGGTTTTCACTTTAGGGCAGAGGTCAGCAAGCTACACTTTGCAGGCCAAATCCCACCCTCTGCCTGCTTTTATAAATAAGGTTTTATGGAATTGCAGCCTTACTCCTTCATTTACTACTGTCTGTGGCTGCTTTTTTGTTATAACGGTAGGGTTGAGTAGTTGCGACAGACTGAATGGCCCACAAAACTGAAAATATTTACTGTCTTGTCCTTTAGAGGAAGAGTTTGCCAAGCCTTGCTTTAGGTTATAACCAGGGAAAAGTAAGAATTCCAAACACCATGTGTTGGGAACTGTGATTTCTCTACTTAATTCCAAACCAAATCAGGTTCTCAGTCATTCCTGGTATGACAGCCGTTTCAGAGTTAGGGCATGCACATACTTGGCCTTGTTACTTCTTGTGCCTTGTTACTTCTCTGGAACCGTGGTGCCTTGTTACTTCTCTGGAACCGTGGTCCACCAAAGCCTTGTTCTGAGTTCCCAGAGAGAAGACTAGGGACCTTTGATGTCTATTACCACACATTGATTGATGGTGTTTTGTATTCAGAATTTTGTTTTTATATGCTATGAGGGACGTCAAAGAAGATGGAAGACATAGTGCCTCTCTGCAGAATAAGGGATGTAGGGTTGAGGAACTATGGCTAGACCTAAGCTCTGAGGACAAGAGGAATGAGTTGTAAGGCCCAGGCAAGGGCCAGCAGATTGGTGACTGGGGAAGAGACAAACATTGGGAGATGATGAAGGAACGAGAATCCAACTGTGACCGCTCTTATGGAGTTGGCTGGGCCAGGGGCATGATTCTTTCTTATAGTTCAGCTACTGACCTCCAGCTAGACCAGGTTGAAGCTGAAGATCTGGAAGAAGAGCTAATAGATGGTTTGGAAGACTGCTGCAACCATGATGAGAATGAAGAGGAGGAGGGTGAGTAGGGGACCCTCTCACCTCCAACTGGGCATGGGTCACCACCGCTAGGGAAGGGGACTAACAATTGTGTACCAGATCCTTAACTCACTTTGTCACCTACATTCATCATTCACCTTGGGGGTCTAAGGGCGGTAGTGGCTTTTGGGGGACTTGCTCTCTAGTCCCCCATCCCCCAAGTATTGCCTTCTCCCTGCTGCTGTTGAGCTTCGGGGAGGCCATGCAAGGCAGCAGCGGGTGCTTGTGGCCCTGTAAGAAGGCTGAGCCAAGATGTACAAGGAAGAGCTGCCTGGGCTTGGTGACTTTGTGTGGCAGCCTCTCCTAGCTGGGACTTCTCTGCTTTTCACCCCCAGGAGACTCAGAGTACTCCTCATGCAGTGCTGTTTCCCCCAGCGAGTCAGTAGCAGTGATCTCTCGGTGAGTGCTGGTTGTTTAGATCATTGGTAGAGGCCCATTTTCCATCTCTTTAAGATTATAAAGAGATTAATCACCTAAGTCATTAATTAATGGCCCTGTTAACCCTAACTCATTTTTACCAAATTTTTACATTAGGACTTTAGTTTTCAAACAGGAAACAGTGGAAGGGAACAGAAGCATATTTTATCAGTGGGGCTTAAAAACAGTACCAAGTTTCTTAGGCTGAAGTTTGGTCTTTATGCTTCAAGAAATTGTTCAGGTAAAAAGCAAATAACCTCAAGAAGTATTCAGAAAATTAATAACTAATGAATGAAGACCCATGTTGTTTGAGGTAGATTCTTAGTTAGGCTCCCCACTTGAGGGTAATTGCCACCTTGCATTATGAGTGTGTCCCACAGGCAGAAACAGTTCTGAGATAGATATACTGCTAATTGGAGGTTTTTGCAATGCTCTTCTGAGGTTAGTTTTATAAGACTAACCTTCAGAGGTTAGTTTTATAAGACTGATGTTGACCTTAGTAATAAGAAATTGAATTTAAAATTCGCTAGCTTTAATCTAGATTATTTTGTTGGCTGCCCTTTGTGGAATCTGAGTGATCCCCATCTCTAACTAGGGAACCAAGAAGTCAGTCTCTTAACGTAGACCCTTCTTTTGTAAAACAGATAGTTGTAGAATGCTGTATAACTGAGATGGGGAGTCCAGGGAGACGAAGGAATGCAGGACTAAGAGGCAATGACTGTAAATGAGGACATGTCATTGTGCTGAAGAGTTTTAGAACTTGCTTAAGGATCATATAGATCACCTTTCTGGGTAGAAAGTTAACATTCTTCAATATAATCTTCCTTGTTTCCCTCATCACTTCCAACCTTGTCTCAATATGAAGCTCTGTCTTCATTAATTATTATTAGATACTAAAAAGAACCCTCATGGGCTTCCCTGGTGGCACAGTGGTTAAGAGTCCGCCTGCCAGTGCAGGGGACGCGGGTTCGAGCCCTGGTCCGGGAAGATCCCACATGCTGCAGAGCAACTAGGCCACAACTACTGAGCCCACGTGCTGCAACTGCTGAAGCCCGTGCGCCCTAGAGCCCGCGCTCTGCAATAAGGGAAGCCACCACAATGAGAAGGCCATGCACCTCAATGAAGAGTAGCCCCCGCTCTCCGCAACTAGAGAAAGCCCGCGCGCAGCAATGAAGGCCCAATGCAGCCAAAAATAAATAAAATAAATTTAAAAAAAAAGAAAAGAAAAAGAACCCTCACAAAGTACTAAACATTAAAGTTTTTTTAAAAATAACTTCTACTGAAAATGTAAAAAAAGCAAATTTTCTATTCTAATTTTAATTAAAATCTGGCCATATGTGTTGAGGCTTGCCTAGCATGTGGAGCACCCAGACTCTGGTTGCTTTCCTTTGTGTCAGTTGTGCCTTAGATGAAGCTAAGAGGAAAAGTTAGCCTCACCTAAGATTAGTATGGACAAGGCAGCCTGCATCTCTGAATGTGATGGTGCACATTCACATGGTGCAGCGGCCGTACTAGCTTTAGAGTCCCAAACTAACAAGGTGGAGAGAGTTGTTTGGAAAGTGGAGAGACAGAATTGGGACTTTCTGTGAAGATTAGTAGAAATCCTGTCATAGGTATCCTGAATCTGGTGCATAAATTCTGTTACTTTAAGCCTAACCCATTGTTCTTTCAGAAAAGCAAAACTACTCCTGGTCATATATACTGGATGTTGACTAAGCACCTCCACTCTCCAGAAGAGAAATATATTTAACATTTAATTGACTTGGAACCCCTTTTCCACACTTAAGGGCGATCTAGGTTTGTCTTCAGGCCTACTTCAAGGCAGCTGAACAGCCCTTTATTTAGCCTTTCTGATTTATAAGATAAAATTCACAAAAGGTGTTTGTTAATTATTTGCTCATTAATTAATTTAACTTCTACAAAATATACAGTCTATGTGGAGCTTAAAACATGAGTTCAAGCAAATGGAGGTTGATGAATTCTAAACTACTTTGCATTTTGACTAAAATCAGAAATATTTTTGGATTGCAAAATCTTATTTTTTCCCAATTATGAAAGATTTATATATTTATTATAGAAAATTTTGCAGTCACAGAAAGATCATTGAAAACACTACCTCTACTTCTCTATTCAGCAATAGTTTATTACATTTCCTGCTCCATATTCTTTTTCTAAGAATTGTGTAAATTTAGAGATGGCAATCATCAAGTCCAGCCTCTTTTTTTCAGACATGAAAATTGAGGACCAGAGAAGTTAAGTAACTATTTACAAGGTCAAGGTTTCTAGCACTGCTAAACCAGAAGCCAGACCCATTGAGGTTAAGTTCAGTACTCTTTTTTTTTTTTTTTTTTTGCGGTACTTGGGCCTCTCACTGTTGTGGCCTCTCCCGTTGCGGAGCACAGGCTCCGGACGCGCGGGCTCAGCGGCCATGGCTCACGGGCCCAGCCGCTCCGCGGCGTGTGGGATCTTCCCGGACCGGGGCACGAACCCGTGTCCCCTCCATCGGCAGACGGACTCTCAACCACTGCGCCACCAGGGAAGCCCAAGTTCAGTACTCTTGAGAGGCAGCTAACAGAGATTTTTTTTTTTTTTTTTTTTTTCTTAAACGCGGGCTTCTCACTGTTGTGGCCTCTCCCGTTGTGGAGCACAGGCTCCGGACGCGCAGGCCCAGTGGCCATGGCCCATGGGCCCAGCCGCTCCGCAGCATGTGGGGTCCTCCCGGACCGGGGCACGAACCCGCGTCCCCTGCATCGGCAGGCGGACTCCCAACCACTGCGCCACCAGGGAAGCCCAGATTTTTTTTTTTAAATGAAGCTTTTGAGACATTTGTAGATTTCCATGCAGTTTTAAGAAATAATACAGAGATTCCCTGAATTCTTTACTCAGTTTCCCCCTGTGGTAACATCTTTTTTTTTTTTTTTTTGGCTGCATTGGGCCTTCATTGCTGCCCACAGGCTTTCTCTAGTTGCGGCGAGCCGGGCTACTCTTCGCTGAGGTGCGCGGGCTTCTCATTGCAGTGGCTTCCCTCATTGCAGAGCCCTGGCTGTAGGTGCATGGGCTTCAGTAGTTGTGGTGCGTGAGCTCAGTAGTTGTGGCTTGCGGGCTCTAGAGCACAGGCTCAGTAGTTGTGGCGCAGGGGCTTAGTTGCTCCATGGCATGTGGGATCTTCCTGGACCAGGGCTCGAACCCGTGTCCCCTGCATTGGCAGGCGGATTCTTAACCACTGTGCCACCAGGGAAGTCCCTCCTGTGTAACATCTTGCAAAACTATAGTACAATTTAGTACAATCAAGACATTAACATTAGTGAAAATGTAAACATTTCCGTCACTGCAAGAATCCCTCCTGTTGTCCTGAGAGCGCACTTCCTTCCTTCCTACTCCCATCCCCTTCTTAACCCCTAGCAACGATAGTTTTGTTGTTTCAAGAATGTTATACAAATGGAATGATAGCCATATATAGCCTTTTGAGATTAGCTTTTTTTACTCAGCATATTCTTTGCAAATTCATCCAGGTTGTTGCATGTATCCATAGTTCATTCCTTTATATTGCTGAGTAGTGTTCCATGGTATCAATGGACCACAGTTTGATTAACCAGCCATCTGCTGAAGGATATTTTGTTTGTTTCCAGTTTTTTACTATTACGAGTAAAGCTGCTCTAAACAATTGTGTACATATTTTTGAGTGAACATAAGTCTTCATCTCTCTGAGATAAATGCCCAGGAGTATAATTGCTGGGTTCTATGGTAATTGCATGTTTAGTTTTTTTTGTTTGATTTTTTTCTTTTTTGGCTGTACCACACAGCATGTGGGATCTTAGTTCCCTGACCAAGGACTGAACCTGAGCCCCCAGCAGTGGGAGCACAGAGTCTTAACCACCGGACCGCCAGGGAAATCCTACATGTTTAGTTTTTTAAGAAACTGCCAAAACTGTTTTCCAGAGTGGCTGTACCATTTTGCATTCCTATCTTGTCTTTGTTTTTAAACATTAACTCATTCTCCTTGATTTTCAACAATCTTAAATTCTGATACTCAGTAAATGAAAAGCCTTTAAAGTAAAATATTGTAGAAATGAGGAATAGAGTTGAATTAATTGGATTTATTTAATTAGGAATTAATATTTAACTTGACCCAATAAAATGCACTAAAAATCTCTAAGGTTTGAAACACTGAAGTGTTTTACATACAGTGCCTATTTCTGTTGTGCTGCAAAATAACAAGTAGAGTGGCTCTTTATAAGCTAAAAATTAATCTTAAAAAATATTTGTGGATCATATAGCTCAGTATAGAGAGTAATAACTACTCTCTCCACTTTCAATGCTGTTTGAAGAAATGGTCTGGGTCTGTCAATAGATAGTCGAGGTTTTCACTGTTTTGAGACTCCTTGAGCTAGCCTTGGCCAAGACATTGTTGGAGTAACAGTAGGGACCCCATGGCCCACTGCCGCAGATTCTCAGACATATGTTACCACATTGTTAAGTAAAAATCTGATGTTAACGAATCATTTTCAAAACAGAAGAGCATTAATCATCCATATATTTTCAGATAACTGTAAAATGAGTTAGGAATAGCACTACTTCTTTTCTTTCTGTTGCCTTTTTCCCCCTTTTCTTTTTAAAAATCTCTATATCTCTTCTTAGTTCTTTTCTACCTTTTCTGCTTTTCCTCCTTTTTAGTTACCCGTATCATTCTTTTTCTCTCCTTGTTATCTCTCTTAGTCTTAGTGTAGTATATTCCTCTACCAGTATCCACTCAAACTCATTACCTGCTGCTCTCAGAACCACTCTTTTCAGGAACCTCCTCAGCCTGTGGCTTGTCACAGGAAATTTTGGAGTTGTCTCATAGAATGAAGTATTGGAAAACTTTGTCTTTAGGTGATTTTTAATGGTGTGACTGTGTGTAGGTTAGCCGTAGCACCTTATGGATTAATATTTGCAAAATAATTATTGAGCACTTGTTTTTGTAGAATCAAAGTGTAAAAGATAGCACCCTGAAAGAAATATGTAATAGTAACAGCACTCAGGGCTGTGGCTTTCCCTTTCTCTACCACATTTCTGTTTTTCATCTTAGGAACTGTATGGAGATTCTGACCAAACCCCTTTCCAATGAGAAAGTTGTCCGACCAGCCCTCATCTACAGTCTCTTTCCCAACGTACCCCCTACCATCTATTTTGGCACTCCGGATGAGAGAGGTAAACCTGGCCAAGTGTCAGCCCAGAAGAACTCCCAGGGAAAGGATGCTAGCGAAGTTGGGAGGGGGTGGCAATAGGGTGGAAGGGGCTTTCCAGAATGGCTGTATTGGTGATGGGTTCCCCGCCTGGTTCACCAGTCTGGTGGGGGGGATCTTTATCTTGTCCATCCTTCGGCTGACCCTCTCAGCCCCATAATTTCATGATCATTCTTGCCCTCTAACATTGCCTCTTTCCCCTTTCAACTGCCTCTCCTCTCTGTTTTCCTCATTCCTGTGCAGCCTCCTTTCTTCCCCAAAGTGTGCTCCTTTCAAACTCTGATATGGAACAATACTTAGTGACTTGCCTACCCAGGGAAGGCTGAACAACAGTGCCATCTTTTACCTCTTCTCACCATGACTTTCCTGCTCTTCTCCACACCATCCCCCCACCTCCCCGCTTTCCCCCAGTGGAGAAACTTCCCTGGGAGCAGAGGAAGCTGCTCCGGTGGAAGATGAGCACAGTGACCCCCAACATTGTCAAGCAGACCATTGGACGGTCCCACTTCAAAATCAGCAAGAGTGAGTCACTTGCCTTACTTCGAGCCTGTCCTCTGCCCCAACAGATGGGCTTTGGGCAGGAACGGAGCCCTAGATACCTCCTGTTATGTGGGGACCCTGTCCTGAAGTTTCCAACTTCATAGGAGGACATAGGTCTGAAATCCCTCTGGGCTGGAGTCTGTTCCTCAGAATTGGAAAACAGAGGCCCATTGTTCTAGTCCTGACCCCAGGGCCTCATGTAGGACAGCTCCATGGCAACTCTTAGAAAACCGGGGCTGGGAGCTATGCCCAGGCCCAGTGGTATTTCTGGGGCCTCTGAGCCTCTCTCTGCCAGCAGGACTGACTTCCTGATGTGCCTTCTGTAGGGAATGATGACTGGCTGGGCTGCTGGGGTCACCACATGAAGTCTCCTAGTTTCCGATCCATTCAGGAACATCAGAAGGTAGGGGCCCTTTCTGAGCCATTCTTCCCCTGGACTCTGGACTGGGCAGGAGAAGGCTGGTATTGGAAGTGGGGGAAGAGGAGGATGACCATGGAGAAGTCAGGAGGGTTCATAGCGGAGTGGAGGAAGTGTAGGAGGCAGGTGCAGGGCGAGCCCCCAGCAGATCGCGCATGTCTAGTAGTAGTTCAGCTGCAGTGTCTTAGACAGTTGCAGCCTCTAAAAGACACTTTTTCCTCTAGTGTCTTGAGATGCAGTGTCAGTTTTCAGTTTATTATGTTTCTCCTGTAACCGCTGTGCATTGCCTCCATTCCTCCAAGCTGAATATGTGTAAAGAGGACTTTGGTCTCATGCTGGAATGAATAGTCCCTTTTCCCCAGGAAAGCCAGGTAGTTTCCTGTCTTTGTCCTACAGGCATGGAAAAAGACTTAACAGCTTTTTCTTTGCTCTTAAGGTGAATATTATGTCTGTCTTAGTTACTATTTTATGTCGTGAACTGTAGACTCCTAAATGGCACTCCATTTTGTTGTGTTTGTGTTTTAATCATTTTTTGGTGAATGTTCAGCAGCTGAATACTTAAGGACCTTTAGGTGGTGATAATCAGATGGAACAGGAGCTTTGAATGTTGAAATGGTGTAGTGAATCTTGCTGTCTTCCTTGTGGTCTCACCTGGACTCTCTCTCTCCCTGCTCTCACCCTTTGTCCCTTCTGTAGCTAAACCACTTCCCAGGTTCATTCCAGATTGGGCGAAAGGACCGACTGTGGCGGAACCTGTCCCGCATGCAGAGCCGGTTTGGCAAGAAGGAGTTCAGTTTCTTCCCCCAGTCCTTCATCCTGCCCCAGGATGCCAAGCTTCTGCGCAAAGCCTGGGAGAGCAGCAGCCGCCAAAAGTGGATTGTTAAACCAGTGAGTGGATCCCGGCAGGTGGCAGGCCAGGGCCTGAGAGTGGGAACAGCGGAGTGTCTGGCCAGGTAAACAGCTCCTCTCCTCTCCCCTTGACCTCTAGCCAGCATCTGCTCGAGGCATTGGCATCCAGGTCATTCACAAGTGGAGTCAGCTCCCCAAGCGAAGACCCCTTCTGGTACAGAGGTGAGCCGGTCTCCAGCTCAGATCCCGCTCCCCGTTTCCCACCTTCTCAGCCTGGAGGTTCCCTTTTCATGATGTTCTTTTGTCCTTTGTCCTCCCAGCCAAAAAACTTCCTCAGCCAGCTGTTTAAAGGTCTTTGTCCTGGAGACCGTTAGCTGGCTTTTGCCATGACTCAGTTACCTACCAAGCCCTATCTCATCTGTCCTGTCCCTGAAGCTGGCCTTTCCCTGTGTAGGTATCTCCACAAACCCTACCTCATCAGCGGCAGCAAGTTCGATCTGCGAATCTATGTTTACGTCACCTCCTATGATCCTCTGCGGATTTACCTCTTTTCAGATGGACTCGTCCGCTTTGCCAGTTGCAAGTATGTGGTAGTGGTGAGGCCTCATCCTGACAGCTTTGGGGATTTGCTTTCCCTCCAGGGAGGGAAGCCAGAGGACACCAAACAGGAAAATAACCAATATTTTGGTAGTTTTTGTTAGCAGAGGAGAAGGTAGGGTACCTTTGGGAGAACCTAGTCTTCCTTTTCTCCTGTGTGTCTCCTTTACTTTTACATCAAACACTTCACTTCTGACACTTCTGGTCACCAAATGTGTGGGTTTTTTTCCCCCGCACGAAGCAGTTCTACACAACACCAGGTGAGTGTCCTACAATTGAACTCGATTCTGACACTATGTACCTGGAGGAAGCATCAGATCCCACAGGTTAAGGGCTCAGTCTCATCAGGCTGCCCCTCCCTACACCACCTCAGATGCCAGTTGCAAGTGCAGGGTGCCGCATGTGTTTCTGACCAATTGGCTATAAATCAGAGGTTCCCATGACCCCCTCCTTGGGGCCGGGGCTGAGGGGTATCAATTTGATTAATTTGCTAGAGCAGCTCACTCAACTCAGGAAAACAGTTTACTTATGTTTACTGATTTATGAAAGATGGACGTGATAAAGGGTACAGAAGCACAGCCAGATGGAAGAGATGCACAGGGCAAGGTATGTAGGAAGAGGCACGGCGCTTCTATGCCCTCTCTGGGCTGGCTGCTCTCGCAGCATCTCCAGAGGTTTACCCACCCGGAAGCTCTCTGAACCTCATATTTTGGGGATTTTTATGGAGGCTTCATCACTTAGGCATGATCGATCATTAACTCCATTTTCAACCCTTCTCCCTTTTTAAGAGAATGGGAGTTGAGTGGGGGGAGTTGAAACTTCCAGCTGTCTAATCATGGCTTGGTCTTTCCAGTGACTTTCCCTCATCCAGAAGCCATCCAGGAGCTTACCCAGTGTCGCCTCATTAGAACAAAAGCCGCTCCTATCACCCAGGAAATTATAAGAGTTTCAGGAGCTCTGTGTCAGGAACTGGGGTCAAAGACCAAATCTGAGAACAAAGGTGCTCCTTGTACTCTTACCACTTAGGAATTTACAAAGGTTTTAGGAGCTCTGTGTCAGAGGCAGAGACCAATATGTATACTTGTTACTATAAATCACAGTTATATGTGGAAGGGGAAACAAGGAGGTCCTCTGCTGCACTGAATAGGGAGGGTCTTCCTGCAGGACTGAGGTGGGATAAATTGGGAGATGAGTTTATCTGTGGTGTTTTGGAAACCTTACCAGTAGGTGTACTTCTCAGATCCTTGTGCATCTGAGAAGATCTGTCCACTTGTCCTTTGCCTCCTCAGGATATGGGGAAATGTTTGGACCGTTATCCATATGCCATCTCACCATCTCATCTCTGCCTTTCCCCTCACTTCCAGGTATTCCCCTTCCATGAAGAGCCTTGGCAACAAGTTCATGCACCTGACCAACTACAGTGTCAATAAAAAGAATGCTGAGTACCAGGCCAATGAAGATGAAACGGCCTGCCAGGGCCACAAATGGTACCCAGACAGTGTCCCCATCAAGTGGAGGCCTAGAGGAGCACAGGGTTCTGGGGTTTGGGGAGGTTTCGGGGGGATGGTGAGTGGAGGATTAATATAAGACCCAGAGATTATATAAACACTTGGCAATTCAGAATTGGCCTGTTTGCATCCAACTCATTTCTGTCTTAATTCAAAACATCAAAAGAAGATATATGAAGAAGATACCTTTGGGCCTCTCATTCCTTTTTCTTTCTCTTTTCTTCACTGCTCACTCATAGAATACAACCCTAAATTCTCCCTCCTTCTCTCCTGCCTTACAGGGCACTAAAGGCTTTATGGAGCTACCTGAGCCAGAAGGGAGTCAACAGTGATGCCATCTGGGAGAAGATAAAGGACGTTGTTGTCAAAACGATCATCTCGTGAGTCACACTGCCACCCTGGGTGTGGGGCCTGCCACTGAACCCCCCCTTTTCTTGTGGGCCTCCACCCTGCTGTGCTCCAGACTTTTGACCATGCTGTGTTTCCGTCTCTGAGGACAAGGTTTCGGAAGGAATGGATAGACTTCAATTCTGCTCTTCTACTGAACTTCATCCCCAGAAGCTGGCTCCAGATCACAGACATCTCTTGAGAGCTTCTTTTCCTGGGTTGCTTCTGTTCTCCCATCTCTGAGCCACTCCATTGGCAGGGCAGCTCTAGGTAGAGCCTTTGGGAGGAGCTGAGCTGAATACTTTCTCCTCCCTGTGACTAGGTCAGAACCCTATGTGACCAGCCTGCTGAAGATGTACGTGCGGCGGCCCTACAGCTGCCACGAGCTCTTCGGTTTCGACATCATGCTGGATGAGAACCTCAAGCCCTGGGTCCTGGAAGTCAACATCTCCCCAAGGTAGGTATTCTCAGGGCACTCACAGTAGAAACCTTTCTGTGTCCTCAAGATCCTGTTTCTGCTCCAGTCTTGCTGACTTTGGGAAAACCTTCCCTTCACTAGAATATGTGTTTTCCCTTCATGGTCTGTTTACGCATTCCTTTATTCTTTGCCATTATCTCAAGGTTCTCTGACATTGGAGACACATTGTTAAAGGTTACTCTTTTAAACTTAATGCCTACTGCATGCTTTTCCCTAGCAAGGTCATGGGCGGGAACCACCCTGTGTGAGGTTATTCACTATCCGTGGGGCAAGAAGACCCCCGTGATGGTGCTCATGAGTTTGGATGTAAATGGGGCTGGCATTGACTGGGACTCGTGACTGGAAACAGTTTTGGCATCTGCTTTTACCACTCTTTGCATCCTTTCCCTGAAGCCTCCACTCCAGCTCTCCACTGGACATCAGCATCAAAGGCCAGATGATCCGTGACCTTCTGAACCTGGCGGGCTTTGTTCTGCCCAGCGCAGAGGATGTCGCTTCCAGCTCCAGCAGCTCCAGCATCTCCACCACCAGGTCAGCCTCCTTGCTTGGCTGCAGCTCGGCTGGCAGCGTGAGCAGCCCCACAGAGACTCCCTCCTGCTTGGTCTCCCCTGCTGCTCGGTCTGCCCCTGCGATCTGCTCACACACCGCTGCCATGTCAGTGCCCCTAAAAGCCTGTTTGCTTAATTGCTCCCCTGCCCAGGAATCCCCACAGAGCCTGGGGGATCAGCTTTAAATTCCTCAAGCAGGGGATTCCCTGGCAGTCTAGTGGGTAAGACTCCACGCTTTCACTGCTGAGGGCCTGGGTTCAGTCCCTGGTCGGGGAACTACGATCCCACCAGCCGCGCGGCACGGCCAAAAAAAAAAAAAAATTCCCCAAGCAGACATTCAAGGCCCCAGCCTCTTTTTCCCAGGCACCCCTCCCTTAATTCCTCTTCACAGCTCCTGTGCTCTGAGAAACTGGATTGCTCATAGAACCTCAAGGTTGGAAGAATCCTTAAGGATCAGTTAGTCTAGTCTCCTCTCTGAAATGTTCACTGCTTCTCATTGTTCCCCTGTGGTGTCCCCTCCTCTGCTCATGGGATTTCTTCCTCCTTCCACTCAGCAAGACCTCCCTGTTTCAACCTCACCCATCCATCAAAGCCTAGCTGAAGGCAGCATCTTCATGAAACCAGCTCAATGTGGGCTCTCTCCTCCACACCCCCAAAGCACTCAGAACCACTCTTGAGGAAAGGCAGCTCAAGTTTTTGGTAACAAAACGTGCTTTCCCCACTGTACCTTGTGGACTTATATTTGGCTCTGTGCTATAGTTATTTGTCATTTGACACATGCCATCCTGTGAGCTTCTTTTTTTTTTTTTTTTTTTTGTATGCGGGCCTCTCACTTTTGTGGCCTCTCCCGTTGTGGAGCACAGGCTCCGGACGCGCAGGCTCAGCGGCCATGGCTCACGGGCCTAGCCGCTCCGCGGCATGTGGGATCTTCCTGGACCGGGGCACGAACCCGTGTCCCCTGCATTGGCAGGCGGACTCTCAACCACTGCGCCACCAGGGAAGCCCGTTGTGAGCTTCTTGGAGGCCATCTTTGTGTCTCTCTCAGCAGGAATTGTTGTAATGTGGATGATGAAACTGAGGTGCGGGGAGGTCAGGGAATTTGTCCAGGATCACAGAGCCAGTAGGGCCAAGCTGGATATTTATTATAGTAAGTGTTCACTAAATTAAACTAAACTGAAATATATACAGTGATTGCTCCATGGTCCTCCCTTTTTATCATTTAAATACAACTTAAAGAGGGTGCTTTGTACTCTTTTAGTTCTTACATGGTACTTCATCTTTGAGTCTCAGGCTACCGGAATGCAGTGCATTGCAGTCTGATTTACTCACGTAACGAACTTCTGTCCATCCTTCTTTGTCTTCTCTTGAGAAGGGTGTCTTCCTGGGCTGGACCCTCTCTCTACATGTCCTCACGATGTGAAGCTGCTGACCTTACCCTTTGCCCCCTTTCCACCCTCTGCCTTAGCCTGCCCAGCTCCCCCAGGGACAGATGTCGAATGGCCCCAGAGTACTTCACTGCACAGAAGATGAAGAAAGCCTATTACCTGACCCAGAAAATTCCTGATCAGGTAGGAAATTGCCTTCACCCCAGTGCTAGCAGAAAGCTTCCCTTGTCAAACCTGTGGAGCCCCAAGGCAAGCAGTTTTTCTTCTCTCTAGGGCAGGGTTTCCTACATCCCCTGGTGTGCAAGGATTTGTTGGAATGTATGTCATTCCGGAGAGAGTTGATGGCCCTTATCACATGTTCAACAACCACTGCCCTTAGCAAAGTGCTATACCAGCCCACCCTTCTTGTAGAGCTATAGACCCTTGGGTTTCTTTCCCTGAGGGGCACTGAGCTCCTGGAAGCCTTGACTTTCTCAGAGCAGATGAGGGAGTCAGATGAAAGTGTGGCAGACACAAGGCTGTGGCCAAATCTGGATTCTGATCTTGACTTCATCCAACAAATCACTTAACCTCTGTGCCCCCTGTCTCCCCTCACCCCAGCCAAGAGTCTCTTCATCCCACGAATAAGCTCAGCAGACTTGGGAATAGATGAGGTCCAGAGTGGGCCCACCAGACTGCCTTGGTGGTCCTTTGGTCCTGGAGCCTTAGGACCCCAGAGCTGTACTCCCCATCCCCCAACTTTTTGATTCTCTGCCTCTGGCTTACACTCTTTTTTTTTTTTTTTTTTTGCGGTACGCGGGCCTCTCACTGTTGTGGCCTCTCCCGTTGTGGAGCACAGGCTCCGGACGCGCAGGCTCAGTGGCCATGGCTCACGGGCCTAGCCGCTCCGCGGCATGTGGGATCTTCCCGGACCGGGGCACGAACCTGTGTCCCCTGCATCGGCAGGCAGACTCTCAACCACTGCGCCATCAGGGAAGCCCTGGCTTACACTCTTTGTCATACCCTTTTCCCCCCTGTTCCTTGGGCCACAGGACTTCTATTCATCTGTGCTGGATGTCCTGACGCCAGATGATGTTCGGGTTCTGGTTGAGATGGAGGATGAGTTTTCTCGCCGTGGTCAATTTGAACGAATTTTTCCTTCTCGAATCTCTTCTCGCTATCTCCGCTTTTTTGAGCAGCCACGATATTTCAACATTCTCACCACCCAGTGGGAACAGAAGTACCATGGCAACAAGCTCAAAGGTGATGTGTCCTCCCTGCCCACATGCCATGTTTAATGAGAGATTAAATCCCAATAGACCAAGAAGTGGGCCTCTGTGGCAAGAAGAATAGGCCAGTTGATTCTACCCTCTTAAGTCCCACCCTTGTTAATCTTGTCCTAGGAGTAGATCTGCTTCGGAGTTGGTGCTACAAAGGGTTCCACACAGGAGCCGTCTCTGATTCTGCTCCAGTGGTGAGTAGTGCTATTGGGGTGAAGGGGGACAGTCCTACCTCAGGCCCCTCCCTCTTCCACCTTAAGAGTGCAGCATGGGTTGGGTGTAGGTCCAGACCCTCTCACTTCTTCCCAAGGTTCTGCAGGTCTCTGTGTCTCAGGACCCTTCCCTTTCAAGGGAATAATTGCCTCCAGGATTCCCTGGATGCCTTTCTTTCAAGGATCAGGTGCTTTGTAGCCTCAACTTCTTATCTGAATCAAGAGAGGACCAAGACTTCTCCCCATATGGGCCCATTCCTGCAGGGTAGGGAAGGGAAGAGCCCTTTGATCACTCAGGTAGAGCTGGGAAAGAGTCCTAAGACCCAGACACTCTCCCCTGACCTCTACCTCGCCCTTTGGCCTCATTGCTTCCTTTGCTTTTAGTGGACTCTCCCGACATCAATTCTGACTGTCCCAAAGGGTGATGTGACACTCAGTGATTTCTCCAAATCGGAGACTGGCAAGCTGGGGTGAGTGCTGCCTGGGCAAGGGAAGGGTGTTGAGTGTGAATTTGGGGAGTTTTCCTCCTCCCTCTCTTCGCAGAGTATGATGAGATCAGCGTTCTCCAGTTGCGGGTTGGTGGGAATATCAGAATATGCAGCCACAGTATCTTCTTCCTGGTGGCTCTTGGCATGCCCAGTAAAGCTGGGCTGGAGCACAGACTCATCCGCAAAAGCAGCCACTTTCAGCCATACTGAAATGAATACGGTGAATGCCTGCTCTCGACTCTGAAGGTAGCAGATCGTGGGTTAAGGTCTCAGCTACACAATGTCTCAGCCATTTCTTCCTCCCTCTGTTCCCTTCAGAAAACATGACTCCTCCAAGGGAAGCATACCACTCTCTGAAGATGGGACCATGCCCAAGCCCACGAAGACCCAAGCTAGCCTTTCCCCTTTCCCCAGGAAACCCAGTTCCTCAAAGGACAGTGAGGACACCAGCAAAGAGCCCAGCCTCTCCACCCAGACGTTACCCTTGATCAAGTACTCTGGGCAGACTTCGAGGCTTTCTGCCTCCCCCACCTCCCAGTCAGCTGGTGACTCCCTCCTATCTGCTGTGAGCCTGTGATGGGCCTGTCTCCACCAGCCCCTGCCCAGGCGCACCATCGTTAGCTACCTCATGGGAACCGGCCGGCCGGCCGGCCTGAGCTCCCACCCCTCCATCTCGCCCCTCCTCAGAGTATTTTTTGAAGTGGTTGAGTTGTAGAGGGGGGTGTCTGGCGGACTGGAGGGGTGGTGGGGAGGGGTACAAGGAGAGGAAGGTTCACTGGCTGGCACCTCATATCTCAGTGAAGAAGCCAGTGATGGCCGCTC
The DNA here is from genome assembly GCF_964341445.2 of Mesoplodon mirus. Lineage (NCBI taxonomy): Eukaryota > Metazoa > Chordata > Mammalia > Artiodactyla > Ziphiidae > Mesoplodon > Mesoplodon mirus. The sequence continues at coordinate 19,432,222 of NC_138984.1, read as the reverse complement.
AGCCTTACAAAGCAGGGTTTGGTTTCTCCTTTTAGAGAGCCATGTGTGGTTTGTTTTAGGCCTTGGTGCGGTGACTGAGTTACGGCTCAAGAGGAGAAAACATACTGAACATATTTGGGCCTGACGTCCCTTGCTCTCTGCATAATTGAGGAGGTTCCTCTGAGGGTCCTTATTTCCTCAGGTCTCACCCTCCCGCCTCCCCAACCCCCTGTCCTGAGGAGTCGCTTTCAGAAGCCTTCAGACCTCCTCAGTAGATAAGCAGGCAGAGGCCATGACATGCTGAACCCATTTCCCGTCGTCCTAGTCTTGGGGGCATCCCCACCTCCAGACCATTTCTCCTTTCATATACCCACCCAGCCAGTAGCCCTAGGTCTTCCTATTCTGACCTCACATCACTACTTGTTCAACCTTCTAGACTTCTCTCTCGTGGATGTTACCCCTTCAGCTCTTGTCTCCCTGTGAGGTGAGAGGTTCTATGAACTTTGTGAATTTCCCATGGCTGCAGTAAAGGAGCCCGGATAATCCCACTTGCTGTTGCCTGTCCGGGTCCATATATCAAAGGACGCAATCCAAGGGGAGGGTGGAAGGAGCTGTGGTTCCCCCTTCACGCTCTCCGGTGTTCGGGGTCTGGCTCACAGGTCGCTAGGGCATGCAGACTCTGGTGGCCTGGAGGGCGGGTTTCAGGAGCAGCCACCATTGTAGGATGGGCTTCCAGTCAGGCTCCTGACTAAACCTTGTACTCTGAACTGGATCTACCTCCCCAAGACTCGGTAAATAGTGAGCGTTCAATAAATGTTGACCACGTGAACTGTACGTACGGAGGTCTCCCGGGACACAAACACCTAAACCAGAAGCTTGCCTCTCTCTCTCCTGGGCCCAAGGGGAAGCCAAGGTGGGAGGGTTTGGATCAGAAAAGTTGTTTTCACTTGAACGATGCTCCTCCTTTACCTGGCACTTCCTGGTTGCTGCTCGCCCCCTCCCCAGCCCTACAATCCCTTTACTTCATTTCATTTTTCTATCAGCGGGGCCCAACAAGAAGCCAACTGGCCCCTTGACTCAGTTACCCAGGTTTTCCCTTTGGCGCATCAGGCAGGATGCTCTGCTCACGGTCTGACCCCAGGCTTTCTCTGCCTTCATTCTTGAGCTTGGGAGAGATATCCTGCTTCGTGGCTCCAGGAGTTCTGTGGTGAGTTGGGAGGGAGCCCTGGAAAAATCACAGAGGCCTGACTGCGTTCAAGGCCACACAGTTGATGTGTGAAGGCCACGTTGACAGTTGTGAAGAAAGCCTGATGGCAAAGTCCTGGGTCACTGCTGTGCAGTGGTAAGGACTTCAAAGTCAGGTCCGCAGGAAAGGTCCTTGACAGTCCTGTTAAATCTCTTCTGCCAGACTTGAAGCCGACTCTCTCTTGTCCTGCAAGAGTGGGTGCAATATTCTAGTGCAAATGTCAAACCTTGTGATGAGGGCAGGAAGCAGCCTTCCTAGGAAAATTAGCCACCTGCTTAAATAGTTTTGTTGTGGCTCATCCTCTGGTGCAAAGGCTTAGGTGTGGAGGCCTGACTGAGCTGTGCCACTCCCTGGGAAACAGCTTCAATACTTTGCCTTCTGAGAATCCCCAGATGCACGGCACAACCATTCCCATCCCCGTAACTGGAGAAGGGACCGGCTCTGCAGCATGATGGGAAGCAGGGGAGTGGGCTGTGGGGAAATTAAATGAGTGTTGGAAGAAGAGTGTTCTTAGTAGCTTAAAACATGTTTATACTTTTAAAGTTTTCATCACCTTTGAGTATCTGGTGTGTGTGTGTGTGTGTGTTGCTGGGTTGGAGAAAGGAATGAGGCTAATGTGTCATACTTCCCTTTCAGCCTTGCAAGAAAATGAAATCTTGCTTATTAAGAATTCAGCATACATACTTAACAATGCATACCCACAGTATAAGGTATTCAGCTAAATAAGGAATTTGGGGGAAGTAATGAGATTTTGGGGAAAGTTTAAATTTGAGGGTAGAGTAGAGTAGATGTTTGTCAGAACATGTCAGTTTTTTCCTAACTTGATAACGTACCCAGTCCCTGTTTGGAGAAAGGGGAGCAAGTGCTCCTGAGTCAAGGAATGCAGTGTACAGGGTATTTCTGAAGCACTGGAGTAAGGATTTGGGGGCGGGGGCGGTGGGCGGGGGGAAGGAGGGTGGTTACCATTTCTGCTTACTTCAAATTCACTCAAGCTTGATCAGACACTAAGGAACTTAGAATGAATACTTAATGGAGAGGCGGCATGGGGATAAGAAAAGGGTGTGAACCTTGGAGTCTGACCTAGGGCTCAAATCTCAGTTCCTTTGTGTAGCCTTGGGCATGTCATCTAACTTTTTAAAGTTTTTAAATAATACAAATTTAATACCTACATCGTAAGGTTGTGAAAATTAAGAACATAGTAAAAGCACTTAGGACATAGGACTTAATGCATGGTTACTCCTTTCTCCATTTGCTATCCAAGCCCTGTTCCTTGGTTAGGGAAAGGCAGGCAAGAAATGTAAAACCCTTTCCACTAAGGAATGAGGCAGCTATAGAGACATTTTAGAAGTGAAGAAGGCCAGAACAGGGTTTGGCCTGGGTGATACCTCATCACCCCTACCTTCACCCTATCACCATTATTCATTTTACTGTTTCACACTTTGTTGGGGATTTATTTCTTTAGTTAAATATTTCACAGACAGAATGCAAATTAAAAGTATGTGAATTGGGCTTGCTCAGTCCTATTCAGAGAGAAGCTTTGATAAGAAAGGGAGCATAAGGGAGCAGTGGATGCCTGGGGGCTGGAGAGGGGAGGAGCGGGGCACAGAAAATAGAGACCTTGAACTGGAGCCAAAGAACATGCACCAACATAACAGCTGTGCCGAGGGACACTTGTCGTTACAGGTACATTCTTATGATTTGAGGCTATTTAGTTGAGGGTGATTGTGCCTCCTGTGACCCTATGGAAAGGACACACCTTATTGCCCTCTGGGACCATCCAACAGTGGGCCAGTGCAGGAGGTTGATAATCCAGGTGCACAGTCTGCTCCACTTCCCTCCACAGCTGAATTAGTTACCCAAATAAGGTAGTCACCAAAGGCAGCCGGGGGACCTCCTGGCTTCCTCTGGATTTGTCCTAAGACTAAGCTCTGTTTACAGTGTGGATTCCCCAACTGCTTTGAAACACTGATGGTTTTCAGAGGTGTGTAGTTGAGGGGGCTCCATTTCATGCCACTTGAGAGTCTAATCCAGCCTCTCGAACAACACTTGGTCATTTAGATCTCCCTGTAGCAGTTCGCACCCTTGTTAATGTCAGGCTCATTTGACTTGACTGTTCATCAGCTTTGGAGCATTGAGAGCTGCAAGTAGCCTTTATGTTGCTCTTGGCAGATTTCTCATAGGTGAAAGAATATAAGAAGGATCAATAGCAAGGTGGGTGTTTTCTAAAACCCATGTGTGCCTTATTATAATGGACTGAGACACATGGAATGCTACGGACTGTCATGGGGAAATCCAACACAATTTTGAAAAGATAATAATCTCTAAATTTCAACTAGTAAAATGAGACCAGAGCTTACCTTGTAGGGTAGTTATGAGGGTTGGGGGGGGCAGAATATACATAAAGCGGCTAGTAAAGTGCCTGATACATATATAATGAAGATTTAAAAAAAAAAAAAAAACAGTTAACACCACCGAAACCATTTTCATAAAGTAACAGTAACATACCGTGTAACACAGCATGTTACTATTATAATGGTACTACGATACTATTATAGTAGCATGTTGCTCTTACAAAACTGTGATAAACATGGGATGGCAAACTGGTGATTTAATCAAGATAATTCATTTAGAAAAATTGAAGCCCTTAACATTAGTTGTCAGAGAAGTGCAGTTAAAACTATAATGATACAAGCTGAGGAGCCAACAGGGAAAAGCTACCAACTGTGGGATTATGACAACCTCTAAATAAGAATCCCAGGGCCTCCCTGGTGGCGCAGTGGTTGAGAGTCCGCCTGCCGATGCAGGGGATACGGGTTCGTGCCCCGGTCTGGGAGGATCCCATATGCCGCGGAGCGGCTGGGCCCGTGAGCCATGGCCGCTGGGCCTGCGCATCCGGAGCCTGTGCTCCGCAACGGGAGAGGCCACAACAGTGAGAGGCCCGCATACCGCAAAAAGGAAGAAAAAAAAAAAAAAAAAAAAAAAAAGAATCCCAGCAAGGCAGAACCACAGGGCAGTCATGGCTAAGCCTCCTTGGCTGGTCCCGCTGTCCCTACTGCAGGCAGGCGGCCAAGTGCTTCCCTCTCTCCCCCCTGTGAGACCCATAGCACACGCAGGGCGGGGGCCTGAGCCGAGAGCCTCTAGTTCAGAGAAAGGGGGGCTGCCTCCTTGCATGTCACGCAAGGCACATTCCTGGGGAATCTGGTGTTAAACCATTCGTAGACAACCTGCTTCTGGGTCAGGGTTGTGTGCAGCTGAACAGCTCCCTCACTGCAATCTATTGAAAGTCAGCCCTCAACATAAGAATTTGGAAAAAAAAAAAGAAAAGAAAAACTACAAGGAGACACCACTTACACAGCAGAGTGGCTCAGATGAAAAAGGCTGAAAATACCAAGTGTCTGCAAACACGGAGCAGCTGGAACACATACATTGCTGGTGGGAATGCAAACCGGTACATTGGAAAATAGCTCAGTAGGTTCTTATTAAGTGAAATACACTCAACATATGACCCAGCAATTCACTCCTGCTTGCAAATGTTCACAGCAGTTTTATTCATAATAGCAAAACCCTGGAAACAACCCAAATATCCAACAACTAGTTAATGAATAAACAAATTGTGATATATCTGTTCAATACTACTTAGGTAAAAAAGAGGAATAAACTGATGGGTGCAACAACATGGATGAATCTCAAGAGCATTATGCTGAGTGAAAGAAGCCAGAAACAAAAGACTGCATACTTTATGATTCCATTTATATAACATTCTAGAAAAGGCAAACTAGGGACAAAAAGCTTATCAATGGTTGCTAAGGACTATAGATGACAGAGGGGAGGGACAGTTGAAGGGCAGTTTGGAAATATTCTATACCTTGATCATGATGGTGGCTATACGACTATGTTGAAACTCATCGAATTATACACTTAAGATGGATGAATTTTCTTATAAGTAAATAAAGCTGACTTTAAAAAGGCTAAGGAAATACCATTTCATGATGCATATGTATATTAAAAGCACGATGAGATGACACTAAAATTTATGTATTTTTATTTTTAAAAAATATTTATTTGGTTGCATGAGGTCTTAATTGCAGCAGGCGTGCTCCTTAGTTGCAGCTTGCAGGCTCCTTAGTTGCAGCACATGGGCTTCTTAGTTGTGGCTCACCAGCTGCTTAGTTGTGGCTCCAGGGCTCCTTAGTTGTGGCATGCAAACTTAGTTGTGGCAGGCATGTGGGATCTAGTTCCCTGACCAGGGATAGAAACCGAGCCCCCTGCATTGGGAGCACAGAGTGTTATCCACTGCACCACCAGGGAAGTCCCCAGAATAGTTAAAATTTAAAAGGCAGTCAAGATTTAAGAATCCACCTGCCAATGCAGGGGACATGGGTTCGAGCGCTGGTCCAGGAAGATCCCACATGCCATGGAGCAACTAAGCCCATGCGCCACATCTACTGAGCCCGCGAGCCACAACTACTGAAGCCCGTGTGCATAGAGCCCATGCTCCTCAACAAGAAAAGCCACCGCAGTGAGAAGCCCACGCACCGCAACAAAACAGTAGACCCCGCTCACCGCAACTAGAGAAACCCCGGGTGCAGCAACAAAGACCCAACACAGCCAAAAAAAAAAAAGAAAAAATGTTGCAGCTACCTTTGGAAAAAACAGTGTCCCACGTTAGCCATCAGGAAAATGCAAATTCTAGATATACCATGTGTATCATAATTATTTCAGAGAGCTGCATACTAAGACTGATAATGTCATTATCACAGTATTATCAGTAGCTCATCTGACCTGGGAACTCCACTCCTAGGAATATGCTAGTGATGGGGTGAATTGTGTGCCCCCAAGTACGTAGGCTGAAGTACCAATCATATTGTGACCTTATTAGGCAATAGGGTCATTGCAGATATAACTACTTAAGATGAGGTCATACTGGAGTAGGGTAGGCCCCTATTCCAATATCACTGGTATCCTGATGAAAAGGGTAAATTTGGACACAGATATGCACACAGGGAATATGCCATGTGAATATGAAAGCAGAGGTTAGGATGATGCACCGAAGAGTAACCCCCACTAGCGGCAACTAGAGAAAGCCCGTGTGCAGCAACGAAGACTCAATGCAGCCAAAAATAAATAAAATAAATTTATATTAAAAAATTAAATTATTATTAAATTTGGTGTGTATATTTCCAATTGTGTGTGGGGGAGAGAAAGAGAACCAACTGTTGAAAGGGTTTTGTAATTTGTTTTTATTTCTTAATGAAACATTATGAGCATTTTAATAAAACTCATGCTCTTTTCACTGAATCATTCTGCCTCTTGTTTCCATAAATGCTTTTGTTTCAGGATAGAGAGCCTCATTCAAGTGTCAGATTATAGCAACAACCCCAGCTGCTCCCTTGTAATTGAGTGGCCCTCCCACATTAAGGAAGCAGTGGTTGGAGTGTTTCATCTCATTCCCTTTAGGGAAAGACTGACACAGCAGAGACCAAAATAGTTATTTGCTTTGCGAAAGTTGAACTTCAGACAAATGCTGAAATATTTAAAACAAAATATTTGATTACTGAGAGCCAGGATTTTCTGCTCTGAGAGCAGAAGAGTTACCTTAGCGGGTAGAAGGGAAGGCAGCATTGCTGAGGTCTATGGAAAAGAAGGCAGTACAGATCATTCATAATCACTGGGACCCCAGTTCCTGAATTCTGGCTCTGACTTTACTAGCTGTATGACTTGAGAAAATTGTTTTAAATCTCTGCCCCACTGTTTTGTAAAATATTAGGATAATAGCATTATTAACTCTTAGAGTTGATGCAGGAATCGAATTAATATTAGAAAAGTGGTCAGAACAGTGCCTGATACATAGCGAGTCCTCAAATGTTAATTCTTCCTTCTCCATTCCCCTTCTTATTCTCTTCCTCCTCCTCCTCCTTGTAGGCTGATGTGTGTCCCTGATATAGGGGCCTGTGTCCTGCACTTCTCCTCTGCCAATGACTGAGAATCTGAGAACAAAAAAGACCTGTACCTGCTTCCTGGAAGGGAAGTCCCAGAGGTTTTCTCATGCCAAGTATGAGGACATCTGAGACATGTAGGCAGATAGGCCGAGATGACCTCAAAGTTCTCCTTCAGAAAGAGTCACATGCTCCCAGGGGCCCATAAAGGCCGTGGAAGTGGGAAAGTAGGAAAGAGAGAGAGAGAGAGAGAGAGAGATTGATTTGAGAGACTTTTGGTCAGGAATAGGGGTAGAGAGTGAAGCCAGGGAGAAATGAAGATGTTTCAGTTGATGGCAGCATAGGCTAACAGTAGCTGAGGACCAGTTTGGAGCCCTCACATGTGTTAGGCACAATGTAATCCCTCAAAATTAGAACCAGCCACAAGGGGGGCCTCCCTGGTGGCGCAGTGGTTGAGAGTCCGCCTGCCGATGCAGGGGATACGGGTTCGTGCCCCGGTCTGGGAGGATCCCATGTGCCGCGGAGCGGCTGGGCCCGTGAGCCATGGCCGCTGGGCCTGCGCGTCCGGAGCCTGTGCTCCGCAGCGGGGGAGGCCACAGCAGTGAGAGGCCCGCATACCGCAAAAAGAAAAAAAAAAAAAAATAGAACCAACCACAAGGAAAGGAAAGGGCAGGTGCAATACTGCAATTCTGACACTAAACCTGGAGTTAGTGCAGACTACAGTTTAAAGACATAGTCCCCAACTAGACTGCCCTCACTTCAGATGCCAGCCACAAGTCTGGGGGTTCCCAGGCTACCTGTAGTTTTCACCAACTGGCTACAAATTCACATGTTCCTGCAACCCCCTGAGGTTTGATAATTCACTAGAATGATTCACAGAACTCAGGAATTACAGTTTTATTATTATGCTTATGAATCAGGACCAGCCAAAAGAAGAGGCCTATACAATGAGCTCTAGAAAGGTCTTGAACGTGGAACGTCCATGTCCTCTACCATGGAATCAGGATGTGTCACCTTCCCGGCACCAACAAGGAAGCGCAACTGAGCTTTAGTGTCCAGAGTTTTTATTGGGGTTTCATTACATAGGCAGGATTGATGGAATCAGTGGCGTTGTGACTGAACTCAGTCTCCAGCCTCTGTCCCCTTCCCAGAGGTTGAGCTGGTATCACCTGGCTCGAAGTCCCAACCCTATAATTATGTGACCAATCTTTCCAGCATGACCAGCTCCCATCCTGAAACTAAGGATCGACCCTGAATAACAAAGACATTCCTATCACTCACAAAATTCTAACAGTTAGAAGCTCTATCTCAGGAACCTGGGACAAAGACCAGACAAATTCTTTATTATACAGCAGCGGGTATCCCTAAATTTACTGAGGATGACTTTTTGATACAAAATGGAATTCTAAATAAAAGTCTTCCAGACTCAGAAGATCAGCTCATAACCTTGATGTTGTTTCTAGAGCATGGAAACCCTGGATGGGATAACAGTGAGCTACCACCCCTGCAAGTCACTACAGCTGAAGAGTACTGTTTGCTTCGGGAAGATGTCGTCACGCAGGGCCAGGCGAGTGGTTCTACCTTCTTGTGGACCATCACCCAGCGTATGGTTATCAGGGTGATAGTGGGCTCCTCTTGATTTCCCATTTCTGCAGTGGAAATATTCATACTACCTAGACCTTCCCCTCTCACCTCAAATCTAGTGGAAAGAGCATTAAACTCAGTACGCAAAGCCCTGGGTCTTAAGTCTGGCTCTGCCACTTACTGTTCTTTACCTCCCTGAACTATATTTTTCTTACCTGGAGGAGAAGAATAATGACCTCTATTCAGGGAGACTGTGATATTCCAATAAGTTGCTCTGAGTAGGAGATCTTTTTATTTTTTTAAATTTATTTATTTTATTTATTTTTGGCTGCATTGGGTCTTTGTTGCAGAGCACAGGCTTCTCATTGTGGTGGCTTCTCTTGTTGTGGAGCATGGGCTCTAGCTGCATGGGCTTCAGTAGTTGTGGCACGTGAGCTCAGCAGCTGTGGCTCGTGGGCTCTAGAGCACAGGCTCAATAGTTGTGGCACACGGGCTTAGTTGCTCCATGGCATGTGGGATCTTCCCAGACCAGGGCTCAAACCCGTGTCCCCTGCATTGGCAGGTGGATTCTTAACCACTGCTCCACCAGGGAAGCCCAGGAGGTCTTTTTATAAAGAGGTGGTGTATTAGTTTTTTAGGGCTGCCACAGACTCAAGAAAAGCAGACAAATTGCCACAGACCGAATAACTTAAACAGCAGAAATTTATTTTCTCACAGTTCTGGAAGCTGGAAGTCTGAGATCCAGCTGTGGTTTCAGCAGGGTTGGTTTCTTCAGAGATCTCTCTCCTTGGCATGAAGACATCCTCCTCAGGTGTCTTCACTTGGTCTTAGATAGTGTGTGTATCTGTGTCCAAACTCCTCTTCTTATAAGTATGCTGGCCATATTGATTAAGGGCCCACTCAACTTCATTTTACCTTAATTACCTCTTTAAAAGTCTTATCTCCAAATATAGTCACATTCTGAGATACTGGGGGTTGGGACTTCAACACATAAATTTGAGGGGTAGACAATTCAGCCCATACAAGCATTATTTCAAACAGGATTGCACTGGCACAAGGATAGGCAGAAAGAAAAATGGGTCATAATAAAGCAGAGGGTGAAAACTGGCACACAGATTTTGTTTGGGCTGATTAATTTGTTTTTTAAGGCTGCCAGATGTTTTCTCATAAAAATTCTTCTAGAATTCAAACCTCTAGTCACATCAGGCCTACATTCTCACATGGCAACAGTTGGCTGGAGCTGGGTGGTAGCTGCCCCTGGGGCTGTATCCTTTAGTTTACCCCAGTTCCCACCACTGCCCCATTCTGGTCTTAAAACTATAGGGTTGGGCCTCCCTGGTGGCGCACTGGTTGAGAGTCCACCTGCCGATGCAGGGGGCGTGGGTTCGTGCCCCGGTCCGGGAGGATCCCGCATCCCACATCCCACATGCCACGGAGCGGCTGGGCCCATGAGCCATGGCCGCTGAGCCTGCGTGTCCGGAGCCTGTGCTCCGCAACGGGAGAGGCCACAACAGTGAGAGGCCCGCATACCGCAAAAACAAACAAACAAACAAACAAAAAACTATAGGGTTAAAACTATTAGAGTTTTTGATCTCTGGGAAGGAGAGTATAAAAATAGATCGAAATACATACTAGAATTGAAGGGAAAAGTGTATGTGTTATTTCAAACTTCTGGGGAAGCATCGTGTGGAAGAATTGGCCGTGCCATTCCATCCCAAATCAGAGGACAATGTTGACTTGAAGAGTTTAACTAAGGCAGGTGCTTTTTCCTGGGTATCACAGAGCACAGCCATTAAGAGCTATAAACCTTCTGTGTTGCCAGAAGCTATCCCAGACCTCAAGAAAAGCAGGAGAGAAACCAAGTCCTTTGTTCTTCAGCAAAATAATTTTTACTCCCTGATTCTGTTAATTCTGAGAGGAAATATCCTTGCTTTGATAGGAGTTTAGACTGCATAGTCTTTAAGGGAAAGAAAAGTAATTTACCTAGGATGAGATGCTTACTTTTACAGATCAACCAGTAGAGGAACCATACCAGCAACCCTGCTGCCATGCTCGTGGGTGGGAAGATTGTAAATAAAACAGGAACTGGACATTCTTCCTTTACCATCTCCCAGAAGCTGAGTGCCCATCTCCTCTGCACCTCTGGGACCATGGATGAAACTCAGGGTTGGATAAGACTACCAAACTAAGACTCAGAAGTTTATTTGAAGAAAAGAACCCAGGCTCGTTGGAGGAAGAATTAGGGTTTTCCTGAGAAAGGGAAGGTAGCGTTTCTCCACTTTGAGACTTGAAGAAGAGGATGCAAGAGGGACAATGAACAAACCAAAGTGTTGGAGAACCCAGTTAAAAAGCTATTGGAGAAGCATCTGAAGCACAAGATCTGGAAGGTCTGGGCTACCAGCTGCCTACCTTTGTGCAACTTGAAGGAGAAGTGAGAATTAACATGTTTGATTCTCTTCACATTGATTTCCCTCTGGAAATGTCCTAACTCTTTGCTAAAGGAACAAGTGCTCTCTGGTCTTATGAACACTAAAGAGGCATGGGGTAGAAAGATGTGTTCATCCCATCTTTTCCTGGCTTCCCGTGAAGATGGGGTGTCGCCCTTGTGGGGACTGGTGGTCATTGCAGTATCAGAGGATGATCCAGAGGCAGCTCCTGAAAGCCACATGGCACCAAAGGAATGTTCTGGAGTGAAATGGAAGATCAAATTTTCCACTAAGTCCTGTAACTTAAAGAATGTTGCTCTCAGATAGAAAATGGGGGACATCCAGCAAACTCCCGAGCTATTATTTAATAAATAATGTTGGAATAATTCGTTATTATTTAATTAAATGATGTGGGAATAATTAGATAATAAGACCCTAGGTCACACCAAAACCAAAAATTAATTCCAGATAGATTGAATTGCTCACTGCGAAAAAAATGGTAACAGGTGGAAAAATGAAACTATCACATATATGGTAAAACATAGGAGGATTTTTTTCCCCTAATAATTTTGGGGTAGTCTCAAAAAGATATGAAACTCAGAAATCATAAAAAGAAAAAAAGTGCCAGATTGGACTACACAGAAATAAACAAAAGATATCCTAAATAATAGCCAAGATATAAAGAACAGACAACCAGGAGAAAATACTTGTAATATATGTAACAGAGGTTAATCTGTTAATCTCTCTAAGTAGAAAAAGAACTCCAACAAACTAATAAGGAAAGACAGAAAATCCCACAAAAAAAGATCAAAGGATATGACTAAGGACTTCATAGAAGAAATAGAAATGGTCAATAGGCATATTTTTTAAAAAACAGCCCTAAGCCTTTATAATATTTAAGGGAATTCACATTAAAATTTCAACATGCTTTTCTTAACTACAGGTGAAAAAAGTTTATGTAAATATAGAACAAGGTCTGGAAGAATATGCACTAAATTATGAACAGTACTTCATCTGGAAGGAATATAATTGAGGAAGCAAAGCAGAGGTCTTTTAATTTGTCCCCATATATAAGTGGTGGGATTATGGGTGATTTTTACTTTGGGGTTGTTTTGCTGTATAATTTAATTCCTTGGAAAGCAATGTAAGCATAAATTCTCTGTGTTCAGGAGGCTTAGAAAGTTTTTATTTGTTTATTTTAATTTTCAAAGTCACAAAAACGTATGAGTTAATTAAACAAAAGAATCAGACCAGTTTTTTAACCTACTCTCAAATCAATTTAAAAAAAATTTTTTTTAATTTAACAAATTTAATCAGTTATACATATACATATGTTCCCATATCTCTTCCCTCTTGCGTCTCCCTCCCTCCCCCCCTCCCTATCCCACCCCTCCAGGTGGTCACAAAGCACCGAGCTGATCTCCCTGTGCTATGCGGCTGCTTCCCACTAGCTATCTACCTTATGTTTGGTAGTGTATATATGTCCATGCCGCTCTTTCGCTTTGTCACAGCTTACCCTTCCCCCTCCCCATATCCTCAAGTCCATTCTCTAGTAGATCTATGTCTTTATTCCTGTCTTACCCCTATGTTCTTCATGACATTTTTTTTCTTAAATTCCATATATATGTGTCAGCATACAGTATTTGTCTTTCTCTTTCTGACTTACTTCGCTCTGTATGACAGACTCTAGGTCCATCCACCTCATTACAAATAGCTCAATTTCGTTTCTTTTAATCTCAAACCAATTTTTTTATACACACTGTTTGTTCTTGTACTTAATTCATGGGTATCTTCAAATATACATTTTCCCCAACATACTTCTTTCTAGATACCTCCCTCCCCTGAAATAGAAAAGAAAGGGGAAAAAAGAAAAGAAAGGAAAAAATAAGGTACTATATGTATGTACGGGTTTAATTGTTTTAACGCATTATTATTGCTTTTACTAAATTTTTTGGCCCTGGTAAGGTCCCAAGTGACCAAGTTACCTGATAGCCAGACATCACTTTGAGACACAAGTTTCCAGAAATGTCAAAAGAAGATGTTTTGTTATGTGACTTTTGAATAAGCCACTTAAAAAAAACCTGACATATTACAAGTACATACTACACAATTCTAAGAGCCAAGAGAGCATGCTGTGAAGTTGTGTCCCTGTCACCTTTGTCCCTGAGGCCACTACAATTACAAGTTTCTTGTGTATCCTTCCAGAGATATTCTATGCATGCGCAAACACTGGCATAATTTTGTCGTAGCCTACCATACCACTGTTTTGCATCTTGCTTTTTTTATTTTATATCTTGGAAATTGTTGTATATCAGTACACATAGAGCTGTATCACTGTCTTTTTAAAGCTGCAAATGATTCCAATGCATGAATTTACTATAATTTATCTCATTAATCCCCTACTGATGGGTTCAGGTTGTTTCCAATATTTTCTTTATCTGTACAAACAATGCTGTAATAAATATCTTTGTATATTTGTGATTTTGTGAATGTGCAAGTATATTCGCAGAAAAAAAAATCCCTACAAGTAGAACTGCTGGCTCAAAAGTAAGTGCACTTTCAATTTTGAAAACTCTGCAGAAATTTGTACTTCCTTAAACCATGACTGAGAGTTTGTTTCCTTATACCCTCAAAATCATAGTGGTATCAAACTTTTGATCTTTGTCAATCTTATAGGTGAAAAATGGTTTCTGATGTAGTTCTGATTTGTCTTTCATTGCAAATAAAGTTGAACATTTTTGCATGGGCTAAAGAGCCATTTATAGTTCCTCTTCCATGAATTATCATTCATTATGGTTTTTTAAAAAAATTTATTTAGTTTTGGCTGCTCTGGGTCTTCGCTGCTGCGCGCGGGCCCCCTCTAGCTGCAGCGAGGGGGGGCCACTCCTTGCCGCGGTGTGCGGGCTTCTCACTTCAGCGGCCTCTTTTGTGCAGCACTGGCTCTAGGCATGCAGACTTCAGCAGTTGTGGCTCGCGGGCTCTATAGTGCAGGCTTAGCAGTTGTGGCGCACGGGCCTAGCTGCTCCGCTGCATGTGGGATCTTTCCAGACCAGGGATCGAACCCGTGTCCCCTGCATTGGCAGGTGGATTCCCAACCACTGTGCCACCAGGGAAGTCCCACCATTCATTATGTTTAAAATTTTTATTTCATTTCATTTATTTATTTTTAAACTTTCATTCAAGTTATAAAAATAATTTTTGCTATTTAAAGATTCTCTTGTTAGGTAAGAAAAAAATCCAGCTACATGGTATTTATGAGAGATACCTCTAAATCAAAATAATCTAGAATGACTGAAAAATAAGAGGGATGAATAAAAGATATATCAAACAAATTCATAGGACTAACAATAGTATGAGTAACAATATTAAAGTCAAACAAACTAAATCCAAAGCAATTTAATATTTTAATATTTCAAATTTATAAAAGGTGCTATATAAGAATATAATAGTCAAGAATATATAGTATATAATAGTCATGAACCTTTATGAACCTAACAACAGATCTTCAAAATATAAAACCAAAGCTGTTGAAAAGACACAAAAAAATTGACAAATCCACAAATCCATAATATTTGGGGGATACTTGAACATGTATCTCTCAGATATTAACAAATCAAGTAGACAAAAATAAGGCTACAGAGGGTTTAAATAACAAAATTAATAAGTTAATAAAAAAATATATATTTTCAAAAATACACATGGAATATTCACAAAAATAAACAAGTACTAGACCATCAAAAATGTTTTAGTAATTCTAAAAAGCAGATCATTAATACTCTGACCACAATGTAATAGCATTATAAATTAATAACAAAAGAATGGTCCCTTTCAAAACAAAAAACAAAACTACAACTAGTTAAAAGTAAATAAAAACACTTTCCTGGGCTTCCCTGGTGGCGCAGTGGTTGAGAGTCTGCCTGCCAATGCAGGGGACACGGGTTCGAGCCCTGGTCTGGGAAGATCCCACATGCCGCAGAGCAACTGGGCCCATGAGCCACAACTGCTGAGCCTGCGCATCTGGAGCCTGCGCGTCTGGAGCCTGTGCTCCACAGCAAGAAAGGCCGAGATGGTGAGAGGCCCGCGCATCGTGATGAGGAGTGGCCCCCGCTCGCCGCAACTAGAGAAAGCCCTCGCACAGAAACGAAGACCCAACACAGCCAAAAATAAATAAGTAAATAAATTTATTTAAAAAAAAACACTTTCCTGCATGACTTAGATTAAAAAGAAAATCAAAATGGAAATTACAAACTATTGGGAAATGAGTGACAGTGAAAGAAATTGCGTATTTAATCTTATTGGATATGGCCAAAATAGTATGATATGAAAATGTGTAGCATTAAGTCCATTCATTAGGAAATAAAATTTCACTAAGCAGTCATTAAAAAATAAAAAGTTAAAAATACAATATATCAAGAAAATGAACCCAGAGGGGGAAAAAACAATAAAGGTAAAAGCATAAATTGGATTTCCACTTCTCTTAATACCTGACTCAGTCCTCTCTCAAAGGATAACTTGAAAAGCTGAATAAAATATGACCAGCATTTACTTGAAGGAATCAGCATCAGAGAACAAACAAGGTAATAAAGAACTGTCAGACAAGAACCAAGAGAAGACAGAACTCCAGAGGTAAGTTAGCCATTAGGTACCACTTTCCTATTAGTAGCATTTCCCATTTTCAGAAGAGAAAGCTGAGAAGTTGTGAGAAGTTGAGTGGTTTAGCCTCACAGGGCTGTGTGAAGAATAGCTGGAGTCTGTAATCTCTTATACCCAAACTTTGGATTGGAACCCAAAAAGATTAAGGACTGGAAATAGACTAGCCTTCTAAAGGACTGCAGTTCAGCTTCAAAGCATCTCATTCCCTGAAACTGAATTATGGTGATTTTGGATTGTGGGTGCCTTTAGGCAACTGTCAGAAATAAAAGTAAATCTTCCACAGGGAAAATGAAATCATCCTAAACTTCAAATTAGTTCCACTAGAAACTTAATGAATACATTTTCTGGCACACAATCAAAAGAAACAAGGCCCAGGAAGAAACATGGAAATATGCACAAAACCACCAGAAATAATGGACAATAGAAATCGTCCCACATAGATTCCATGTATTGGAGTTATTGGTCATAATCCTTAAAACAACTATGCTTACAAAAGTAAAGGGTATAATAAAAAATAACGTTGGGCTTCCCTGGTGGAGCAGTGGTTAAGAATCCGCCTGCCAACGCAGGGGACACAGGTTCAAGTCCTGGTCCGGGAAGATCCCATATGCCAGTGGAGCAACTAAGCCCGTGCACCACAACTACTGAGCCTGTGCTCTAGAGCCCGCAAGCCACAACTACTGAGCCCGCGTGCTGCAACTACCGAAGCCCATGCGCCTAGAGCCCGTGCTCCACAACAAGAGGAGCCACTGTGATGAGAAGCCTGTGCACCGCAATGAAGAGTAGCCCCCACTCGCCGCAACTAGAGAAAGCCTGTGCACAGCAACGAAGACCCAACACAGCCAAAAAATAAATAAATTTATTTTTTAAAAAATTAAAAAAAATAACATTAAGAATTTTGGCATAAAACTAGAAATATTTTAAAAAGGACAGAAGAAAAATAAATGGGGTAAAAGGAATGTTTAAATATCTGAAAACTTCCAAAACTAATGAAAGATATTAGGTCGCAGAGTCAAGAAACTCTATGACCCCTAAGGGGATAAATAAAAAGAAGTCCACACCTAGCTACATCAGCTGTCAGTCTAATTTTTGCCCCTTGAACTTAACATGCCTCTTCTGCCTCTGGCTGCCTGTAAATAACCAATTCTTCAAATGGTCTTAGAAAAAGCTTTATCATCCTGCTGGTTCTACCTCTAATGGGTTGAATAAGCTTTGAGCTCGTATTTATTTTATTTGTGTATGAGTCATGTTTTTAACTTTTTGAAACTTGTACTTTGAATATACATATATGAAACAAAGAATTCATGAAATAATACTTTTCCTTCTTGCAATATTTTCTGTTCTATTTTGTTCTTTTCCATCTTATTAAAAGATAATTTTGGTCACATTCACTAAATCTGGTCTCAACCTGCAGTTTGAGAAATCCTGCCTCAGAAGACCAGGGAGTATGTGGGTGGTGGGGAGGGAGAGGGGTAGAACTGCATTTTTAAAAAACCCTAATATTTAAATTTATTTGTTTGGCTTCCTCCCTCCAGGAATCAGATGACCCTGGAGACAGGGTCGGTTTTTTTTGCTCTTTGCTTTTTTGCCCGGGGGATTTATTGCTCTTTCCTCGCTCAGCTCTCAGACTCCGGGATCAACCCTGGAGGCTATCAGGAAAAGCCAGCGGCCGGTTTAATCTCAACAGCCGGTTCCTGGTCCCTCCGGGAAGTGAGGACAGCTGAAACGCTGGCGGTCTGGGGTGGCGAACCGGCCTCCCCGTCTTGGAAGGCTCCCGGGCTGCCGAGAACTTTGCCGCACTCCTGCCGGGAATAGAGACCAAGCGAGCTTCAAGTTCTCCTCGAGAGTTCGCGGAAGTGCGAGGTGGGGGAGTCGCGGAAGAGGCGGCCATCGTCAGCTCTCTGTGGGTCTCCCCTAAGTCCCCCGTGCATATTCTGGCTTGGCGTTATCCGGCCCCTCCCCGAGCCAGGAGGCTTACAGTTGGAAAGAGTGACTTCTGCGAGTCCCTTAGGTCCTATTTGGAGGGACTGAAGACCGCGAGGAAAAGTGAGCAGTAAGGGGCCTGGTCAGCCTTCGTCCGGCCCGCCCTGGGCTACCGGTACCCTTGAACCCGCCCCTACTGTTTTGTCTCTGGGCAAGTTCCAGGCGCTCTGCACTCGCGATCCAAAGGCGTGGCGGCGCGAGCCATGAATCGTATGGGTGCGCTGGGCTGCGCAAGGCTGCGGTGGGCGCTGCTGGGGACGCGGGTGGCTCTCCCTGGCCTCGGCTCCCACGGGGCCAGAGCCAAGGCCGCGATCCCCAGCGCCCTCCCTGCGGCCCAGGCAGCCGAGGCTCCCGGAACCGGGCCTGGCGATCGGAGGCTGCGGAGCCTGGAGGAGCTTTCAGGGCCAGGGCAGCTGCGTCTCTTATTCCAGCTGTTGGTGCAAGGCTACGTTCTGCACTTGCACCAGCTCCAGGTAACCGAGCGGGGGTCCTCGCGACCAGGGATGTGGTACGCACCCGGACAGAGAAGTTGGGGATGGGGAGACGTTGGACAAAAAGTGAAGGACACGTTTAGCTCGGGACCGAGTGGGGCTGTGGTCATACACTGGGAATCTGTAGGGGCTATGAACTGAAATGCACAGGTCAAGGGGTGCTATGAAGCAGGAGGGCACTGGGCTAGAGGTGATTTGGGAGACTAGGTTTAAAGTGGACAGAGGTTGAGATTCAGTCTCATCTCCTTGACTCCTCTTTTCACACTGGGTGCCCCACCCATTCTAGACTTCTTCCAATTCCTTAAGCCTAGAAAGTCCTTCCCCCACCTTAGGGTCTAGGAGGTTCCCTCTGCCTGAACTGTTGTCTTCACCCTTCTACTTAAACACTTGTTTTTGTCTCTGTGATTTCCCTGGGCTGGGTTAGACACCTGTTAATGTGCTCCTGTAAAGCACCATCTTCTTTCTCTGTCAATTCCTCTGTGTTATATGTTTTTTAAATTTTATTTATTTATTTATTTATTTATTTATTTGCGGTACGCGGGCCTCTCACTGTTGTGGCCTCTCCCGTTGCGGAGCACAGGCTCCGGACACGCAGGCTCAGCGGCCATGACTCACAGGCCCAGCCGCTCCGCGACATGTGGGATCTTCCCGGACCGGGGCATGAACCCGTGTCCCCTGCATTGGCAGGCGGACTCTCAACCACTGCGCCACCAGGGAAGCCCATTTATTTATTTTTAATTTATTTATTTTTGGCTGCGCTGGGTCTTCGTTGCTGTACGCAGGCTTTCTCTGGTTGCGGCGAGTGGGGGCTACTCTCCTTTGCGGTGCGCGGGCTTCTCATTGCGGTGGCTTCTCTTGTTGCAGAGCACAGACTCTAGGCGCGCAGGCTTCAGTAGTTGTGGCTCGTGGGCTCTAGAGCGCAGGCTCAGTAGTTGTGACGCACGGGCTTAGTTGCTCCGCGGCACGTGGGATCTTCCCCAACCAGGGCTCGAACCCCTGTCCTCATTGGCAGGCAGGTTCTCAACCACTGCGCCACCAGGGAAGTCCCTGTGTTATAAGTAATATAAACATTTCTTTAATATTGCCCTCCTGCAAGAATGTAACCCTGTGAGAGCAGGGGTCCTCCTGTTTGGCCTGTATCTCCAAGCCTGGCACTTGTAGATGCTCAAATATTTGTTGAATCAATAAAAAGTCCATATTTTAATTGTATCCTCAGGCCACATCATTTAAAAATGAAGTGATTGATTATATGATCTAATACAACTATCAAATGCTTTCTTAGTAAAATTAATATTTCAAACATTAAAAAAAATAAAGTGGACAGAGGTTGGGAGAGAAGGGAGCTGTCTTGGTAATAGAATAACACATGCAAGTGTATAAGCTGCCAGATGTTATAGAACCACTATTTATCTGTGGTGATATCTATGGTGGTATTGGCTACCACAGACTTCTTCCAGAGGAAATGGCTTCTGCAGGATTACAGAGGTTTGGTGATTTGCAGGGTAAATTTCCCCTTAATGGAGAAAAAGATGTCATTGCTCAGAGAGTGAAAGCAAAATCATAGACATTAAGGAAAAGGTACATTTTTGTTATTAAGAAATCAATGTCCAGTAAGAAGGTTTTATCCAGTGGAACACTGATATGAGGCAGGGATGGATGGATCGCCCACTGTCAATGGACAGAGACTGGAAAATCCAATGTTGGTTAAGTTGGAGAGGTTTTAGGAAGTGAACCAAAGAGATTCATGTGGGATTTGTCTTTCTGATGACTATTAACAAATATTAGCTCACCCACTCTGCCCCAGGCATTTTTCCAAGAGCTGAGCTTCAGTGAGATGTGGCCAATACCCACATGGGGGTTAAATGCTTCTTTGGGGAAGAGGGGTAACAAGGGAGTAAACAAATCAGCAAACAGCTAATTTCAGAAAGAAAGCTGAGTGCCCTGGGAGGAGAAGCCAGTTCAGGGCTGGGGGAGGAGTGGGACCTTTGATTCGAGCATGCCATCCAGGCACATGTGTGGTTGTCAGTGACTGACAGGAGCAGACAGGCCTTGGGCTGGGCTGATGAACAGACTGGTCACCAGGTAGCTGTACTGGGAAGTAGTGAAAAATGAGGAGGAGCTGTGGGGCCTTGGGATATGACAGGCCTTTGAGGAGGGTATTGAAGGCCAGACTAAGGGCCCTGGTTCTTCTGAGGAGCCATGGTGAGCTATTGAGCACGCATGGGGTGAAGATGGCCTCCAAGGGACACTGTCCAGGTTATGGTGTGTACAGTAGGATGGATTGGACAGGAGAGGCAGAGAGGGCCTCAGGTGACAAAGGGTATGGCATTATCTGAGCCACCCCCCAGGGAAAGTTGGACTGGGAGTTAATGATGAGGGAGAAAATGACTGTGAGGGTTTGAAGGTCCAGACTGAACACAGTTTCTCTGCACCTGCCTGGGCTGCTGCCAACTCCTAGGGTCTTCTCTGTTGGGTTCATGCTTCTGAGGCATGGTGGGCAGGTCACAAGGCACTCGGAGATGGTTAAAAAAAATTATTCCCTGTGTGCTCAGCTCCAAGAAACCAAGTAAGCCAAGAAACCAGAGTCCTGAAAGCTTCCCCTGCTTGATTTAACCTCTAGAAATGTGAGCAGCCCAGTGAATGCCCCAAGGGGTGGGGACTAAGGATTTCTCACCATTTTTCAGGGAAAGTTTATTGGGAAGTTTTGCTCAGGACTATCTCTGCAGTGGTAACTACCAAGAAATTCTCGACTGCCCTAGGAAGTGGAGGAGGAAGCAGGAGAAAGCCAGGAGTGTGTGGCCATTTATTTACTTTTCATTTTTTTAAAAACATTTATTTATTTATTTATTTGGCTGTGCCGGGTCTTAGCTGCAGCGCACAGGATCACGGGATCTTCGCTGGGATCTTCATTGCGGCATACAGGATCTTTTTAGTTGCGACATGTGGGCTCTTTTAGTTGTGGCATGTGGGATATAGTTCCCTGACCAGGGATGGAACCCGGGCCCCCTGCATTGGGAGCACGGAGTCCTAACCATTGGACTACCAGGGAAGTCCCTGTTTGGCCTTTTATTTTATTTTTTAAAATTAATTTATTTTTGGCTGCATTGGGTCTTCGTTGCTGCGCTCCGGCTTTCTCTAGTTGTGGCGAGCGGGGACTACTCTTCATTGCGGTGCGCGGGCTTCTCGTTGTGGTGGCTTCTCTTGTTGTGGATCACGGGCTCTAGGCCTGTGGGCTTCAGTAGTTGTAGCATGTGGGCTCAGTAGTTGTGGCACACGGGCTTAGTTGCTCTGTGGCACGTGGGATCTTCCCGAACCAGGGCTCGAACCCGTGTCTCCTGCACTGGCAGGCGGATTTTTAACCACTTCGCCTCCAGGGAAGTCCCCCTGTGTGGACTTTTAAAGGAGAGGCCGGACTAGAATTTTGCAGAGCCTCCTGGCTTCAGCCTTTGTATCCCAAAGATCTGGAATCACATGAACCTGGGCTGCTCCATGGGAAATATATTAGCCCTTCCCACTATATGTGGCTGGTGTGACTTAGTAAACAGCGGAGTGCTGCACATCTATAAAAGCCAGTTAATACCCCTATTGAGAAAGAGGATGCTTCCAGTGACCCACTTTGTATCAGTTCAAATCCATTTGGTTGCCACTCTCACCAGCTTAAACTATAAAGCAGCTTTATTGGTTCCTGTAATGGAAAAGTCTCATAGTTGTGTGCCCTTCAGGTATAGTTTGCTCTAGTGATTCACGAGACCATCAAAGCCCCGGTTCTGCAGTTCTCTTGGCTCTGCCGTCTCACAGAACTTAGTTGACTGGCCTGGGTTAATTGCCCATTCTTGAATCCATCATAGTGGCCATAGGTGTACTCTAGCTTAGACTCATGCAGGCTTACTCCTAAAGCTGGGGTTGGGGGCCCTGCCACCTAAACAGGCGGCTGCTGCACAAGGAAGAGGACAGGAAATGATATAAGGGCAGCTGACCATAATGTCTCCTGCACCCTCAGTTGTCAAAAACTGCGTATCACACATAAAATTAATAAGATCAGCTTAGGGAAGCACTGTAGGACTTTAAGGGGTTGGAGTGGGAATTGGGAAATGTGAAAGCCTTGCTAGTCCATAAATGCCAGTTCCTTTCTCTTTTCTAACTAAAATAATGACAAGAGTGCTGAAAAAGTGAAATGTGAACATATGTTAAATTTATATGTAAATTTATGTAACAAATTGATATCTTTCAAAGATGTTGACCCTGAGAATGATGAGATCAGCTGTCTATTCTGTAGCTCTCATTGTGGACTACCTGGGTTGGTGACCCCTCCTGTGTGTCCCTAATGCTTCCTGTACATATTTGTCATTTCATGTATCATGTTTCTTTTTTTTATATATAGTTAACAAAATTTTTTTTCTTGTGATGAGAACTTTTAAGATTTACTCTTTTAGTAACTTCCAAATATACAATACAGTGTTGTTATAGTCACCAGGCTGTGCATTACATCCCAGGATGTAATCTTGTAACGCCCACTTATTTATTTTATAACTGGCAGTTTGTACTTTTTGACCACCTTCATGCATTTTGCCCTCCTTCCATGCCTACCTCTGGCAACCACCAATCGGTTCTCCGTATGTATGAGTTTTGTTTTGGTTTGTTTAATTTTTAGATTCCACATACACATGAGATCATTCAGTATTTGTTTTTCTCTGTCTGACTCATTTCACTTAGCATAATTCCCTCAGGGTCCATCCATGTTGTTGTAAATGGCAGGATTTCTTCTTCTTTTTTTTTTTTTTTTTTTGCCGTATGTGGGCCTCTCACTGTTGTGGCCTCTCCCATTGCGGAGCACAGGCTCCGGACTCGCAGTCTCAACGGCCATGGCTCACAGGCCCAGCCGCTCCGCGGCATGTGGGATCCTCCCGGACCGGGGCACGAACCCGTGTCCCCTGCATCGGCAGGCGGACTCTCAACCACTGCGCCACCAGGGAAGGCCTCCTTCTTTTTTATAGCTGAATAATATTTCTGGGTGTGTGCGCGCGTGTGTCGCATTTTCTTTATACATTCATCCGTTGATGGACGCTTACGTTGCTTCCATGCTTCCATGTCTTGGCTATTGTAAATAACTGCTGCAGTGAGCATGGGGGTCCATTTATCCTTCTGAGTTTAGTGTTTTCATTTTCTTTGGATAAATACTCAGAAGTGGGACTGTGGGATCATATGGTAGTTCTAATTTTAATTGTTTGAGAAACGGCTATACTGTCTTCCATAGTGGCTGCACCAATTTATACTCCCACCAACAGTGCACGAGGGTTCCCTTTTCTCTACATCCTTGCCAACTCTCATTGTTTTGTCTTTTAGCCATTCTAACGGTGCAAGGTGATATCTCATTGTAGTTTTGATTTGCATTTCCCTGGTGACTAGTGATGTTGAGTACCTTTTCATTTACCTGATGGCCATCTGTATGTTGTCTCTGGAAAAATGTCACATCAGATCCTCTGCTCGTCTTTTAATTGGATTTTGTTTGTTTTGCTATTGAGTTATATGAGTTCTTCATATATTTTGGATATTAAGCCTTATCAGATATAGGACTTACAAATATTTACTCCCATTTGATAGGTTGTCTTTTCATTTTGTTGATGGTCTCCTTTGCTGTGCAGAAGCTATTTAGTTTAATGTAGTCCTGCTTGTTTATTTTTGCTTTTGTTACCTTTGCTTTTGGTGTCAAGTTCAAAAAATCATCATCAAGACTGCTGTCAAGGAGCTTACCACCTATGTTTTCTTCTGGGGTTTTTATGGTTTCAGGTCTTAAGTTCAAGTCTTTAATCCATTTTGAGTTAATTTTTGTGTATGGTGTAAGATAGTAATCCAATTTCATTCTTTTGCATGTGGCTATCCAGTTTTCCCAACACCATTTATTGAAGAGGCTGTCCTTTCTCCATTATATATTCTTTGCTCCCTTGTCATAAATTAATCTACCGTATATGTGTGGGTTTATTTCTGAGGTTTCTATTTTGTTCCACTGATCTATATGTGTGTGTTTATGCCAATAACATACTGTTTTGATTACTATAGCTTTGTAATATAGATTGAAATGCCTCCAGCTTTTTTCTCCTTTCTCAAGATTGCTTTGGCTATTCGGAGTCATTTGCAGTTCCATACAAATTTTAGGATTGTTTATTTATTTCTGTGAAAAATGCCATTGGAATTTTAGTAGGAATTGCATTGAATCTGTAGATTGCTTTGGGTGGTATGGACATTTTAACAATAGTAATTCTTCCCATCCATGAGCATGGAGTATCTTCCCATTTATTTGTGTCTTCTTTAATTTCTTTCTTCAATGTCATGGTTTTCAGTGTACAGGTCTTTTACCTCTTTGGTTAAATTTATTCCTGGGCATTTTATTCTTTTTGATACAGTCATAAATGGGAGTGTTTTCTTAATTTCTCTTTCTGATAGTTTGTTATTAGTGAATAGAAACAAACTGATTTTTGTATTTTGATTTTGTAACCTGCAAGTTTACTGAATTCATTTATTAGTTCTAACAGTTGTTTTGGTGGAGTCTTTAGGGTTTTTGATGTATAGTATCATGTCATCTGCAGATAGTGATAGTTTTACCTCTTCTTTTCTGATTTGGATGCTTTTTTTTTCCTGGCCTAATTGCTCTGTCTAGGACTTCCAATACTATGTTGAATAAAAGTGGCAAGAGTGGCCATCCTTGTCTTTTTCCTGATCTTACAGGAAAAGCCTTCAGCTTTTCAACATTGACTATGATGTTAGCTATGGGCTTGTCATATATGGCCTTTATTATGTTAAGGTTCATTCTCTCTATACCCAGGTTTTTAAAAAATTATTTATTTATTTATTTATTTATGGCTGCATTGGGTCTTTGTTGCTGCACGCGGGCTTTCTGTAGTTGCAGTGTGCAGGCTTCTCATTGTGGTGGCTTCTCTTGTTGTGGAGCACGGGTTCTAGGTGCGTGGGCTTCAGTACTTGTGGCTTGTGGGCTCTAGAGCGCAGGCTCAGTAGTTGTGGTACACGGGCTTAGTTGATCCACGGCATGTGGGACCTTCCCGGACCAGGGCTCGAACCCATGACCCCTGCATTAGCAGGTGGATTCTTAACCACTGCACCACCAGGGAAGCCCCTATACCCAGTTTTATGAGAGTTTTTTATCATAAATGGATGTGGAATTTTGTCAAATGCTTCTTCTGCATCTATTGAGATGATCTTATGATTTTTATCCTTCATTTTGTTATATGTTGTATTATATTGATTGATTTGCAGTTGTTGAACCATCCTTTCATCCCTGGAATGAATCCCTCTTGATCATGATGAATGTTTTTTTTTGTTTATTTGTTTGTTTGTTGTTTTTTATGTATTGTTGAATTTGGTTTGCTAATATTTTATTGAAGAGTTTTTTCATTTATGTTCATCAGGGATATTGGCCTGTATTTTCTTTTCTTGTACTGTCCTTGTCTGGTTTTAGTATTATGGAAATTCCAGCCTCATAAAATGGGTTTGGAATTGTCCCCTCCCCTTCTTTTTTTTTGGGGGGGGGGAAGAGTTTGAGAAAGTTTAGTATTAATTCTTCTTTAAAATATTTGGTAGAATTCACCAGTGAAGCCGTCTGGTCTTTGACTTTTGTTTGTTAGGAGGTTTTGGTGACTGATTCTGTCTTTATACTAATAATTGATCTGCTCAGATTTTCTGTTTCTTCATACTTCAGTCTTGGTACAATGTATGTTTCTAGGAATTTATCCATTTCTTCTAGGTTGTTCAATTTGTTGGCATATAACTGTTCACAATAGTCTCTTGTGATCCTTTGTGTTTCTGTGGTATCAGTTGTAACGTCTCTTCTTTCATTTCCGATTTTATTTATCTGAGTCCTCTTTTTTTCTTGGTGAGTCTAGCTAAAGGTTTGTTTATTTTGTTTAGCTCTTTAAAAAGCCATCTCTTAGTTTCAGTGATCTTTTCTAGTGTCTTTTTAGTCTCTGATTTATTTCTGCTCAGATCTTTGTTATTTCCTTCCTTCTACTAATTTTTTAAAATTAATTTTTATTGGAGTACAGTTGTTTTACAATGCTGTGTTAGTTTCTGCTGTACAGCAAAGTGAATCAGCTATACATATACATATATCCCCTCTTTTTTGGATTTCCTTCCCATTTAGGTCACCACAGAGCATTGAGTAGAGTTCCCTGTGCTAAACAGTATGTTCTCATTAGTTATCTATTTTATACATAATATCAATAGTGTATATTTGTCAATCCCAATCTCCCAATTCATCCCCCCAGCCCTTTCCCCCTTGGTATCCATACTTTTGTTCTCTACATCTGTGTCCCTCTTTCTGCTTTGCAAATAAAATTATCTATACTATTTTTCTGGAGTCCACATATATGCATTAATATATGATATTTGTTTTTCTCTTTCTGACTTATTCCACTCTGTATGACAGACTCTAGGTCCATCCAGTTCTCTGCAAATGACCCAATTTCATTCCTTTCTGTGGCTGAGTAATATTCCATTGTATATATGTACCATATCTTCTTTACCCCTTCCTCTGTTGATGGGCATTTAGGTTGCTTCCATGTCCTGGCTATTGTAAATAGTGCTGCAATGAACACTGGGGTGCATGTGTCTTTTTGAATTATGGTTTCCTCTGGATATATGCCCAGTAGTAGGATTGCTGGGTCATATGGTAGTTCTATTTTTAGTTTTTTAAGGAAGCTCCATACTGTTCTCCATAGTGGCTGTATCAATTTACATTCCCACCAACTGTGTAAGAGGGTTCCCTTTTCTCCATACCCTCTCCAGCATTTGTTGTTCTTAGATTTTTTGATGATGGCCATTCTGACCAGTGTGAGGCGATACCTCATTGTAGTTTTGATTTGCATTTCTCTAATAATTAGTGATGTTGAGCATCTTTTCATGTGTTTGTTGCCCATCTGTATGTCTTCTTTGGAGAAATGTCTATTTAGGTCTTCCAGCCATTTTTTGATTGGGGTGTTTGTTTTTTTGATATTGAGCTGCATGAGCTGCTTGTATATTTTGGAGATTAATCCTTTGTCAGTTGCTTCATTTGCAAATATTTTCTCCCATTCTGAGGGTTGTCTTTTCATCTTGTTTATGGTTCCTTCTACTAACTTTGAGGTTAATTTGTCCTCCTTTTTCTAGTTCCTTGAGGTGTGAAGTTTGGTTATTCGAGATCTTTCTCTCTCTCTCTTTCTGTCTTTCTTATTCTTTTTTAATCTTTCTTATTTCTTAATGTAGGCATTTATTGCTGTGAACTTCCTTCTTGGAACTACTTTTGCTGCTTCCCATAAGTTTTGGCTTTTGCCATTCTTTGCATCCTTTCCCTGAAGCCTCCATTCCCACACTCCACTGGACATCAGCATCAAAGGCCAGATGATCCGTGACCTTCTGAACCTGGCGGGCTTTGTTCTGCCCAGCGCAGAGGATGTCGCTTCCAGCTCCAGCAGCTCCAGCATCTCCACCACCAGGTCAGCCTCCTTGCTTGGCTGCAGCTCGGCTGGCAGCGTGAGCAGCCCCACAGAGACTCTGGGAAGGGGTGGTGTCTGGGCGCTCCCTCCTGCTTGGTCTCCCTTACTGCTTGATCTGCCCTGACGATCTATCCATGCACACTGCCATGTCAGTGCCCCTAAAAGCCTGTTTGATTAATTGCTCCCCTGCTCAGGAATCCCTACAGGTCCTGGGGAATCAGCTTTAAATTCCTCAAGCAGATGTTTGAGGCCCCAGCCTCCTTTTCCCAGGCACCCCTCACTTTAAGTTTTGCTATGTTGTGTTTTTCCATTTTCATTCATCTTTAGTATTTTTTTAAATTTCTCTTTTGATTTCTTCTTTGACCTAGTGGTTGTTCAGTAGCATGTTGTTTAAGCTCCACATATCTGTGAATTTTCCAGATTTCTTCTTGCAGTTGATTTCTCTTTTTTAAAATTAATTAATTAATTAAATTATTTCTGGCTGCATTGGATCTTTGTTGCTGCGCACGGGTTTTCTCCGGTTGCAGCAGGCAGGGGCTACTCTTCATTGCAGTGTGCGGGCTTCTCATTACAGTGGCTTCTCTTGTTGCAGAGCACGGGCTCTAGGCGCATGGGCTTCAGTAGTTGTGGCATGCAGGCTCACTAGTTGTGGCTCGTGGGCTCTAGAGCGCAGGCTCAGTAGTTGTGGTGCACGGGCTTAGTTGCTCCACGGCATGTGGGATCTTCCCAGACCAGGGCTCAAACCTGCGTCCCCTGCATTGGCGGGTGGATTCTTAACCACTGGGCCACCAGGGAAGTCCTTGCAGTTGATTTCT
This sequence comes from Mesoplodon mirus, assembly GCF_964341445.2. Classification (NCBI taxonomy): domain Eukaryota; kingdom Metazoa; phylum Chordata; class Mammalia; order Artiodactyla; family Ziphiidae; genus Mesoplodon; species Mesoplodon mirus. Next base: position 19,403,627 of record NC_138984.1, on the reverse strand, counting down.
AGTTTCGTACAATTGTATGGGCAAAGATGCCTGATTGGATTTCAGTCTTCTTAAATTTATTAAGTTTTGTTTTGTGGCCTAACATTTGATGTATCCTGGAGAATGTTCCATGTGTGCTTGAAAAGAATGTATTCTGTTGCTTTTGGGTACAATATTTTGTATATGTTTGTTAAGTTCATCTGGTTTAATGTGTCATTTAAGGCCAATGTGTCTGTATTGATTTTCTGTGTGGATGATGAAGTGGGGTATTAAAGTCTCCTACTATTATTATATTGTTATCTATTTCTCCCTTTAACTCTGTCACATATTTAAGGGCACATGTTTCTTACCATTACCTGTTTATATAGCTTAGAGATTGGGCTGTGAACCTCTGAGGGCCTATGCCTTTTCTAGCTCTGTGTCCCCCAGCACCTGGGTACAGGAGAGGTTCTTGATAATGTTTGGTGAATGAATACATTTCATGTACCAGTCAAAGGGCTATGAGTGGTACTGAGCAGTAGCTACATCTAGTGGTAAACTTCTTTGTGAGATTCTTCTCAGCTCCCTGATCTGAGTTGTTTGACATAAGATAGAGTGAAAAAGAGACAGTGAGGGAGGTGGGCAGATTGATCAAGCTGGCCCATCAGGTCTTAGCTTTCTAGGTTCAGAAACTAAATTTTGTCAGTTCATTCAGCACGGGTAGACTACTGGGGACTGACCCATATTGGCCAAACACACAGAAACAAATTGTGGATTGGGGTATTTATTTACAAAAGTTAGCCCTCCCAGGGATCTTATACCCCATCACATAGAAGCCCCCTATTCTAGTTATTCCTACCTAACAAACTATCCCAAAACATAATGGCTTAAAACAACATTTTGTTATACTTATGATTTTGTGAGTCAGGAATTTGGGCGGTGCACATAAAAAATGGCTTATCTCTGCTTCACAGTGGAGTGGGGCTTTAGTTTGAATGGCTGAAGATGGCTGGGATGGCTCAAGTGGGGCCATATGTTTAGGCTTCAGGTCTGGTTTTTGGCTGGCTTCCTTAGCTTTTCTCCATGTCACATCTGCTGGGGCTGGAATTTCCAAGATGGCTTCTTCAATTACATGTTGGATGCCTGGGCTGGTTTGGCCAGAATGACTATTTCTTTCACCATATGGCTAACCTGGGCTTCCTCACAGCATGGGGGTCTCTGCATAGTCAGACTTCTTACAGGGTGCTGGTTTCCCCCAGAGTGAATATTCCAAGAGACAGAACGTGGAAGTTGCCAGTTTCTTAAAGCCTGGTTCTGGAAACTGGCATAGCATCATTCCTGCTGTATTCTACACATCAAAGCAGTTACAGAGCCCACCCAGATTCTAGAGAAGAAGATGTAGACCTGACCTATTAATGGGAGAGATGTCAAAAAATATGTGGCCTTCTTTAATACACCTAACGTCTTCCTAGAATCCACATACCTAGGGAGAGAAATTAGTAACTACATTAGTGAACCGCTTGGTGTGCAGGGACCCCAGAACTAAAGCAATAGAATTGTACGGAAAAAATTTCACCTAGGCCTTGGAGAAACCTGGTTGAATGTGCTTCTCTGGTGCCTGTCCATTAGATTAAGTATCTCTCTCTCTTCAGAGATAAATGCTGCCTATTTTTGCTCTTTGGCTCCTTCTTCTGGATTTTGTAATGGCCACTCCCATCCTGTTAACACATTCTTTCTTCAGATTGGCTAATACCATTGATTAGATGGATTTTCTTTCCCAGTACTCATGTTACCATCAAGCCTTCCAGAGATTATCTTCAAGTTACCTTGACTTGCTTGAGTGTTTTTCAGTCTCATCTGGCAGATGTTTACAGACTGTCCTTGAGACTCTGGTGGAATCTAATGTAGTGCTTTAAAGCCTCAGGGATGGGAAATTTGAAACTAGGTATCAAGGTATAAAGTGTGAGTCATACCAACTTAGCAAATGCACTGCCAGAATTTTTACCTTACAGATAAAATTTGTGGTCAAAGAAATATTACACACTTTTCAAGATAGCAATATTTCTGATTGGGAAACATTAGAATGACTTACATACCCCAGTAGGGAACTAATTAAATAAATTACAGTACATTCATACAATGGAATTTTATACAACCATTAAAAATAAAAGGGGCAGGTCTATGTGTATTAATATGAATTGCTTGGTAAGAGATGGGAGGAAAGTAAGGTGCAAAACTATATAATATGCCATCATTTGTGGATAAAAAGTATGAGAGGTATATTCATATATATATATATATATATATATATATATATATATATATATATATATATATATATATATATATATATATACATTGTATGTGCATAAAATATCCCTGGGAGGACACACAAGAAATTGGTAATGATGATTGCCTCTTTGTAGGGGTCTTGGAGTTTGGAGATGAGAGTTAGGAGGAAGACTTACTTTTTTTTAAAAAATACATTTATTTATTTGTTTGTTTGTTTATTTATTTATTTATTTATTGCTGCTTTGGGTCTTCAATGCAGCACGCAGGCTTTCTCTAGTTGTGGTGAGCGGGTATACTCTTCGTTGTGGTGTGCAGGCTTCTCATTGCGGTGGCTTCTCTTGTTGCAGAGCATGGGCTCTAGCCACGTGGGCTTCAGCAGTTGTGACACGCGGTCTCAGTAGTTGTGGCTCACAGGCTCTAGAGCGCAGGCTCAGTAATTGTGGCACATGGGCTTAGTTGCTCTGCGGCATGTGGGATCTTCCTGGACCAGAGCTCGAACCCGTGTCCCCTGCATTGGCAGGTGGATTCTTAACCACTGCGCCACCAGGGAAGTCCCAAGACTTACTTTATATTGCAAGACTGCTATGGACCTCCACCAGAGTTTCCTCTGGCTTCATCCTGCCCAGGCATAGTTCACCATCTTTTGGGTCTTTTTGTACCCTTTGCATTTTAACAGTGTACATATATATTGCCTTTTACAATTTTAAAAACAACAACAAAAGAATGGAGAGCAAGCGATAAAGCATGGCTGACCTAGTGCTTCCTGGTCCAGCATAATATTTTGAGATCTTCTGATGGCCTTTCCTCTTGTACCCCTGTTTGGCTCTGGGTCCTTACTTTTGATGTCCACTTCTGCATCTGCATCCTCTTTTTAGCTCTGCGTCCATTCTTGGTCATCTCCTCCTTGTTCTTGAATACTCTCATTGTTCCAGTCCAGACCATCCCAGCTTGCAGGCAAAGGTGCACAGCTTACTGAGGTTTGCCTCTGGGTGTGTGAGGGGTGCAGGTTGGGGGTGCCGCTTCTGTTTTCCTAACAGCCTCTCTGAGGGCGTCCCAGGCAAGGCCTTTTCTTGGATTACCCTTAGATCTGCCTCTACTCTCAGCCCATTGTTTCTCTCTGGTACAAAATCAGAGGAAAATTCTTACTGTCCACCTATCTGGTACATATCTTTGTAACTTTATGACAGTGCTTCTGTCTTGCATAAAAGCAGACATTTTTATAAATATTGAAGTAATGGCTGCACACATGCACAAAAAAATTTTTTTGCAGCTTTGTTTGTAAACCAAAAATTCAGAAACATGTTAAATGCCCATCAGCAGGATAACTAGATAGTGACATATTCAATGGAACACTATGGAACACTATGCAATAGTCATAATGAACACACAAACTTTTTATATTTCAATATAGAACTTGGCAGGGGGAGGGATAAATTAGAAGTTTGGGATTAACAGATATACACTACTATATATAAAATGGATAAACAGCAAGGATGTACTGTATAGCACAGGGAACTATATTCAGTATCTTGTGATAACCTATATGAGAAAAGAATCTGAGTTATTATATATAACTGAATCACTTTGCTGTACACCAGAAGCTAACAGAACAGTGTAAATCAACTATACTTCAATAAAAAAATTAGAACTCAGAACCAAAGTTGAGTATAGAATGACATGTACTGTGGAATACTATTTCTATAAGTTAACAACCACATAAAAATAATATGGGCTATCATTGTGATGTAGTAAAATTATATAAATATTGACAGAAAGAGCACATTTCAAATTCAAGATAGTGGTTGCTCTGGGGAGGGAGGGCAAAGGGAAAGATAAGAAGAGGACTTTGAAATGTTTTCTTTTCTTTCTTTTTTTTTTTTGTTGACGTATTTTTTTTTTTTTTTTCTTTTTGCGGTATGCGGGCCTCTCACTGTTGTGGCCTCTCCCGTTGCGGAGCACAGGCTCCGGATGCGCAGGCCCAGCGGCCATGGCTCACGGGCCCAGCCGCTCCGCGGCATATGGGATCCTCCCAGACCGGGGCACGAACCTGTATCCCCTGCATCGGCAGGCGGACTCTCAACCACTGCGCCACCAGGGAGGCCCTTGTTGACGTATTTTTTTTTTAACATCTTTATTGGAGTATAATTGATTACAATGATGTATTAGTTTCTGCTTTAAAACAAAGTGAATCAGCTATACATATACATATATCCCCATATCCCCTCCCTCTTGCGTCTCCCTCCCACCCTCCCTATCCCACCCCTCTAGGTGGTCACAAAGCACTGAGCTGATCTCCCTGTGCTATGCGGCTGTTTCCCACTAGCTATCTATTTTATGAAATGTTTTCATTTTTAAAAAAGATTTGAAGCAAATATGACAAATATTAACACTTCTTAATTCTGGAGGGAGGGTACAAGGGTGTTTATAATGTTACTTTCTTTAATTATCCACATTAAAATCTTCATAATAAAAAATACAAGTAATTCTGCTCATCATGAGTTCAAATGGTGCCTCTGGCTTGGTCTGATCTTAGAGAAAAGCATTCAAGACCAGGTTCAGAGCAAGGAGAACTTGGGAATGCTGTTAGTTATTTAACACCCTCTGTCACTTGGAAATGTGAATTCCACTTGTTGAGGGGGTTGGGGCTGAACTCCTCTTGACACTTGGACAGCAATGAGTCATGGCTGTGCCAGCTGAATTCCTCTTCATCTTTGACCCTGAATGATGCCTTCTTTCTGGCATTGGTCAGTGGAGGCAAAAGAGAGGCCTGTGCTTGAAGTTACATCTCTCCTTCTGTTTATCCACCTGATGGCTGCCAGCTTTTCGTGCCAGGTTTGTTGACACTGGCAAAACAGTACTTGGTATTTGTGAGTTCACTTTTGTCCTTAGGACTATTTACTTGCTGTTTTAGTGTTCTTTTTCTGTTCTGAGAGCCTCCTTAAGGAACCCACTATCAGTAAACCAAACAGGCCTCTAAGTAGGAGAATAAAACATCGCAATGCAGTATCAATTTTTCTGAGGGGAGATTTTAGATGATTTTAATGTTTTTTTTTCTTATAACAACTTTATTGAGATATAATCTCATACCATACAACTCACCCATTGAACAATTAAGTGGTTTTTAGTATATTCACAGAGTTGTGCAACCATCACCACATCAATTTTAGAATATTTTAATCACCCCAGAAAGAAACCTCATACTCTTTGGCAGGAACTCCCCTCTCTCCATTCCCTCATCAGTCCCTGGCAACCACTAATCTACTTCCTGTCTCTATGGATTTGCCTGTTATGGACATTTCATATAAATGGACTCATTCAATATGTAATCTATTGTGAAAGGCTTCTTTTACTTAGCATGATGCTTTCAAGGTTCATCCATGTTGTACATGTGTCAGTACTTTATTCGTTTTTAATGGATGAATAATATTGCATCATAAGGATATACCCCACTTTGTTCATCCATCCATCTCCTGATGATATTTGCATTGTTTCCACTTTTTGGCTCAGTGGTATATTTTGAGTTCTTAAGGTCCACACAACTGTCAAAGATAAGCACAGTTGGGCATTAGTTAAAGTGGTGAAAACAGATTTTATTCAGGAACTACTGACAGTAGAGGAAAGAGATTAACGCCTTTCCAATTTGTGCAGAGGTGACTGGCGTTTTAAAGGGAGAGTGAGGGAGTGGGTGTGGGATGGCAGGGGCTTGAAAAGAGTCAGGGAAGTGAAAAATGACAAAAAGCAGGAATTGGGGTGGGGGTTGGTCCATGTGAAACTCATTTGGGTTTGCTAACTGGTGCTTATCTTATCGATAAGCACCCTTCCACGGAGACTGGGAGAGAGGGGTCCTATCTTCAGACGATGGCTGGAACAAACAGGGCATTCCTTGGCAGCCTTGAGTTTTCTCAAGGCACTAAAGTACCTACTTAAAGTAGGCACTTTAAGGAGGGTTTCATCCTAGGGATGAAGGTCACTCTAGGGAGGTGACTTTGAGCTGTTAGAAACTATGTTAGTGTGTTCAAGTCTTTAAAGGCCAATGTTGGTGCAACAAAAAGAATAAAATACCTAGGAATAAACCTACCTAAGAAGACAAAAGACCTGTATGCAGAAAACTATAAGACACCGATGAAAGAAATTAAAGATGTTACAAACAGATGGAGAGATATACCATGTTCTTGGATTGGAAGAATCAACATTGTGAAAATGACTGTACTACCCAAAGCAATCTACAGATTCAATGCAATCCCTATCAAACTATCAATGGCATTTTTCACAGAACTAGAACAAAAAATTTCACAATTTGTATGGAAACACAAAAGACCCCAAATAGCCAAAGCAATCTTGAGAAGGAAAAACAGAGCTGGAGGAATCAGGCTCCCGGACTTCAGACTATACTACAAAGCTACAGTAATCAAGACAGTGTGGTACTGGCACAAAAACAGAAATACAGATCAATGGAACAGGATAGAAAGCCCAGAGATAAACCCATGCACATATGGTCACCTTATTTTTGATAAAGGAGGCAAGAATATACAATGGAGAAAAGACAGCCTCTTCAATAAGTAGTGCTGGGAAAACTGGACAGCTACATGTAAAAGAATGAAATTAGAATACTCCCTAACACTATACACAAAAATAAACTCAAAATGGATTAAAAACCTAAATGTAAGGCCAGACACTATAAAACTCTTAGAGGAAAATGTAGGCAGAATGCTCTATGACATAAATCACAGCAAGATCCTTTTTGACCCACCTCCTAGAGAAATGGAAATAAAAATAAACAAATGGGACCTAATGAAACTTAAAAACTTTTGCACGGCAAAGGAAGCCATAAACAAGACGAAAAGACAACCCTCAGAATGGGAGAAAATATTTGCAAATGAAGCAACTGACAAAGGATTAATCCCCCAAATTTACAAGCATCTCATGCAGCTCAATATCCAAACAACAAACAGCCCAATCCAAGAATGGGCAGAAAACCTAAATAGACATTTCTCCAAAGAAGATATACAGACTGCCAACAAATACATGAAAGGATGCTCAACATCACTAATCATTAGAGAAATGCAAATCAAAACTACAATGAAATATCACCTCACACCAGTCAGAGTGACCATCATCAAAAAATCTACAAACCATAAATGCTGGAGAGGGTGTGGAGAAAAGGGAACGCTCTTGCACTGTTGGTGGGAATGTAAATTGATACAGCCACTATGGAGAACAGTATGAAGGTTCCTTAAAAAACTAAAAATAGAACTACCATACGACCCAGCAATCCCACTACTGGGCATATACCCTGAGAAAACCATAATTCAAAGAGTCATGTACCACAATGTTCATTGCAGCTCTATTTACAATAACCAGGACATGGAAGCAACCTAAGTGTCCATCGACAGATGAATGGATAAAGAAGATATGGCGCACATACACAATGGAATATTACTCAGCCATAAAAAGAAACGAAATTGAGTTATTTGTAGTGAGGTGGATGGGCCTAGAGTCTGTCATACCGAGTGAAGTAAGTCAGAAAGAGAAAAACAAATACCATATGCTAACACATATATATGGAATCTAAAAAAAAAAACAAAACATGGTTCTGAAGAACCTCGAGGCAGGGCAGGAATAAAGATGCAGGCGTAGAGAATGGACTTGAGGACACGGGGAGTGGGAAGGGTAAGCTGGGACGAAGTGAGAGAGCGGCATGGACATATATACACTACCAAATGTAAAATAGATAGCTAGTGGGAAGCAGCCGCATAGCACAGGGAGATCAGCTCAGTGCTTTGTGACCACCTAGAGGGATGGGATAGGGAGGGTGGGAGGGAGATGCAAGAGGGAGGAGATATGGGGATCTATGTATATGTATAGCTGATTCACTTTGTTATAAAGCAGAAACTAACACACCATTGTAAAGCAATTAAACTCCATTAAAGATGTTAAAAAAAAAACATGTTCTGAAACTAAGTACAAACTATAAAAATCAAACAACAACAAAAAAACGGCCAATGTTGGGGCTTCGTTGAGAAGAGGGCTGAGGAGCCTGACTAGAATTTGGTAAAGGAGAAAAATCTTTAGCATAACCTACAGCTGTGTTTCCTAAATTTGTTTAGGTCCCCAACCCTTTGAAAATCTGAAAGCTATGGCACTTCTCTGCAGCAGAAATTTGTGTATATGCACAGCATATTGCATAGGATTTCAGCTGTCCACCCCCCAGCCTCTCTGCACACCCAGGTTACCACCCCTTGTCCTGGAGGTGGATTAGTGTGTTCTAGGCACTATACCTAGAATTTGGGTAATGGTTGCCAGGAGCTGCTTTGTGTTATCTACCTTAACATATTGGCTAGGCACAGAGCACCTTTGGAATCAATAAGTAGTATAATTCTCTTGTTTAACTGATGAGAAGGTGTCAAGCTCACACATACAAGACAAGGCAAGGCTGAGGCCTGACTGATTCAATCAGTAAAGCTATAACAGCCACTTTTAGATTTAGACATTTTATTGCTCACATAGTGAAAGGATGACAGAGGCAAAGGCACCAGCCTGTGATGCTGTGTCACACCCTCGAAGGACAACCCAGAAACTCTTCCAATCAGATGACTGCACTGCAAGTTGCAGGGTACCCTGTTGCTGAGGAGACCCTTCTAGACTGTAACTAAGGAGTTTTATATTCTGCAGCTCTTTTCTCTGTGGGCTTTCTGCCCACCCCTCTGCAGAACCCGGGCAGTGATAAGAAACTGTCTCCTGACAGCCTCCCAGATGAGCTAGGGAGGTGAGTGGGAGGTGGCCTCAGAGCAGCTCCTTGTAAGGAGGCATGAAGGCCCTCCAGTCTCTCATGTTCCAGGAGGATCACAAAGTCTAATGCCAAAACTCACAAGTTTTGAGCTCTTGAGCTACGGCTCAAGTCTTTGAGTGTGTGGATATGTGTGCAAGCTTGCCCCACAGCTGCAACCCCGACCTTTCACTTATCCAAATAAGAATTCTCAGGGGAAGAGATCACCCCATCAGATGGACATTGAAATTTTACTGATAGGAGCTCATACCAAATCTGCTCTGTTTGTCTTAGGCAACCTCAGATGGGGGTCACCACAACCATGATTCTCTGCAGTTTAACTAGGCCTATCTGGAGTGTAGACTCCCTCCAGGCTCCCCATTTGGAGGACAACTAAAGCTGTCAGCCACCACGTCTACCCCACCTCAGCCGGCCCAGGGAAGTCTTGGGCAGTATGATTGTCTATTACCACCCATGGTGAAGAGTTTAGAACAACCCGTGACTAATGAACAAATAAAAGAGGCCGACAGTGACAGGATGAGGCTAAAGAGACCAAATCTGTGTCCAGAAGTTTAATCTTGCTCTGTCATCTTTAGTGGAGACTGGTCCTTTCTGAGGTCAACGGATCTTGGGACATTTCTGAGAGTTTTTAGATTCAGATTCTCTTTGGCCAGTGTTGAGGGTGGTGGCAACAGTCTGAGTTAAACTGTGAGATGTCTGTAGACAAGAATTGAAAGAGAGAGATTAATAGTCCCTCCCATCACCCCCAACCTCCCAGGGTTGATCCCTGATGTCCCACCAGCCAGGGGTGTTCCTCTTGTTTCCGTAGCCCTGTGACCAGTCTCTCCAGTAATCACTCCATTCTGTGTCCCAATCTTCCTTATGTCTTACCCTCACATGTTCCCTGGTTTCTCCGGAGCTGCCTCAGTTGTTTCTTTCTTGTATACCTTGTACCATCCTAGATCATCTCCCACCTCCTGATATATGGGCCACATCAAGACCACCTTAGGAGTTGTCACCTCATATCATGGTCATTAGCATCGATATCCATGCTTGTACAAGAGCGGCAAGCATAACTGGTGGCAGAAGAAGCACCAAGGTAGAGTAGTTCACTCCCCGACTCTTCCTGCTACTTGCAAATTCCAGTGGCCTGGTTTCCCAAGGAGTAGGTGTGGGAAGAAAAATGGTAGAATGAGAAGAAGGAATTATGTGGTTTGGGTATCTTACAGCCTATCTGGGCCTCTTTCCACCTTCCCCTTCTCTTAATGAAAAATTGCTTAAATGAGAGGTACCCTTCTGGTGAATTGCCACATTTATAGTCCAAACTGACTTTCTTAAGTGTGTGATCCAGTGGGAGCTGAGCTTTGGTTGTCCAGTTGTCTTTTTCAGTTTCTCCTTTAAGCGTCCATTCCCTCTTTCAATGGCACCTGCTGCCTGGGGATGATATGAGGCATGAAAGGTCCAGTGAATACCCCAGTAGCTGCCCACTGCTAGACACTTTTTACTACAAAGGTGGTGCCACTGTCTGATTGGACGCTCCTGGGAATCCAAATATGTAGTACAGTCCATCTAAGGGTCTTTGAGTGCGCCTGCTCCACCCCCATCTGCTGTGTGGTTGGAGATGGCAGTGCCATACCCTGAAAAGGAGTCTACTGCAGTCAATATCTAATGCTACCCTTAAGAGGATGGTAGGAGTCCTATACAGTCTATCTGCCAGGATAGGCCAGGTCCCCCTCTGCTATGTGCCCCAAAGTTTCCTTTACCCCTGGACTGTGTAGCTGGCAGTCTGGGCATATCTGCCAGGCTTTCTTGGCTTTGTGTGCTCCAGTCACTTGTTGTGGGGCTCAGTCTTGAATTGTAGATGGCTTACCATGCCTCATGCAATGGTCTTTTCATGGTCCTTACATGGGCAGCACAGATCTTATCAGTTCGCTGATTCCATTGATGTTCATCCAAGAAGACCTTTTCCACAGACATCACCTGGGTCACAAACAGGGAGTGTAGATCTTGTGTGATCTGCTGCCATCATGTTATCACCGAAACGGCTGATACTTGACCATCCAGGCATCCTGCTGCCAGGTACCAGCCCAAACTGCCAGGAATTGGTGGAAATGTAACAGGGTATATTTTGGGAGGTCTTTTCCAGGGCAAGAACCATAGCTCACAACTCTGCCCAATGAACAGAGTGCCCTTCTCCATGCATAGTTTTCAACATTTTTCTTCAGGCTGCACAGCAGCAGCAGCAGCCCAGTACACCCCATGGCCTTCAACTTAGCTGATCCATCCATGAACCAGGCTTAGGCATTGTCAAGAACCTCAGTGTACTGAAGCCCCCAAGAAACCCAAGGTTTTAGTGTATACCCTGCATCTGAATCAACACATCTGGAGGATGAGTAACCACTTAATGCTAGGTTTGCTTCTTTCCTGGACATTGTTCTCATTTCTTTTTTCTTTCTTACTTTCTTTGGCCACACCGCGCAGCTTAATTCCTCGACCAGGGATTGAACCCAGGCCACGGTAATGAAAGTGCTGAGTCCTAACCACTGAACCGCCAGGGAACTCCCCTGATGTTCTCATTTCTGACGAATCTCATGAGAGGGGTCTCAGGTACAGCAACACTTTGCTTTGTCAGTCTCTCAACGTCCACCAGAACTCAAAAACAAGCCGAGAAGTAGCTCTCAATTGGGGTGCTCTGGGTGGTGATGTCAGGCAAGCGCCATGTCCAGTAGAGGGCCATTGCCTAGTGGCCACATAATTTTGCCACAGGCTCCAGTCTGCATGATTGTTAGTCACGGACACAGGCCTTGTAGATGACTGTCGTCATGTTCACATGGCATTCTCCCTGTATGCATGTGCCTCTGTGTCCAAATTTCCTCTTTTTTGGGGGACCCCAGTCATACTGGATTCAGGCCCACCCTAATGACCGCATTTTAACTGGATTACTTCTGTAAAGACTGCATCTTAAAATAAGGTCACATTCTGAGGTACTAGGTGTTAGGACTTCAACAGATAAATTTGTGGATGAGACCCAATTCAACCCATAACACCCCTTCTTAGTCTGAAGGGCATTTATCTTGGTCTGTGTCTAGGCTTCCATTCTGGAAAATTGGTTGCCTAGAGCTAAATAGTTTTCCAGCATCTGTCTTTGGGGCTCAAGAGAAGATTGAACTGTCTCTCATAGATTGATGGTACCCATTAAACAAACTGCTCCACCTAACCCTGAGTGACTATCTCATCATCTGGGCACTCGTGATTTCCACTATAAATCCAGGCCTGAGTTACAGTGGCCCTACAGGAAGTTATAGTTTCCCCTCTTGTCATCCATGGGTGCTTATGAGATGATGGCTTCATTATGGTTATAAAAACCCACTGCAACAAGCCCTGGTTAGTCTTTACTTGTTTTTCCTCCACGCGCATGTCATCAGTAAGGTGGTCATGGCCAGGGTGGCTAGGGGCTTGGAGTCAGTCATTAGGTGGTGAATTGATTTCCATTCCTTCTCAACCAGCAGAACTGGTGTGGCTTTTGCATCTGCTACTGCAACCAACTTCTAGAGTCTCATTAGACTTTTAGCCAAATCTATCTCTAGTTTCTCCTTTCCTGCTCCTTGTAAGAAGGGACCTCCATCTGTCTCTGAGGAGCTGACTGCCCTTGATGACTAGGGAGTATTTTATCTGTGGTCACACCCACCTATTCCTAGACAAGCAGTTTCGCTTTCCTGATGATACAGAGGGGAAAGGAGCAACCACGGAACAGTTTTTAAAAATTGTATGGGGCCCTTTCCCCTTTTACTGTAAACACCAACACAACTCATTAGGGCTCTCAGGGACAACGGTCAAGGACACTTGTCCCCTTGTCACTAAACACACCAGCATCCAGGTCCTGCCACTGCCCGCTGGGATCTTATTCCATACCTTGTGAGTTGGCCTGCTGGGGTCTCAATGTCTTTTTTCTAAAAGGATGTTGTAACTATATCAGCTTTGGGGAGAAGGGGGTTCAAAACCCCATGTAGTCAATCTGTCAGGAGCAGTGGGGCAACACCCCGGGAGTGTGGGTCCTTTTGCAGGTGCCATGCTTATATCAGGAACATACTGCTTTTTAGTTGGTAAAAGACAGAAGTTTTTCTTTGACTGCCAGAGGGATTCTGTGTTGTCAATCCACCAACATTGTTTCCAGAAACCACTCCTCTGACTCCAAACCTTGTTGGGGCTTAGCAGTCACTCCTGCTGAGACCTTTAACTTGCTAATCAAGACTTCATTACACACTTAAAACTTTGGAAGTCAGAGGAAGTTTCCTAACATTTTGGGAACCCACATAATTAAACATTTCATTACTGGTTTCACATTTTTGCCACAGTCAGTAGGAGGAATGGCTTCAGGCTTCTCACTAGGAGAATCACTTTCACTTTTGTTCTCTCTCTTTTTTAAAAAAAAAATTTATTGGGCTTCCCTGGTGGCGCAGTGTTTGAGAGTCCGCCTGCCGATGCAGGGGACACGGGTTCGTGCCCCGGTCCGGGAAGATCCCACATGCCGCGGAGCGGCTGGGCGCGTGAGCCATGGCCGCTGAGCCTGCACGTCCGGAGCCTGTGCTTGGCAACAGGAGAGGCCACAAAGAGTGAGAGGCCCGCATACTGCAAAAAAAATAAAATAAAATAAAAATAAATAAATTTATTTATTTATGTATTTATTTTTGGCTGCGTTGGGTCTTCATTGCTGCACGCGGGCTTTCTCTAGTTGCGGCAAGAGGGGGCTACTCTTCCTTGAGGCTTCTCATTGCAGTGGCTTCTCTTGTCACAGAGCCCGGGCTCTAGGCACCTGGGCTTCAGTAGCTGTGGCACGTGAACTCAGTAGTTGTGGCGCACGGGCTTAGTTGCTCCGCGGTATGTGGGATCTTCCCGGACCAGGGATCGAACCCATGTCCCCTGCATTGGCAGGTGGATTCTTAACTGCCACCAGGGAAGTCCCCCTTTGGTTCTCTCTTCACTGCAGTTCTTGCCCCAAACCCTTAGTTGCTTTTTACAGAAACTCAGACCAAGGGGTTTAACACAGGCCCTTCAGGAATTCCACAGTAGCTGGAAGCTCAGGGGATCCAGGGAGGGGGGAGGGGGAGGGGCAACACAGGCAGGCAACTCCACCCCCACCAGAAAGCACAGTTTTGCACTTACTTCAGTTTTCCGTGGCCAGTTATTGACAGAATAGATAGGACTGTGGGAAGACCCCCTACTCCTCTGCAGGGCCAGTCTACTCTCTCCTAACTTGGCCGCACAACCCCCTAGTGGGAGGCCCCTCCCCTGCCACCCTCCTCCTCCCCTCACTCGTGAAAGGACAACCTGAAATAAAAGAGGCCGGATGACTGAGTTGCAAGGTACCGGTTTGTTGAGGAGCCCCTTCTAGGTTGCAGTGAGGAGGTTTTATATTCCACAGCTCTTTTCTAAGGAGGGCGGACAGAACGGCCACATGGGTCAGAACCCAGAGGCGATGGGAAACTGTCTCAGGACACAGGGACTTATGCCTTTCCTATATCAAAGGACATAGGAAACATAGGGAGGGAGGTAGCCCAGTGGCAGCTCTGTGTAGACCTCCAGTCCTGTGCCGAGAGGATCGAAGGGCATTCAGCCCTGAAGACTCAGGGAAGGCTGGTATGGACGAAAAATGTCTCCTGCCATATCAGTTGACACAGGATGTTGTGGTCATCAAGCCATCGGCCACTGGGGCTGCCCCCAATGATGCGCTGTGAGGGAATTCAGGATGGAAAAGAACAGGATACTGGCCCTAGATAGCTAAGGTGCATATCAAAGGAATAATTTCACTGAGCCCAGACTCTTGCATACATAGGAAAGCACTAAATTCATTAACTTGAGATGTCTGGTTCTCTTTAATAGCAGTAAGCTTTTGATGTTCCGACCACCTGGTTTTTGTTGCAAAGACTGCTATGTATCCTGGCTCCTCCCTCACCTCTTTGGAGCTGTCCCTCAGAGGTAGCTGAGAGGCTGCCTCCTGGGCTTAAGTCCTCAGAAAGTTTGCCGAATAAAGCATAATTCTCAACTTTTAGGTTGTGCATTTTTTTTTCAGTTGATGTTGGGTTCAAGCCTTTGTGTCTGTGGATACATGCAAGGTCGGGAGCGTGCCACCGCCAAGCTATTACCCAACAAAGTGACAGAGCCCCTTGTGCTGGGTTTGGAACTGGGACAAAATCTCCTGCCAGGCAGTCCCTGAGCCCTCAACTGAAACCGCCAGATGTGGATGACTGACTTGAGATAAAAACCCATGACAATGAGACAGGCACTGTTTTTCCTATAAAAATGACCCTTGTTCTAAAAAAAAAAAAATCACATAAACACGAGTTGTGTGCTAATTATTTGTGATTACATAACACATTTAAGAGAATGTCACTTCAACTTAGTTGAAATAATTTGAGGAAGTAATACATGTTTACTGGAGAGAAATCAGAAAGACACAAAAAGAAGAAAATCCAAATCTTCCACAATCCCAACACTCTGTACATGTTACAGTGCCTCGCACACATAGCTGTTAATAATCATTTGTGAAATGAATACATAAATACACACATGCTCTTGGGGGTAAGTAAGCATTATCCCCGCTTGCTTGTCCTTGGTGAGTAGGCTTCCATACTTCCCCCATGTGTCATCCACATATATATTTTTTAAATGAAAGCATATCATATACTCTCTTTTATAACCTGCCTTTTACTAAAAGATAAATATGAACATCTTTCTACATCAATAGTCACTTCAGTAACAATTTTTAATGTCTGAATAGTGTTCCATTGTATGGCTACACTAGAATATACTGAAGCTTATTGTTATATATTTAGATTTTTTTATGCATAAAGATTTGATAAATACATCTATCACTAAATATCATGCGCATCCTGAATTTGTTCCTTAAAATAAATCTCTTAAAATGGAATTGTTGCGGTAAATGATTTCGCTCAGGCCTGTGATATGTATCGGCTGCCAAACTGTCCTCCAGAAAAGTTACAAGGGCAACAGTTTTGTGCAATGGAGGGCATTCCCATTTCTAAAAAGAGAGAGACTCTGCCAGTGTGTTCTTTCCAGAGCAAATGAACAAATGAGTAAACACCCCTTAAAGCTTGATCTTTAATCCTGGGTTAGGAGCTGGCAAGGCGAAGGAAATGTTGGTCTGGTCCTCTTCTTGATCTACAAGAGAGGAAGCATGGAACCACAGAAGAACCAGCTCAGGGGAACCTCCCTCACTCCCTTTCTGTTCTCTCTGTTCTGAGGGGGCCCATCTTTTGTCCACAGCAAGGTTCTTACTGAGTCTCTGGAGGCTTTAAATATCACAAACTTCTTCTAGGCCTTTTTTTAGGGGAAATTCACATACTATAATACAATGAACCATTTAATTAATTTATTTATTTATTTGGCCACACCTCGTGGCATGCGGGATCTTAGTTCCCTGAGCAGGGATCGAACCTGTGCCCCCTACAGTGGAAGCGTGGAGGCCTAACTACTGGACCACCAGGGAATTCCCTCAGTGAACCATTTTAAAGTGCACAATTCAGCAGCATTTAGTGTACTCTTAATGTTATAAAACTACTACTTATCTCTAGTTTCAAAACTTTTTCAATGGCCCAGAAAAACACCCTGTCATTAGTTACTCCTCATTCCCCTCTCCTGTCACCCCTTGGTAATCATTAATCTGCTTTCCATCTTTATGGATTTGCCTATTCAGATATATCATATAAATGGAATCATACAATATATGACCTTTTGTGTCTGGCTTCTTTCACTTACTGTATGTTTTCAAGGTTCATCCAAGTTTTAGCATGTAACATACTTTGTTCTTTTTATGGCTGAATACTATTCCATTGTATGCATATACCACAATTTGCTTATCCATTCATCAGTTGATGCCATTTGGGTTCTTTCCACCTTTTGACAACTATGAGTAATGCTGCTCTAAACATTCCTGTACAAGTCTCCGTGTGGCATATGTTTTCATTTCTTTTGGGTATATACCTAGGAGTGGAATTGCTGGATCATATGGTAATTCTGTGTTTAACTTTTTGGGAACTTGACAAATAGTTTTCCACAGCAGCTGCACCATTTCTACTTTCCCATCAGCAATGCACAAGGGTTTCAGTTTCTCCACACAAGTTGTTTCTCGCCAACAACTTGTTATTTTCAGTTTTTTGGAGTTCCAAAACTATGTTGAATAATAGTGGTGAGAGTGGACATCCTTGTCTTGTCCCTGATCTTAGAGGAAATGCTTTCAGTTTTTCACCATTGAGAATGATGTTTGCTGTGGGTTTGTTGTATATGGCCTTTATTATGTTGAGGTAGGTTCCCTCTATGCCCACTTTCTGGAGAGTTTTTATCATAAATGGGTGTTGAATTTGTCAAACACTTTTTCTGCATCTATTGAGATGATCATATGGTTTTTCTTCTTCAATTTGTTAATATGGTGTATCACATTGATTGATTTGCATATATTGAGGAATCCTTGCATCCCTGGGATAAATGCCACTTGATCATGATGTATGATCCTTTTAATGTGTTGTTGGATTCTGTTTGCTAGTATTTTGTTGAGGATTTTTGCATCAATATTCATCAGTGATATTGGTCTGTAATTTTCTTTTCTTGGAGAATCTTTGTCTGGTTTTGGTATCAGGTTGATGGTGGCCTCATAGAATGAGTTTGGGAGTGTTCCTTCCTCTGCAATTTTTTGGAAGAGTTTGAGAAGGATGAGTGTTAGCTCTTCTCTAAATGTTTGATAGAATTCACCTGTGAAGGCATCTGGTCCTGGACTTTTGTTTGTTGCAAGATTTTTAATCACAGTTTCAATTTCATTACTTGTGATTGTTCTGTTCATATTTTCTGTTTCTTCCTGGTTCAGTCTTGGAAGGTTGTGCTTTTCTAAGAATTTGTCCATTTCTTCCAGGTTGTCCATTTTATTGGCATAGAGTTGCTTGCAGTAATCTCTCATGATTCTTTGTGTTTCTGCACTGTCAGTTGTTACTTCTCCTTTTTCATTTCTAATTCTGTTGATTTGAGTCTTCTCCCTTTTTTTATTAATGACTCTGGCTAGTGCTTTATCAATTTTGTTTATCTTCTCAAAGAATCAGTAGCTTTTAGTTGTATTGATCTTTGCTATTGTTTCCTTCATTTCTTTTTCATTTATTTCTGCTCTGATATTTATGATTTCTTTCCTTCTACAAACTTTGGGTTTTGTTTGTTCTTCTTTCTCTAGTTCCCTTAGATGTAAGGTTAGATTGTTAATTTGAGAGTTTTCTTGTTTCTTGAGGTAGAATTGTATTGCTATAAACTTCCCTCTTAGAACTGCTTTTGCTGCATACCATAGGTTTTGGATCATCGTGTTTTCATTGTCATTTGTCTCTAGGTATTTTTTTTTTTCCGCTTTGATTTCTTCTGTTATCTCTTGGTTATTTAGTAACGTATTGTTTAGCCTCCATGTGTTTGTGTTTTTTACGTTTTTTTTCCCCAAAATTGATTTCTAATCTCATAGTGTTGTGGTCAGAAAAGATGCTTGATGTGATTTAAATTTTCTTAAATTTGCTGTGGCTTGATTTGTGACCCAAGATGTGATCTATCCTGCAGAATATTCTGTTTGCACTTGAGAAGAAAGTGTAATTTGCTCTTTTTAGATGGAATGTCCTATAAATACCAATTAAATCTATCTGGTCTATTGTGTCATTTAAAGCTTGTGTTTCCTTATTAATTTTCTGTATGGATGATCTGTCCATTGGTGAATGTGAGGTGTTAAAGTCCCCCACTTTATTGTGTTACTGTTGATTCCCTCTTGTATAGCTGTTAGCAGTTGCCTTATGTATTGAGGTGCTCCTATGTTGGGTGCATATATATTTATAATTGTTATATCTTCTTGGATTGATCCCTTGATCATTACGTAGTGTCCTTCCTTGTCTCTTGTAACATTCTTTATTTTAAAGTCTATTTTATCTGATATGAGTATTCCTACTCCAACTTTCTTTTGATTTCCATTTGCATGGAATATCTTTTCCCATCCCCTCACTTTCAGTGTGTATGTGTCCCTAGGTCTGAAGTGGGTCTCTTGTAGACAGCATATATATGGGTATTGTTTCTGTAACCATTCAGCAAGCCTGTGCCTTTTGGTTGGAGCATTTAATCCATTCAAGTTTAAGGTAATTATCGATATGTATGTTCCTATTACCATTTTCTTAATTGTTATGGGTTTGTTTTTGTAGGTCCTTTTCTTCTCTTGTGTTTCCCACTTAGAGAAGTTCCTTTAGCATTTGTTGTAGAGCTGGTTTGGTGGTGCTGAATTCTCTTAGCTTTTGCTTGTCTGTAAAGCTTTTGATTTCTCCACTGAATCTGAATGAGATCCTTGCTGGGTAGAGTAACCTTGGTTTTAGGTTCTTCCCTTTCATCACTTTAAATATATCATGCCAGTCCCTTCTGGCTTGTAGAGTTTCTGCTGAGAAATCAGCTGTTAACCTTATGGGAGTTCCCTTTTATGTTATTTGTTGTTTTTCCCTTGTTGCTTTCAATAATTTTTCTTTGTCTTTAATTTTTGTCAATTTGATTACTACGTGTCTCGGCATGTTTCTCCTCCGGTTTATCCTGCCTGGGACTGTCTGCACTTCCTGGTCTTGGGCGGCTATTTCCTTTCCCATGTTAGGGAAGTTTTCGACTATAATCTCTTTAAATATTTTCTTGGGTCCTTTCTCTCTCTCTTCTCCCCCTATAATGCAAATGTCGTTGCATTTAATGTTGTCCCAGGGGTCTCTTAGGCTGTCTTCATTTCTTTTCATTTTTTTTTCTTTATTCTGTTCCACAGCAGTGAATTCCAGCATTCTGTCTTCCAGGTCACTTATCCGTTCTTCTGCCTCAGTTATTCTGCTATTGATTCCTTCTAGTGCAGTTTTCGTTTCAGTTATTGTATTGTTCACCTCTGTTTGTTTGTTCTTTAATTCTTCTAGGTCTTTGTTAAACATTTCTTGCATCTTCTCGATCTTTGCCTCCATTCTTTTTCCGAGGTCCTGGATCATCTTCACTATCATTATTCTGAATTCTTTTTCTGGAAGATTGCCTATCTCCACTTCATTTAGTTGTTTTTCTGGGGTTTTATTTTGTTCCTTCATCTGGTACATAGCCCTCTGCCTTTTCATCTTGTCTGTCTCTCTGTGAATGTGGTTTTTGTTCCACAGGCTGCAGGATTGTAGTTCTTCTTGCTTCTACTGTCTGCCCTCTGGTGGATGAGGCTATCTAAGAGGCTTGTGCAAGTTTCCTGATGGGAGGGGCTGGTGGTGGGTAGAGCTGGCTGTTGCTCTGGTGGGCAGAGCTCAGTAAAACTTTAATCTGATTGTCTGCTGATGGGTGGGACTGGGTTCCTTCCTGGTTGGTTGTTTGGCCTGAGGCGACCCAGCACTGGAGCCTAGAGGCTCTTTGGTGGGGCGAATGGTGGACTCCGGGAGGGCCCACTCCAAGGAGTCCTTCCCAGAACTTCTGCTGCCAGTGTTATTGTCCTCAGGGTGAGCCACAGCCACCACCCCCACCTCTGCAGGAGACCCTCCAACCCTAGCAGGTAGGAATGGTTCAGTTTCCTATGAGGTCACTGCTCCTTCCCCTGGGTCCCGATGCGCACACTACTTTGTGGGTGCTCTCCAAGGGTGGAGTCTCTGTTTCCCCCAGTTCTGTCGAAGTCCTGCAATCTAATCCCGCTAGCCTTCAAAGTCTGATTCTCTAGGAATTCCTCCTCCCATTGCTGGACCCCCAGGTTGAGAAGCCTGATGTGGGGCTCAGAACCTTCACTCCAGTGGGTGGACTTCTGTGGTATAAGTGTTCTCCAGTTTGTGAGTCACCCACCCAGCAGTTATGGGATTTGATTTTACTGTGATTGCACCCCTCCTACCACCTCATTGTGGCTTCTCCTTTGTCTTTGGATGTGGGTTATCTTTTTTGCTGAGTTCCAGCGTCCTCCCGTCGATGATTGTTCAGCAGTTAGTTGTGATACTGGTGGTCTTGCAAGGGGGAGTGAGCACGCATCCTTCTACTCCGTCATCTTGAACCAATCTCCCCAGGGCCCCAGTCTTATTTAATCTTTTTTTTTTTTTTACAACTTTATTGGAGTATAATTGCTTCACAATGGTGTATTAGTTTCTGCTTTATAACAAAGTGAATCAGTTATACATATACATATGTTCTCATATCTCTTCCCTCTTGCATCTCCCTCCCTCCCACTCTTATTTAATCTTAATTACTTTCTTAGATGCTTCCTCTCTAAATACAGCCACACTGAAGGTTAGGGCTTCAACACATGAATTTGGGGGAGATGCAACATTCAGTCCATAAAAGATGCTATTGTAATTATATATTAGAACTATTCTCTTAATTTTCTTTTGAGATTTTCCTTCAGCCTTTTAAAATTGTTGCCTACACCAGTGGAGCCACTGTTACCAGTTTCCTATGTATCCTCTTCCCTGCTTCTTTTCTGTCGCTGTCTCATAATCTTTGTATTATCTGCAACTTGTTTTTCTTCCACTTGATTCACTGGCAACTGCTAAATACTTATTTAGTGTCTATAATGTGTTTAGCAGTGTGTTAAGCAGTATGGGAAGTATAAAGAAGTACGACAAGGTTCCTTCCCTTAAAGATTTTCAATCTAGTTGAAGAGACAAGACATGTACAAAATAATTAGGGAATAGTTTATAAGCATATGTAATCAAGTTCTCAACTGTGTGGCTTATGCCCTAGGATGTAAATAAACTGTCTAAGAGTAGGTCACAGCAGTATCCCCAGCCCCAAGATCAGTATAGGAGGAATAGAATATGAGCTCAATAAATGAATGTTGGATGAATTTAACACTGTCCGTCTTTGGAATCTCACCTGGCAGAGGCTAGCCCTCCCATTCATCTTGGAAGATGATCCCTAGGGAACTCTGTTCTGCAAAGGGGCACTTAGCACCTATCTGAAAACCTTGGGGCTCTCTAACTGGTTCAGGTTACAGCCTAGTGTAGGCTCACAGACATAGAACACATCTCTCAGCAAGTGTTCTGGTGTCTTTCTAAAATAAGTTCTTACATAAATAGATCCTTGTTAAGTTCCACCAAGTAAACTGAGGAGTATGAAGGAAGAGGGAAGAAATCATGGCCTAGGCATGGGGGGAAATGTCCCAGAAACTTTCAAACTGACAGCCAAGAAGTGGTGCCAGAGGCTTTGGATTCCAGGCAAGAAGCTGGTGCCCAAAGAAAGGTTATTGATCTAGTCCTTTAAAACATGATTTTTTCCCCCCGATTCCAAGATCAAGGTAGAAAACTTGAAAAACAAATCACAGTGTAAAGAAGAAAGTAAACTATCTATAAACCATGACTCAGAGATAACGATTGTTTGCATCATTATAAAAACATTGCATGTAATTTTACTTGAGCTTAACAGAAGGAAAACAAACCAAACTTCAGATAAATATTTCTTCAAAGTGAGATATTATTTCTTAAAATGAGTCTTCTAAGATTAAAGAACTATGAGACATTTTAAGAGGTTAGGGTTATTACAGAAGTTCTCAAGCTGGGGTGATTTTTCCCCCACCCCCAGGACATTTGGCAATGTCTAGAGACATTTTTGGTTGTCACAGCTTGGTGCGGGGTTGCTGCTGGGGTACAGTCTAGGAGTGCTGCTAAACATTCTACAATACACAGGACAGTCTGCCACAGCAAAGAATCATCTAGCCCCAGATGTCAGCAGTGCCATGAGAAACCCTGGATTACAGCAGAGTAGTGGTGGGTTTAAGCAGCACATTTAAAAAAATATATTTATTTGTTTATTATTTATTTATTTTGGCTGAATCTGGTCTTAGTTGCGGCATGCGGACTTCTTAGTTGTGGCATGCAGACTTCTTAGTTGTGGCATGAGAACTCTTAGTTGCAGCATGCATGCAGGATCTAGTTCCCTGACTTAGGGATCAAACCCAGGCTCCCTGCATTGGGAGCGCAGAGTCTTACCCACTGGACCGCCAGGGAAGTCCCTTAAGCAGTATGTATTTTTAAAGAGCCTAAGTTTGTTTTCAGTTAGTAAGGCATAGTCAGCTTTCTCGGGGATCAGTGGAGTAAGCAGTTGTAAGCATGGCCTCCAGCCAGGTGGTCTGAGTTTGAACCCTGACTCTGCCACTTACTGGCAAAGTGACCTCGGGCAACCTCTTTGGGCCTCAGTTTCCTCATCTGCAAAACTGTGGTAATGTTACACCTACCTCATGCAGCTGTAGTGAGGGCTGAATGAGCTAATATAAGCAAAGTGCTTGGAACAGTGTCTAGTTTATGCTAAGCTCCACAGAATTATTATTATTATTATAGTAATATCTTAAACCAAACTAGAAACACAACTTCAGCTTACTTTTAGGTTAATTCTCCTAAGGAATTTAGTAGAGAAAAATAGACATATAAGTATTCTTTTCTAATGGAACCCTTAAGAAAAATAAACAAAATGAGTGCAGCGAGGGGCCACTTATAAATCTAAGGAGTATATACATACATGAATTCAGAGGTTCAGCAAGTCTTTCCTGCTTTCTGGAATTACTTGATCAATGGTAGGTGACTTATTGCTTCAGAAAACACTTTTTTCCCCTCTTTAGATTAAAAAGTTTGAATACATTCTCATAGTTCAAAACTCAAAACAATATACAATAAAACATCACACAGTCTCACCCTCACTGCTGGCCTCCCCACTCTCCCATAGGTAACCACTTTAATTCATTTCTGATGTATCAGTCCAGTGTTTCTCTATGAAAGCAAATGCAGATGCTATGTATTCTTATTTACCTCCCCACGTTTTTCCATTCAACAATCTATCTTGGCTATCTAGCTATCTTTCCATATTACAATCTATCTTTCCATGTTAGCACACAAGGAGTTGCTTCATCCTCTTTTAGGGTGATATAGTATTCCATTATGAAGATGACCCACACTTTGCTTATAAATGTTTTGTAATTATTAATAAATATTAACAAATTGTCCTCCATGTAGGGTTGTGTCATGTTAGACTCCCACTGGCAATGTCTGAATACACTTATTTTCCTCCAGGTATCACAGTAGTTTTCAGACAATTAACTATTCAAAATTGTACCACACTGGCAGGCATTACTGGGAGGTAGAAGTGGGAAACAAGACTAAATGGACGTTGGGGGTTTGTCAAGGCTGTCTTCCTGGGAACAGGCAGAATCAGCCATTAGTTCAGGGTGGATTCTGGGCAATTGGGTAATATATGAAGGGCAATCAGGTTGCACTGGTCCTGGGAGAACCCTGTATTTAATGCTGACAGTAAGACCCAGTAAAATTGCTGTTTTTATGGACTATGAGTTCTATAATTTGAATAATAGATCTCTTCTCCATAATTTTAATGTTTCTTTTATAGAAGCCTTTTGGCCTAATTTCGATACTGAAACAGATCTGATCCTCTTAACACTTAGTCAGTAAAAAGATGAAGTACTTGGGAGACCACTATGTTTCATTTTCTTTCAGTTTGTAGGTATAACTTAGCCAGTAAATTTAATCTTAGTATTTCTGGATTCTTTTAAAGTTTTACCCCCACCAAAACCCAAAATACATTATTTTCTCCCTTATTTTCAACAACTATAAAAACATCATTGCAATGTCAATTTCATAGATGCTATGGGTCTCAACTGTCAAGTGCTGTAGAAATTCTAAGATAAAATATTTGAGAATTGCATTCCTTAACATAGCTAATAAAACTTTTTATTAAAAAAATTCATACCACATAGTTTACTTCATATTTACATCTTGACTTTCTCATTCAGTTTCTGTTTTTCCTGGAGTTTCTAATTGTGTTTCTTTTTTCTTGTTGGTTACACGAGATATTTATCTTCATCTCCTTGACAGCAAGCTGCAGGAGATTTAAATGCTTCTATGAAGGAATCGTAGACATTCTACTATACCTCACTAAAGGGCTCAGTTTCCCTAAAACCCTGGACCCCAAATATCTATACCTCAACACACCCCAGTTTGCCAGGTATCCCATTTTTCCAAAATTTCGTTCCTCCAAGACCTCAGTTCCACCAGTTCCACCAGATACTCATTGCTCTCAATATTCTAACTTCTGTGTAACCTTTTTTCTTTTTTTTTCCAGTGTTCTCCTTTCGAGACTACAGGCCATCCCAGCACCTATCTCCTACACAATGAGCTTTTGCCCAGCTCACTTGCTCTGGAGTGGCCATAAGACACTCCCTTATCCTGCTTCCTCTCCAGGAAGTGCCTGCCTAGCTAGGCCATGGTTATTCAGCTTTGGTTGAACTCCACAGGTGCTGAACAAGGCCAAGTATGGTCCAATGTGGATAAACCGCTTAGGGCCTCAGATCCATGTGAACCTGGCCAGTGCCCCACTCCTGGAGCAAGTGATGCGCCAAGAGGGCAAGTACCCAGTACGGAACGACATGGAACTATGGAAGGAGCACCGGGACCAGCAGGGCCTGACCTATGGGCCCTTCACCACGTGAGCTGGGGCCTGAGGGACCGGAACAGGCCCCCAGGGGGTCAGGCCCAAGGACAGTGGCACTAGGCAGCCAGTGGATAATGGGCAGGGTAGGATCTCCCTGTGTCGTCTGAGCCTGAAACTCGTCTAGAAAGTGGTGCTTGGGTTGGGCTGAAATCCATGGACCATTCATTGGCTTTTCCACTAATGTATCGTATGACTATGAACAACTGAATAATTTCCCCTTCCTTGGGCTTATGTTTCTCATGTGTAAAATGGGAAGCTTGGATTAGAGTATCTCCAAGATATCTCTAAGACCTTTCAAGCTCCATTATTCTATATTATGGTTGAAAATATACCAACTCAAATCATAATGGGACATATTTACTTGTAGTTGAAAAAAACATCATCACCATACTAGTTGGGAGGGCTCAATTTAATTAAAAAAATATTTTCTGGGCTTCCCTGGTGGCGCAGTGGTTGAGAGTCCGCCTGCCGATTCAGGGGACGCGGGTTCATGCCTCGGTCTGGGAAGATCCCACATGCTGCGGAGCGGCTGGGCCCGTGAGCCATGGCCGCTGAGCCTGCACGTCCGGAGCCTGTGCTCCGCAATGGGAGAGGCCACGGCAGTGAGAGGCCCGCGTACCACAAAAAAAACAAAAACAAACAAAAAAAAATTCCAAGTTATGTATTATATGCTTGTTGTTGGTTATAACTTTCATGGATGCTCTCCACTCACAGAGATAGATGTAGGTTTTAGCCTTAAAGTTATACCTAGAAAAGTTAAGATTATTTTGGCAGTGACAAATTGAAAGATGGGCTGAGTATATTATATAAGCATATATCAATTAAGGTAAATAATTGAGAATCATTGGTGATTCCCAGTGCCACAGCTTGTAATTGGATATATTACAGGCTTCTTTTTACTACAGTATGTTAAAAGAGCTCCAAAAACAATGAATGACTTTTTATTTTCCCTAGTTGCTTGACATCCATGTTTTTTAAAGTCATTTTTTAAGGGATTAAAGTTGATCCTGGTGGTGGAAGTAGTAGCAGCAACACTGATGATAACTAAGTATGTGTTTATAACATGCCAGGCATCAAGCTAGTCTCTTTACATTTATTACTTCATCTTATCTTCTCAACAAACCCATGAAGTAGATAGTATTATTATCCCCATTTTATAGATGAAGAACCTGAGGCCTGGAAGGGTTTTTGCACCACTTGCCAGAAATGACACAACTAGTGAGTAGTGCAATAGATCTCTCTGATTCTGGAATGCAAGGACCTCCTGCCATGACATGCTTGGAAAGGAAACGGACTGGTTGGAAGGCTCATTTTATCTCTCTTTGATGCTTATACATTCATTCTGTCATTGCATGTCTTTCTTTCTTTAGTCCTGGTTCCTTCACAGGTGGGTGGTTTCAGAGCTGAATTTCTGGGCCCTTTTTTTAAGGTTCTGGGAAGAGAATAGAGAATGTTCTTCAAGAGCTCTTTAACCTGATGTCTGACCCTGAGGGCAAGATTTGTGTCTCAGGTATGCTCTACAATATTTGAGACCCAAATCTTGCCAAGGGAGTAAATCCTGGAAGTTAATTTTTTATGGTGACGGGTGGTAACTAGTCTTATTGTGGTGATCATCTCGCAATGTATACAGATACCAAATCATTATATTGTACACCTGAAACCAATCTAATGTTATATGTCAATTATACCTCAATAATAATAATAAAAAACATTTGGGTCTCAGTTTTTCACAGGTCAGGCCATCATTGGACTTGATTGTTCAGATTTAGAACTGGAGCTAAACATGATATATACCCCTTTGTGATCTATTTATAACTGTTTACTCTAAAAGCCAGTTTCCTAACTATGTTATACCATATATGTCTTTAAAAGCTATTTTGCTAACCTGTGATAGGCTTTTTTGTTTTAACATATATATTTTTAAAATCTCATTTTTTGAATGACCGTCGTTGCCCCAAGAAATATATATATATATATATATATATATTTTTTTTTTTTGCGGTATGCGGGCCTCTCACTGTTGTGGCCTCTCCCGTTGTGGAGCGCAGGCTCAGTGGCCATGGCTCACGGGCCTAGCCGCTCCACGGCATATGGGATCTTCCTGGACCGGGGCACGAACCCGTGTCCCCTGCATCGGCAGGCAGACTCTCAACCACTGCGCCACCAGGGGAGCCCCTCCCCAAGAAATATTTTAACAACCACAGAAAGTTTCCGATTTAAGTCCTGCAAATCTGATTCCTACTGTTGGGAGAGTTTTACTCTTGGAGAAGCACCTAAAACCTGAAGTTCCAATAAATAGGTCTATTCTGGTTTTTATTTCCTTTCCAACAACACTTTTAGTTTATTTTTTTTTCATAAATTTATTTTATTTTATTTACTTTTGGCTGCGTTGGGTCTTTGTTGCTGAGCGCGGGCTTTCTCTAGTTGCAGCGAGCGGGGGCTACTCTTTGTCACGGTGCGCAGGCTTCTCATTGTGGTGGCTTCTCTTGTTGTGGAGCACGGGCTCCAGGCTCGCGGGCTCAGTAGTTGTGGCGCTCGGGCTTAGTTGCTCCATGGCATGTGGGATCCTCCCAGACCAGGGATCTAACCCGTGTACCCTGCATTGGCAGGTGGATTCTTAACCACTGTGCCACCAGGGAAGTTCCTAGTTTATCTTTTTGCAGGTTTTCCCCAACATAATAAAGAAAACTCCTGGGGTTTGAGGTTCATTTATTTATTTATTTATTTAGCTTGTTTTTTCAGGTTCATTTAAATAAAAATATATTTTAAAAATTTATTGAAGTGCAGTTGACTTATACTTCAAAATAAAAAACCTGAATTTTGCTTTCAGACTTTTAAAATGTTTTTCTTTTTAAAATACCTTATTGGTTTTTAAAATTCAAAAGTAATACTTATTGGAAAAATTCCATCCCATCCTCCTAAGTAATTCTGATCAGTAGTTTGGTGTGTATTCTTCTTCCCTACTTTGTGTTGAAACATGCAAATTTGCATGTGGATATGTAGGATTTCCTCTCTTCCTCTTAAAATTGTACCATATTATACTTATTACTCTGCAACTGGCTTTTAAAAAAGTGACCCATACCCAGCTTGCTTAGGAAAGGTAACAGGCTTGGGGGACAGCTGGGGGTGGCAGCAACCCCTGAATATTAAGCTCCTGTATGGGAAGCATGTTTCCACCCACATGAACATCCCTGCCTAACCAGGGTAAGGCCCAACCACCTACTGGATGGCTACGGCAAGAGAGCCTGGAGATCAGCCTGGTAGCTCTCTCTGTCCCCTTGGCCTACGGAGCTAAGCAGAGGACAAAGGTCCAGAATCTGAGCACCCCAAGAACCCTAACTTGCTCCTCTTTTATTCCTCATCCCCCACACAGAGGGACTGGAACCACCATAGCTCCATAGCTCATTTCACATACAGAAGATTCTGGAGTTGTATCATCCTAAGATAATCACAGTAAACATTCATTAAGCATTCACCATTTGCCAGGCACTGATCTAAGCACATTAATTATCCTGCTAAGACAGGCACTCTTATTAGTCCCATTTTACAGAAGGGGAAACCAAGGCACAGAGGATTTAAGTCACCTGCCTAAGGTCACTCAGCCAGTCATCATCTGACCTGTGATTTGACCCTAGACAGACTGATTCCAGATGCCCACCTTAACTACTTCCTTTATGCTGTTAGTGAGATTCTGAAGTTTTGTGATTCAAAGATTCTGTTATTTGAAAGTTTGTGATTCTTTAATTCTAGGTCTAGGAGTCTGAGATTTTCCTCGAGTCCATAGGGGTCTCAGGGTGGGAAGATACCATCTAATCCAATCCCCACCAGATACTTACATTGGTGTCTCCCCTCCATTCTCTACAGGGAAGGACAGCACTGGTACCAGCTTCGCCAGGCTCTGAACCAGCGGTTGCTGAAGCCAGCTGAGGCTGCGCTCTACACAGATGCTCTGAATGAGGTGATTGAGGACTTCATGATTCGACTGAACCAGCAGCGGGCAGAGAGCGCCTCGGGGGACCATGTGCCCGACATTGCTCAAAATTTCTACTTCTTTGCCTTGGAAGGTACCCTTGTGGGGAGAGGGGCTGGGTGGGCGTGAGTCGGGTAGGTTGTGCTCTCCTCCTTGAAGCCCCCTGGACTTTGTGTGCCATGGCCCTGCCTCCTGTGACGGCCCCTGTGCACCGCCAGCTGTTTGCTACATCCTGTTTGAGAAACGTATTGGCTGCCTGGAGCGCTCCATTCCCCAGGACACCAAGACCTTCGTCAGATCTGTCGGGCTCATGTTCCAGAACTCACTGTACGTCACCTTCCTCCCCAAGTGGACTCGTTCCCTGCTGCCCTTCTGGAGGCGATATCTGGATGGCTGGAACACCATCTTCTCTTTCGGTGAGGAGTCCAGGGAAAGAAGTTGGGGCGTGGGTCCCAGGGCCTGTGTGGTAACAGCCCCCTCAGGACCCTCTCCCGGGATCTTCTCTCTTGGTCCTTGGGAGAGCATGACTTTTGACCTCATCCTCCCCTGTTCTCCATTGTCCCCACAGGGAAGAAGCTGATCGATCAGAAATTAGAGGAGATAGAGGCCCAACTTCAGACAGGGGGCCCAGAGAAGGCCCAGATATCTGGTTACCTGCACTTCCTGCTGACCAGCGGACAGCTCAGTCCTCGTGACGCCGAGGGCAGCCTGCCCGAGCTGCTCATGGCTGGAGTAGACACGGTGCGTGAGGGGGCAGGCGAGGAGACCAGGGCCTCCCAGCTCCCATCCTGAGCCAATTCCCTACTCTACCCCACCTGAGCCTGACCTTCATCAGGTACCCGCTTCTCTTTCTGTAACGTGGATGTAGAGCTGGAAGGAAAACAGGGGGGTCATTCAGCCTGGTGGAGGCGGGCAGGGAGTGGTCCTTGTGTAAGAGGGATTCCCTCACCCCCTGGGGCCTCTCTCAGACAGCTGGGAAGTTTCATGTCACATCTAACCCACTCCCTCGTGCTGTCAGCTAAGCACAGAGTTGAAGAGCTTGCCTACAGCACCTTCTTAGTGGGACCTCTTTCCTGTCCTTTCATCACGTTGGATTTCTCTGTCACAGTCTTCTCTGCTGTTACAGTGCAGTTCTCCATCGTATTGGTCCTTAGCCCACTGTGAAGTCACGTGGAGCGTAGAGGGAGAGCCCCATGAACCCCTGAGTCTAATCCT
This sequence comes from Mesoplodon mirus, assembly GCF_964341445.2. Lineage (NCBI taxonomy): Eukaryota > Metazoa > Chordata > Mammalia > Artiodactyla > Ziphiidae > Mesoplodon > Mesoplodon mirus. Next base: position 19,372,941 of record NC_138984.1, on the reverse strand, counting down.
GCCACACTCGTGGCAAATTAATTTTTCTCCCACATTTTGCACGCATGCACTCACACACCCTCCCACCACCTTAACTGGCCTCTTTCTTAGAAATCTTGCCTCACTTCATCTCTTTCTCTACCTCCCAGACGTCCAACACGCTGACGTGGGCCCTGTACCATCTTTCAAAGAACCCAGAGATCCAGGCGGCCCTGCATGAGGAAGTGGTGGGCATAGTGCCCGCCGGGCAGGTGCCCCAGCACAAGGACTTTGCCCGCATGCCCCTGCTCAAAGCTGTGCTTAAGGAGACACTGCGGTAGGATGCTGTCCCCGGGAGCAAAGGCTCTGTGTGTGGATGAGGACTCAGAGACAGGACTGGGAGTGGGGGCTGGTGGGCTGCGGCCAGGGCCAGGGATGAGATGGGAATAGGGGCCTGGGGGACCAGAGGGGTGTGGCCGAGGGGGTGGGCACTCTGCCCCTCCTTGGATCCAGAGGCAGACCTACACTTTCTTTTACCTGCAGCCTCTATCCTGTGGTCCCCGTGAACTCCCGGGTCATCGTGGACAAGGAAATTGAAGTTGGTGGCTTCCTCTTCCCCAAGAATGTGAGTAGGGCTAGAGAGCCAGGTTTCCCAGGGGGACCCTGCAGCCCTCTGCTGATGTGTTACCCATTCTTTGTCTGCAGACCCAGTTTGTGTTCTGCCACTATGTGGTGTCCCGGGACCCTTGCATCTTCCCTGAGCCGGACAGCTTCCAGCCCCAACGTTGGCTGAGGAAGAACCAGCCTGATGCCCTCAGGGCCCAACACCCATTTGGCTCTGTGCCCTTTGGTTACGGGGTTCGGGCTTGCCTGGGCCGCAGGATTGCAGAGCTGGAGATGCAGCTGCTGCTGACAAGGGTGAGTGGGGAGAGACAGGAGGGCTGTGCGGGCCACGGGTGCTGAAGGAGGCGGGAGGCATGGGGTGGGAGCATGCGGAGGAGAGCGGTGGATGGAGGCCACAGACTCTAATCGCCCGTGTGCCTTTTACTTACCAGCTGATCCAGCAGTACGAGGTGGCCCTGGCCCCTGAGACGGGGGAGGTGACAAGTGTGGCTCGAATCGTGCTCGTTCCCAATAAGAAGGTGGGCCTGCGTTTCCTGCAGAGACAGAGCTGAGCCCCCTTCCCACCCTCCCTGGCACATGAAGGAGAGGAAGGGGCTGCCAGGTGCCAGAGGTTGGAGAGACTCAGTGTAGTTCCTGTAGAACCCTGAGCTTTTGTCACTTTCATCATTTTGAGCATCTCCCTCTCAGATAAAAAGCCACCTCCGTGGCACATTGCTAACCTTGGGGAAAATATAGAATAAAGGGGCTTTTATTCATAACTGGAGACCTTTGTGATTCTTTTTGACAATCCAGCATCTGAACCTCTTTCTGTGTTTGGGGAACACCCTCTCCCCACTTAGCAAACCTGGTGGGAGGCAGAACCACCTCCCTTCGTGGAAGCTGAGAACGCCGTATGCTTTCCCAGACCTCACAGAGAAGCCTTAGCTTCACCTGGCATTGGCTGAGGCCCTGCCCAAGTAGAAGCTGCAGAGCCGTTCCCCAGGCACTGAGAGGACACCCGCTTTTGAATAGAAAGTGCTTAGATACAGGCAGTGATATGTTATAAAAATTGTCGGAAGAGCTCTAAGCCAGGCCTACAGGAATGACTCTGGGGACACCACTGGGGGGCTGACCAGTCTGGAAAGCCCCGTGTTGGCCACACTCAGGAGGATGAGAGTTGGGAAGCTCTCACTACAACTATTGGCCCCAGAGCTACTCCATGTCTCCCAGGTCTATGCTGACTAAAGAAAAAAAGAAAAGATGCCCCCTCCTCCCAACTACCCCGACAACAGAAAGAACAGGAGCAGCAGAGGGTGCTGTCTGTCTCATGACCACCTTCCAAATCTCTCACATACAGCTGAGAGGTGGAGCCTAAGTCCCACCTGGAACTCTAGCTTCAAGAGAGTCTGGGGATTGTAGTTTTTAACTTTCCAGCCTCTTCAGTACAGGAAGCCAACAAGAAGGAAAGTGGGTTGGCATCGAGATCCAGTGTACCACAACACAAGTCTGAAAGGTCAACAAATCCCAGCCTCAAGGAGGCCCAGCCCTAGTGGGAAATTTCTGCTGAGTCACAGAAAACTAAAGTAGAATTTCTTCTGTCTGTGGGGATTTGAGTTTGAGCCTATTAAAAAAATCACGTCATTGCCCTGATTAAAATCCTTCCATGGCTCCCCTCAGTCCTGAGGCAAAGTCCTAAGTGGCTTAGAAGACTCGTGTTCTGGCACCCTGCCCTCCACACTCCCCTATCCCCCCTCTACCCTTCCACAGCTGAGCCCAAATTCCTCATATTTTCCTGAGCACGTTATGCTCTTTCCGGCCTCAATACTTTGTACTTAACGTCTGCTGTCCTTGGAACACCCTCTTCACCAACTGGCCTGTCGTCTCACAGAACTTGCTCTTCCTCAAGACTCAGCTCAAATATCACCGCCTCTGCAAAACCTTCCCTGACCTCTCTGGGTGAGCATGAGCACTTCCTCTTGTGCTCTCCCCTGTCCACCCCCTAGAACTGAGCGCTCAGCCTGTTCACTGTGTCGTAGGCCTGACTGTCTCCCCAGCCAGCTGGGAACCCCATGGAGGGCATAATCCCAATGTCGAACTCTGTGTCTAGCACAGAGTTAATAAAGGTAATGCGTACATGTTTGTTGAATGAGACTGGAATAGGAGGAAGGGAAGGGAAGGAGAGGGGGAAGATACAGAGCTTTCCACACTGAGAAGAGCAACCTGGAGAGAATTGGGCAAGATGCCTGATTATAAGGCCACGGCTCTCGAACCCACCTGTGCAGGGGTTCACTGTAAGAGCTCTTTATAAATGTAGAGGGGGGGCTGGGCGCCAAGGGTGCTAGGATCTCTGTCACAAAGTCAACCAGGGCAGACTGCTGCCTTTCCCAGTGTGCTGCTCCTCAGACCACCAAGGGTCGGCTGCCCAAGCCATGTGAACGCCTCAGTGCTGGCACGCTGGGTGGCGGGAAGTCTGTGTGATGTGGCTTGGGATTGAGGTTTTGTAGAGCTGTCCAAGAGTGTCAGTGTCCATGGTCTGCAGCTCAGTTTATGAATTTATAGGCTAATCTCACATCAAAATCTGTGAAGATCTTGTATATCCATAGGCTAGAATATTATTCAGCCATAAGAAACGAATGAAGTACTGAGTCATGCTACATCATGGATGAACCTTGAAAACATTATGTTAATGAAGGAAACCAGACACAAAAGACCACATCTTGTATGATTCCACTGACATGAAATGTCCGGAATAGGCAAATCCATAGAGACAGAAAATAAGTTAGTGGTTGCCGGGAGAATGGGGAGTGATTTTCAATGGATACAGAGTTTCTTTGGAATGACAAGTGTGTTCTGGAATTAGTGGTGATGGTTGCACAACTTTGTGAATATACTAAATATCGCTGAATTATACACACTGAAAGAGAGAATTTTATGGTATGTGAGTTATATCTCAATTTTAAAAATCTATGAAGATCAGTTTGGTAAGCTTATTGTAGAAATAGCTGCCAATGGAAGCCATACCTCCAGAGGCGCCACAGGAAATTGTTAAGCAGCAGTGCCCTGCTGTGCATCTGCAGGGCCTAAAATCCAGTCTCTAATCAGAAACCAGCAATGCAGAACCGAAACAAGAGCTCAGAGGACTGGTGAAGTAATGATGTCCTTGTGAGGATTAATCAAAGAGCAGGCTATATCCTCTTACATTTTGGTGACGTGTAGCCACAACCTCAGAGGCTCCCCACCAAAAGTGACAAGCGACAAGTTGTGTTCTAAAAGATATAAGAGCCGAAGAGCTATCAACGCAGCTATGAAACCTTGCCCAGAGGTTGCTACTGGAAAGCCCACAGACACAGCTCTGGGAAGAAAAGAGTCAAAGACTCCTACTCAAAACAGAGAAAAGGGACTTCCCTGGTGGCGCAGTGGATAAGAATCCGCCTGCCAATGCAGGGGACACAGGTTTGAGCCCTGGCTCGGGAGGATCCCACATGCCGTGGAGCAACTAAGCCCGTGCGCCACAACTACTGAGCCTGTGCTCTAGAGCCCGCGAGCCACAACTACTGAAGCCCGCACACCTAGAGCCTGTGCGCCTAGAGCCCGTGCTCCTCAACAGAAGCCACCGCGATGAGAAGCTCGCGCACCGCAACGAAGAGTAGCTCCCGCTTGCAGCAACTAGAGAAAGCCCACGCGCAGCAATGAAGAGTCAACACAGCCAAAAATAAAATAAATTAATTTTAAAAAAAACAGAGAAAAACAAAATACAGCATGGTCAGAGAGGTTTTCTCTTTATACCTGAGGTTCTTTAAAAAATTTTTTAAGATATGTATTGAAATATACCTACAGAAAAATGAATATGCCGTAAGTGTACATGAAGTTCTTCTGCTTATATTGGGAGTTGAAAATGGCCTCTGTCTATTTTCCATCACATTGCCTGGACAAGACATTTAATGTAAATGGAAAAAATTACTTTCTTTGGCAATGATTCATTCAAATACATATAATAGCTATAGGATACAATATTGTAAATCAACTATGCTTTAATTTTTTTTTAAAAACCCAAGGTTTAGAAAACACACACACAGATAGCTGCAGGATGGATGTGATGTAATATGTGGGCTCTTTCTCTTGCAACCTTCTCTCTGGAGAGTGAAAGCATCAGCCCTGGTGTGAGGGTTGGCCCAAAGGCCATCAGTGGCCAGTGATGGGGTGCATTTCCAGGGTCTGGGGGCTCAGGAACTCTGAACTGCCCCCGTAAGTCACAGTGCAGGGATGTCACAGTGAGGATCCCTAATAACCCACCTGACTGTATAAAGAAAGAAGAATAGGATTTAGGATAACCGCTGAAGAGTAGACATTAATTCAGCACAGCAGCTACATCTTTGACTGAAAAGAATGTGCACATCTTGTTACTCCTAATTCCAGCTAATTTGAATTTGTTGGCCAAATTAGGATCCATGTTTCTGGGTACGACTTTGAGAAAACAGCTTGCCTTCTTAAACACTATGCAGCGCTCCTGGGAATAAAAAGAGTATCCAGTGTTTTCTGGCTATCCACATGCTCGGGTTCTATAGAAGTTTTAGCCCTGAATGTATTTTGGCTTGGTAATAGCAGTTTATTTTCAGGTCATTATTTATGACTCCACTTTTTTTCCCCATACTTAATCACTAGTTTTATTTATGTTTTTCATCGTTTGGTTTTTCTTTTTTTGTTTTTTTTACACCTTTATTGGAGTATAATTGCTTTACAATGGTGTGTTAGTTTCTGCTGTATAACAAAGTGAATCCCCTATACGTATACATACAACCTCATATCCCCTCCTTCTTGCGTGTCCCTCCCACCCTCCCTATCCCACCCCTCTAGGTGGTCACAAAGCACCGAGCTGATCTCCCTGTGCTATGCGGCTGCTTCCCACCAGCTATATATTTTACATTTGGTAGTGTATATATGTCAGTGCAACTCTCACACTTCATCCCATCTTACCCTTCCCCCTCCCCGTGTCCTCAAGTCCGTTCTCTACATCTGCGTCTTTATTCCTGTCCTGCCCCTAGGTTCATCAGAACCTTTTTTTTTTTTTTTTTTTAGATTCCATATATATGTGTTAGCATACGGTATGTGTTTTTCTCTTTCTGACTTACTTCACTCTGTATGATAGACTCTACGTCCATCCACCTCACTACAAATAACTCAATTTCATTTCTTTTTATGGCTAATATTCCATTGTATATACGTGCCACATCTTTATCCATTCACCTGTCAATGGACACTTAGGTTGCTTCCATATTCTGGCTATTGTAAATAGAGCTGCAGTGAACATTGTGGTGCATGTCTCTTTTTGAATTATGGTTTTCTCAGGGTATATGCCCAGTAGTGGGATTGCTGGATCATATGGTAGTTCTATTTTTAGTTTTTTAAGGAACCTCCATACTGTTCTCCATAGTGGCTGTATCAGTTTACATTCCCACCAACAGTGCAAGAGGGTTCCCTTTTTTCCACACCCTCTCCAGCATTTATTATTTGTAGATTTTTTGATGATGGCCATTCTGACTGGTGTGAGGTGATACCTCATTGTGGTTTTGATTTGCATTTCTCTAATGATTAGTGATGTTGAGCATCCTTTCATGTGTTTGTTGGCAATCTGTATATCTTCTTTGGAGAAATGTCTCTTTAGGTCTTCTGCCCATTTTTGGATTGGGTTGTTTGTTTTTTTGATATTAAGCTGCATGAGCTGCTTGTATATTTTGGAGATTAATCCTTTGTCAGTTGCTTCGTTTGCAAATATTTTGTCCCATTCTGATGGTTGTATGACTCCACTTTTAATATGCATGTCCAATAAAAACTTGCTCACTTGTCTTCATGGAATGGACTGTACATGACATTGTACTGAATTCTTCCGCGTTTAAGGATGTTTGAAAGAAGAGTAGTGAGAATACTAACAAATCATGTATCTTTTATGTTGTGCCATTACTCTTAGCCAGTGCTTCTTGTAGATCTTAGTCATAACAAATTATAGATAGACCCAATAATGTGACAAATGATTTTACTAATCATGAGAAGGAGGCATTCTTATTTCTCAGCACGCTGTCATGCTCATCAAGTGTTAATAATTGTAAATCTCTAGTTTCTACAGAAAATAAATACAGTTGCCCAGGTCCCATGCCCAAGTCAGGAAACTAGTATTTCTAGGAATGAAGGCCCTGGAATTTGCATTTTATAAAGCCTCCCAGGTGATCCTGCTGCACATCCAGGGTTGAGAACTACGAGAGGGTAGGGAGAGGAGAGACGGGTGATGCTAAGGAGGCTATGGGAATCTAGCCTGAAGGCCACAGAACCTTGGAGGGGTCTCGGAGGCCAGGGGAGGAGTTGGACAAATGATGCCGGGAGAACTTGATCAGAACGGGTTCACGTGCATGAGAAGACAGGACAGCAGGGCGGGGTTTCACTCTCATTCTGCACTTGAGTGGGAGTGGTTGCAGTTCCCAAGGCCACTCTTGGCCTCTCTTCCAGCAGCCATGGCGAGAGGGCTGGGCAGGAGCTGAGGGCTGGGCTGTGGTCAAGGCAGGCTTCTGAGGCAGGAGGGTAGTACAGTCCCTCACAGAAGGGCCTGAGGGGGCAAACTGCTGTGTCCTCTGGATGGGGGGGTGTCCAGAAGGATGGAAACTTACCTGTTTTCGAGGGGAGAAGGGGAAAGGGTGCTTTCCTCAGGCTGCCCTTTCCACCCACAGCCTGTGCTGTGATGGCTGAACTACTGTTCACACAAAAAGCCACCTGACAGCGCCTCGAAGACACCCTGCTACACTTTGCTTAGAGCCAGTGGAGACAGCCCACCCCAGGCCCCCCAAGGACTCTATCACTTGAGACAGCCCTGAGGGCACCCCCATCCCATCTTCCCACTTGAACCCAGGACCTTCCCAGGTAGGGCCAGAGCAGAGCCAGCACTGACCTATTGGTTACGGCACAACTGGAAACAGAAGTTGAGTGTCTAGGAGAAAATGCCTTCACTTACTGCCTGACTCATCAAGCACAGTTGGCCCCACTCTGTTGGTCTGTGAGGTAAACAGGGTAGATCATATTTTAGAAATATTGACCTACCCTCTCCCCCTTGGACAGCAGATCTGCAGTGTCCATTATCACACGGGAGGGGGTGACACAGCAGAAGCCCAGTCTTGGCTTTGGAATTTCAAAAGCCTGACTCAACAGGGTAGGTAGCAAGAACTCAAGACACGTACAATGGATTTGGAAGACTGTATGATGGGTTAGAGAAAAAGGCCCCCTCTTTCCCTACTGTGTAAGGATTCCACAGGCTGCTGGGTATTGGGGAAGCAAAGAGACTGTAGACATTTGTGGGGGAGTCCTCAGAAAAGGACCCTGACAAGGGAGCTGTGTCTGAAGTGAGAGGGGAGTATGACAAGTACCCTAGAAAGGTTTGGAGATGATAAGGGTAGAAGGGCCCTGGGCCCCATGTTTCCTGTGTAGAGGCTGGGAAAGCAGCAAAACACAGGGTAGACCAGACCACTTGCTGTCTGGCCCAGCAGATGGGCTTGGGATAGCCCCACAGAACTTCCTAAAGTCCAGAGGGGTGCAGGGCCAGGAGCTAGAATGTCCCTATGCCCCAGGAGCAGGCAGGCCCAAAGAAGCTTCGTGGTAGGGAGTGAGGGAGCACCTAGCAGGGGCCATGCCAAGTGACGACCACATGGGAATGGGGATGTTTCAGTAGGTGCTGGCACGGGTGGATGATGATGGCTGAGGAACAAAGTCTTACACCACTTAAAGCCTCCCCCCATCACCGAACTTAACCCCAAGAATAGGTGGGAGGGGAACCTCAAATTGGCTGAGACTAATTTCTACAACCTGGTAAAATGGAGTTCGTAATAGAAATTACATTTAGTGTTAGAAAAATTAAGTTACGTTTCTTGCAGATTAGAGTTTGTGGACTGAGTTGTACCCACTATGTAAGTAACTAACATTTTCTTTAGAGTTTTGCTGTAAATAAAAGATGAAAAAGAAATTTCGGTGGAATAACACTCCACAAGCAAAAGAAACGCCACTTGCAGTGTTTGTCAATTACAGATTTTCCTTCGGGTGTCACTGAATTCATTGCCGCAGGTTCAGATCAAATGACCATAGCATTTTCTGAGTGAAAGTTATAAAATCTAAGTTCACGGGCTGTTCTTTTTCTTTTTGTTTTCTCGATGGTTCATCCTCAGTGATCCAAACACAGGCCCTCCCTGGGGACTGAGAACACTGCTTGTTGGTGAGAGTTAAGGATGAGAAAGGAGGGGAGACCTCTCCAACAGGCAGCTCTACAAAACTGCTGCTCTGTGGGGACCCATAGGAAGCCCTGAAATGCAGTGCTGGGGGAGCAGGAGGGCAATGGCAAAGTCGTGAGGAATCGCTAGGGCAGTTTCCATGGGGGAAGCACACCTGGGACCCCCAGGAGCTGGGGGCATGGGTGCCAGGTAGTCCAGAAGCCGAGGAATCCAGAACCCCTTCCTGAACCCGTGGACTGAGGGCTCCCCACCCCACCGGGGCCAGGTAGGGGGAGAGAAGTGTGGGTGGCACAAATCAGTCAGCCCTGGGGTAATCCTAGTGCCTCTGGTTCAGAGAGCTCCAGGCTTGACTCAGTTGTTCTTAATTTCATCATTCCATGGTGGACCAGGCATTCCTGAGGGCTTCTGGGAGCACAGGCAGGGCAGGGCAATTGGGGAGGGCTGCAGAAGCCTGTGAGGGAAAGAGAAAGGAAGATTAAATAGGGAGGGGAGGTTGCCTTTCCAATAGGGGAACCTCAGTCTTGCCATCCTTGCTAAGCAGGTGGAATCTGCACCTCCACCCCCTGCAAACCCCTAGCAAAGGTGCTACCAGCAAAGAGCCTGAGATCATGTCAAACTGACTGCAATGAGTACTTAGAGAGAAGCTCTCTCCTTTCAGCCTTAGTTCTTACCGAGTGTGGAAATTCCATTCAGCCCAGGTTTAGTAACTGGCTTCCTTCCAGTGGAAGTCCAAGCAGGCGGGAATTGACTTGTGAAAGGGCAGATCAATCTCCTGGGAGTCCCTGAAGTCACATCACTGCCTTGCCTTTACTCCAGCCCCCATCCACCCCTCTTATGAGGGCCTCCATCACCTCAGCTGAGAATGGGACAAAGCAGTGGCCCCGCAGTGAGTCCTGACACTTGGAGTTTTCACGAGGCTGCTCAGCTCTGAACTGGGCCACTCCCATCCTCAGGGGGGCCCCAACCTGAGATCTGGGTGCCCGGGGAGACTGAGGGGCTGGAGCTGAGGTCAGTGGCCCAGGGCAGAGCCTACCTGAACAAGAGCCGAACCAGCAAATGGGGGGTCAGGGGAGGTGAAGGCCAAGTCCCCAGCTCCCTTCGCTGGCTTCCGGGTGTGGAAGGTGGCCTAAGAGTGAAGACTCTGATGTTCTCATGCCCCGAGGGCGTCGATGCCAGAAGGGCTCAGCACCAGAGCCTGAAGGATGTCGGAGAGGGACACCACACCCAGGAGGTGCTGGGTCTCATCCACGAGCACCAGCCGGTGCACCTGTGGGTGCACAGAGGCTCAGTGAGGGGGCAGCGCCATGTGGCTACGGCAGCCAATGAGGTTGGCACTAAGAATTAGGGGCGGGGGCTTCCCTGGTGGCGCAGTGGTTGAGAGTCTGCCTGCCGATGCAGGGAACACGGGTTCATGCCCCGGTCCGGGAAGTTCCCACATGCCACGGAGCGGCTGGGCCCGTGAGCCATGGCCGCTGAGCCTGCGCGTCCGGAGCCTGTGCTCCGCAACGGGAGAGGCCACAACAGTGAGAGGCCCGTGTACCGCAAAAAAAAAAAAAAAAAAAAAAAAAAAAAAAAGAATTAGGGGCAAACAATTTAACATAACTGTAGGGGCAAGAGAGTGCCTCCTAGAAACCAGTTAGCGGTGGCTCTGCCTGCCCTAGGGTGGTCAGCTGGCTGCGGCCCTTGGGCGAGGGCCCCAACAACAGGACCAGTCACTGGCCAGTGTGGACACCAAGAGCTTGGCCATAGATGGGAGGACAGGGCAGGTGCCCGATGGATAGGGCTAGCTGAAGCTGCTCATGAGAAGGACTGGGCCCCATGTGTTGGGAGCATGTACAAAGGGGTGTGGGTACCTGCTCCCGGACAATCCGGTCGATGACTTCCCCCAAGGTCTCGTGGGGCTGGCAGGAAATGACTTTCTCCAGACACAGTGTCCTCTGCCTCAGTGCTTCTCCCACACTCACATCCAGGTGGTTGTATGTTTGTTGGGCTGCCAGGTGCTGGGCAGGAGGGAGAACTGCTCTTCATCAGCCCTCGGCCAGGCTCCAGCCCCACAGATAGCTCCCTCTATACACTTGTAAAGGCCCCCCTGGTCCACAGACACCCCCCCACATCGATCCCCCCACCTCAGCCTCCCTGTGGCACCCCCAGCTCCCCTCCATCCCCCCAGAGACACTTACAATCACATCAAAGCGGGAGTAGAGGCCCACAACCTGTCCTGCAGGGGTTGGGGGGCCGGGGAGGAAGGTGGGAGAAAGGGGAGAGGCTCCGGTCAGAACCAGGATGCTGTGTAGGGGCCTGGGACGGGCGTGCGGAGTGAACTCCTCGACATGCTCCCCACCCCCAGGCTACTGGCTTTATAAGGAGGTAGCAGGTTGCCACCACCCTGAACCCACAGATCAAACAGTGTCGCAGAGACACCTGACACCATGCCTCCCGGTGTGACAAAATAGGAGTACATGGCATCACCTCTGAAAGCGTCTAGCCTCAGTGTATAGCCTGGGGACTTCCCGGGTGGTGCAGTGGTTAAGAATCCGCCTGCCAATGCAGCGGACACAGGTTCAAGCCCCGGTCCGGGAAGATCCCACATGCCGCGGAGCAACTAAGCCCGTGCCCCACAACTACTGAGCTATGTGCCACAACTACTGAAGCCTGTGCGCCGAGAGCCCATGCTCTGCAACAAGAGAAGCCACCACAATAAGAAGTCCGCGCACCACAACGAAGAGTAGCCCCCCACTCGCTGCAACTAGAGAAAGCCCATGCGCAGCAAAAAAAACCCAACATGGCCAAAAATAAATTAAAAAAAAAAGGGGGCTTCCTTGGTGGCGCAGTGGTTGAGAGTCCGCCTGCCAATGCAGGGGACACGGGTTCGTGCCCCGGTCTGGGAAGATCCCACATGCCGCGGAGCGGCTAGGCCCGTGAGCCATGGCTGCTGAGCCTGCGCGTCCAGAGCCTGTGCTCCGCAACGGGAGAGGTCACAACAGTGAGAGGCTCGCGTACCGCAAAAAAAAAAAAAAAAAAAAAAAAAAGTATAGCCTGAATCTGATCGAGACTTTAGAACTAATTTCCAGTTTACAGGAAACACAGGAAGAGAGGAACAATGTACAGGCCAACTGCAGAAGACAGAAAAGAATCTCTGGAAGTGGGACGTTCTACAGGACAATAGACCCAGGCTTCTCGTCATCAATGTCATGAAAATTAAGTGGTGAGGGAACTGTTCTAGATTAAAAGAGACTTAAGGGACAAAAGAAGCAAATTCAAAGCATAGACCTTAATTGGATCTTGATTTGAACAAATCAACTATAAAAAAAAGATATTCTTAGGGAAAATGGGGAAATGGAATTAGGATTGAATGTTAGATAACATTAATAAATTATTCATAATTTTGTTAGGTGATGTAGGAAACATACTTTTTTTTTTTTTTTTTTTTTCGGTATGCGGGCCTCTCACTGTTGTGGCCTCCCCCGTTGCGGAGCACAGGCTCCAGATGCGCAGGCCCAGCGGCCATGGCTCACGGGCCCAGCCGCTCCGCGGCATATGGGATCCTCCCAGACCGGGGCACGAACCCGTATCCCCTGCATCGGCAGGCGGACTCTCAACCACTGCGCCACCAGGGAGGCCCGGAAACATACTTATTTTAAGAGATTCAGATGAAGTGTTAAGGGGTGAAATGACATGATTCTATAATATAATTTATTTTAAATTACTTCAGTGAAAAAAAAAAAGAACTGGTTAATGGCAATGTGTTAACAGTAGTTAATCCGGGTGGATAGGTGGGGTTTGTTATAGAATTTTTTCTACCATTTTCATACATTTGAAAATTTTCATAACCAAAAAATAGATTAAAACACTTCTTGATATTCAGCTTCATTATGGTGATTTTTAACTTTAAAGCAGTTTACAGCCATGGCTCCTTTAACCCTTTTTCAGAGCAAGAAATTGAGGTCTGGCTCAGAGAGGCTAAGTAACTGATCCAAGGCTCAAAGCAGGCAGAGACATGTAGCCCTGACTCCATCCTGGGCTGCGAGCTGATGTCACATAGACCCCTGCTACCCCCAGTCCCACCCCAGCCAGAGCCCCCATCTTGGGTGTAGGTACCAGCTTCGTTGACCACAGGCAGTGCAGACACGCGCCGGTCCACAAAGATGTCCAGTGCGGTCAGGATGGGTGCTGTTTCTAGCACCATGGCCAAGTCTCGGAACGTGCCAATGCCCACATCTTGGATGGTGCAGGAGAGGAAGGAGGGCCCAGGCAGCAGGGTGCCCTGCTTGGGTTGGGGCCAGGTAGGAATAAGGGTGGAGTAGCCCCCAGAGGGCTCCCAGCTGCTCCCTCCCCAATCCCTAGGGCTGAAGACTTCTCTGCCCCTCGGGTCTCCCCCTGAGGCTGTGCCCAGGCTCACAAAGATGTGCAGGAACTTGAGCAGCCGCTTGTGTGTGAGGATGTGGAGCACAGTGCCTGAGACTGGGTCCAGGACTGGCAGGCGGTGGATCCGGTTCTTGATGAGGGTATAGACAGCTTCGAACAGGCTGCAGAAGTGGGAGCAGTGAGGCTGGGGCAGCCTGGGGAGAGATGCTCTTCATCCCAGCCCCCGGAAAGCAGGACAGGGTGCCAAGGCTGCCTTGTCCGCAGTTTGCCCACGGTGAGCCCGTGAGTTCAGAACTGAGGAGCTGGGGAAGGGGTCTGTGCAGGGGAAGGAGGCCCAAGTGGGTGGCTGGGGACGCTTACCTGTCACTGGGAGAGATGGAGACCAGAGGCTTGAAGGAGCCTTGAAGGTAGATCTCTGCAGGAAAAACTGGAGTCAGGGCAAGGGAACTGGCCACCCTGCCTCACCCAGCAGCCCCCAGCCCCTCGGGCCCCCCGGGCTCCCTATTGCCTTTTCCCTGCTCCCCTCAGGAAATCCCCACCGCCCATCCTCTGCCCGAGGTCCTTAGCCCTACCCTCACCCTCACACCCTCTGCCCCATTGCAGGCCCCTTTGTCCACTCACCCCTCCAGGTCTCAATCTTATGTTCTTCAATCTCATAGATCTGGACCTAGAACATCAACAGAACTCCTGAAGTCAGACTTGGGCCCCCTGAACTCCCTCCACCCCAGCACAGATGGGTGCCGCCAGAACCCCCAGCCCGCTTCCTCACCAGGGGGGACCTGTAATAGCGGTGCAGCACCAAGATGAAGTCTGTGATGGTCAGCATCCCTGCGGGGTGGGAGCGGGGGAACGGGGGTCAGCCTGGGCCTTGGGGTGGAAGGCAGGCTGAGGGCTCAGCCCCCCTGCCCCACCTGGCCAGTGTCCTCGGACTGAGACAAAAGTGGGGTTTCGGAAAGAGGAGAGTAGGGCAGCTCCTCCCGTGCTTGAGAAATGGGGTTCTCCCTTTTATGCTTCCCCTGTCATTTCTCTCCTTTCCTCCCCGTTTTTTCTTTTCTCCGCATTTCTTCCTCTTCCTTTTCTCTTTTCCTACTTAGCACCTATGACATGGGACCATGGGGTGGTAGAGCTGGAGGGGTCAGCGGGTCACAGCTGTCCCACAGATGGGGTCTCCCAGCTGGCACATTTCCCCCACGCCAGGCCCCTGCTCAGCTCAAGCCTGTGGTGTGTCAGAGCTCAGCCCCAGAAGCGCCCCACAAGTTCCCCCCTTTCCCTTCCCCGCCACCTCTGCCTCCCCAGCCCCTTCTCACCCACAAAGCTCTGCTTCTTGCTGTCCCACAGAGGTGCCGCCCGGACGCCATTGGCCACCAGGGCGAAGAAGGCCTTCTTGATCTGAGCGCCGGGGAGAACAGTCGAGGGTGAGTTGCTCACTGCCCCTCAGAGTCCCCTGTCCCAACCGGGGTCCTTCCACAGGGCCTTCTCCCGGGCCCTCCACTACACGAGGCTGCCTGCTACTCGACATGACCCTTGTCGGCACATTTGCTAGAGATAAGGCTGCTGGTGGCCAGAGGCACTGAGGTGACCCCTTATCAGGCATACCAGGGTGTAGGAAACTAACTCAGTGTTTCTACACCAAAGTCATATGTGTACAGATACACACAGGATAGTTGTTTGCTAGTCTAATTCCTAGAGGTGTAATTATTTATATGATATGTACGAGATATTTTTTTCTAAATAAATTTTACATGGACTCATTTTGCCTTCATCCTAAACAATATTATCTATACAGGCTGGTTGTATTTTTCTACTACATATCAAAATAAATACAAAACTGCTAAATTAAATATATTTGTCTATATACTGCTAGAGTCAAATAGTGAACTGTGGATCCTACATATACCCTGCTTCTTCTCTACACTCCACACTGCTCTCCTATACGCGGCGAGAAGAAAGGGATCAGGTGTTTCGTAGCCTAGCCTACTGGAAGAGTGGAGACCAGAGCTCATCCTATTTTTCTCTTTTCAAGAGTTCCCCGCTCTTTGTCCTAAGCCACCCTGCAATGTTCTCCATACAATTCGGGGTGTGCAAAATGCTCCCTCTCATCTTGGGTTAGCCCAGGAGTCCTCTGAAACTTGTAGGGTAAAGCAGGCCTTCCTATCCCCATTTTAGGGATGAGCGAAGCACAAAGACCTACCCCAAACCCTATAGATACTGAGTTGCAGAGCTGGGATGACAATTAGGGGGTGTACACAGAGAGAAAAAGCCCTCCTCCGCCGGTCTCCATGGTGCTAAGAAGGAATTCTGGAAGGGGCTTGTAGTGGGGCAGGGCTGGCAGGGCATCCTGGGGGCTGTGAGGATGGAGGTGGGGCGGAGCTGTGGCCTCACCTGCAGCATGGTGTCGAAGATGACCATCTTGGAGCTGGTTGCCATGGCATCGTAGCAGGTGTGCTCCTGCATGAAGTGCATGTAGACCTGGGCTCCTGGCTTCCGCAGCTCATCGTCCCAGCACAGCCTGGGTAACGGTGCCTGCGGGGACGGGCATGGGGCCGGCCTCTCTTCCACCAGGCCGAGCTCATTGCCCCAGGCTGCTGTAGCCGAGAACTCTATGCCCAGATCCAGATCATCTGTGCTGGAGCCGGAGGCTGAGGCTGCACAGTCAGCAGGGAGGATGTCCCGCTCTGCTGTGGGGGAGCCCACCCCAGCCAAGGGAGCAGCTTGGGTCCAGGGTGTGGCCTTGGGGAACGTGGCCTCCAGCCCGGTGGACTCAGCAGCTGGCCTGGACTGGACACCTGTTCGGGGGGAGAGGACAGTAACTCCATCTGCCAAAGCACTTTCTCATCCGCTGTCTCCGTTCATCTTCACAGCAGCCTTGGGAAGCCTGGATGATGAGGCCCCCACTTTGCAGGTGAGAGAGCTGAGTCTCAGAGAGTCACACAGGATGGTGGCTCTGTCCTGAGTTGGCCATGCTGGGCCCCTGGGTCAGCAATGCACTTGTCCTCTCCCATGTGGGGAGACTGAGGCCATACGATGTCATGTGTCTGTGTTATAGGGAGATCCAGGGCAGAGCTTGGCCCCAGGATCGGGGACTTCCCACTGCCCCCAGTCCCTTCTCGCCAGAACTGGCCTTGGCCTCACCTTCCCCCAGGCCTGGCGGCTCCCCTTCCTCTGCATCCTCCTGCCTTGTCCATCTCGAGGCCTTGGTCCCCTGTTCCCCATGGCTTCTTTCTGAGCTGGTGGTCATGGCTGGTGACGGCCATGAAGTGCTATCTCCTTGCTCTAGGAAGCTCATCTCTGGAAGGGGGAATGGGGCCTGTCTGGTTACTGGGGAGTAACACAATAAAATCAATTGAAATGTTATGAGCGATAATATTTAATATTTGCAAGCTTCCAAAGGGCTTTTCCACCAACTTGTTTCTCATTCAAACCTCATAGCAATCTTATAAGGGAGGCATTATCATCCCTATTTCACTAACAAGGGACCTGAGATCAGAGAGGTTAGCAATTTGCCACATATCACACAGCTAGTAAGTGATAAAGTCAGGAGGGTCCAAATCTTCAGACTCTAGATCCCCCCTTTCTTCTTCTGAAAGAGGAAGGAGTTGGGGTAAAAGGCGGAAGAAGAAACAAAGGGGAACAGAGAAGGAAAAGGAGAGGAAGACAAAAGCCAGACTAGTAGAGTGGGGGAGATTGGGGGCCTAGAGACGTGGGAGAAAAGGAAGCGGGAGAAGAGGCTGGGCCCAGGGGGAGGGGCAGCCGCACCTACCTTGGTGCTCAGGTCCCACGAGGCTGCTCCAGGAGGGGGTCTGCGGGGAGAAGAATGTCTGAAGGGGTGGGGAAAATGCCCTACACTCTGAACCAAAGGGAGCTCAGGTCCCACCACACACACACGCCACAAACACACACACACAAACACCCGCCTCACAAACACACATAAACACACACAACCTACCCAAACACTTATACGCACTCAGAAAACCACATATTCAACACTTCCCAGACACACACAGAACCACATAGACTCACACAAAGAATATACACATGCAGACACCCTCACGCTCACATACAGAAAAAATCCTGGCCAAACACACCCACACGCACGCACACGCGCACACATCCACGCGGTGGTGCGCTCTCGGCCCTCCGGCCTCAGCGGCTCCGGCTCCCGCCACCCCACCCCGGCGCGGGACCCGGTACCCTGCGCAGCGCGTCCTCCGGCGCCGGCGGGCTCCAGGAGCAAGTGCGCAGCACTATTCTGGGCCCGGCCCCTGGCACCCTGCCCTCCCGGATCGGGTTCTCTCTGATTGGGCGTCGGGCAGTGGGAAGGAAGGGGTCCAGCCGGGAAACCTGCGGGCTGGCGGGGAGGGGTGGGGCGCATGTGGAGTCTCCATGCCTGGTCCTGGGCTGCCTCCTGGGTTTCCGGGGACAGGGGAGAAGGACCCCGCTGTGAGGGCACTGGGGTGGGAGGAGGTGAACTGTCAGTGTCCTGGGTTTCTTCTCTGAGGGCCTCTCTCATCTTTGTCAGGCGCCAAAGGAGGGAAAACAGAGGCGGGTTGAGCTGACCTCTGTTCCTTTTACAGCTTCGGTCGTGGGTGGTGCTAGAGTTAGAAAGGGCAAGTTGCAGCTGGGAGGCTGGGGATAAGAGGTTTGTGGGTGGTCCCGGGAGAGTGGCCAATGTGTGTCCAGATGTCTCCATTTGAGTCCCAGGGTCCCGTCCCTCTCTTTGGTGGAGGAGTTGGAACTGGATGGTTAGGGCAGGTGGGGAGTTGTGAGAATCGCCTTGAAAGAGTGAGGTGGGCTTGCACTTGTCTACAGTGTGAGAGACACTCATTTCTTTTTCTTTTTTCTTTTTTTTTTTTTTTTTGCTTTTTTATCCAACCATTTATTCTTCAAACAATTAAGTACCCACAGAAGCTAGGCTCTGCCTTTTGGGAAGCTCCCAGTCCTAAAGTTCAGAGGAATTTAATATAGGAAGAGACCCTAGGGATCATCAGGTCCAGTGTCCTCAAAGCAAGAATCCCTTCAGAGACACCTATTTCTACCTGTGGAGGTACATCCAGGTGTGCAGAAGCCCCAGGCCCCCCATCCCGCTGTGTGTGCTGTCCCTACATCTCCTGGTGCCAACAGGATCCCAGCCGGCTCTGGTGGCTGCCCACCCCCCTTCCTTGGCATTCCTGGGGCCTGAGTCAATATCCAAGTCAGGAATGCTGACCCAGCTGCTCCAGCTCCCCTCTCTGCCCCTCCCTTCCTCTCCTCCTTCCAGCCTCTTCCATCCCAGGCTCGCCGTGGAGTGGACAGACAGTAATGGGTTATTGGATTTCTCGCTGATTCAGTGAACGTATTTCCCATCATCCCTCAAAGCCCCTGTACTGCTTATGGGAACTGAGGGGGAGAGCACAGCAGGGAAGGGGCTTCTTTGCCTTCCATGTGTCTTGAGTAGTACTGGGGGCGGGTGCAGCTCTCCTTCTGCAGGGTCCCTGTGGCCTGTTACTGTCTGGTCCCAGATGATGGAATATCAAAGGCACAGCCAATGGGACACTTCACATGGGGGAAAGATCACATGGACCATCCCTGGAGATATGCGGTGCCTCATACCCGAAAAACCCCACCCCCTTATGCTCTGGACCACCTTCACAGCCAAGCCGGATACAGAACAGGTCCAGCTCACACCACTGCCTTCTCCTGCAATAACCCATTCTCCCCTCCACCTCAGATATGTTCCACCTACAGGACCAGTAACAGGGGCTCCTCTTTAAACAAAGTCCCCCTTGATTGCATCACCCTCATTACACTGATCTCCTTATAGCCACGTTCTGTGTGCATATCTCACTGTACACTGGGCTGACACTCACCTTTACATTCACATGTAAATGCTTTCTATCTCTTCGTGAACAGTGGGCACCTTGATGACCAAACTATGTTGGCTGGATGTGATGGAAAATCTGTTTTGGGGTCAGATGGACCTGATTAAAATTCATGCTCTGCCGTTTGACCTTAGAAAGCATTGCTTGTTTTTCCTGCGCCTGTTTCCACGAATCTAAAATGAGGATAAAAACAGTCTGTGTCAGAGACCGCCAGTGGCCTCCCCATATCTATTTCTCTCTTCTTCCTTTAGTAATAGAATCACTTGAATTTTAGCTGGAATAGCTGCCTAAATTCCCAACCCTTGCAGTTAAATATAGCCTTGTGACTTAATTTGGCCAATGTGAGTGGTAGCGATGTAAGCAACTTTCAGGTCATAACTTAAAAGAAAGAGGCATGAGTTCCCCTCTTCCTTTTCCCCTTCTGATGGCTGGAATGTTAATGTGATGGCAGAAGCTAGGGGAGGTTATGTCATAGCCAAGATGGAAAATGCTTGTTAAAGTTTTCAGAGTCACCCTACCAGGTTTAGATTGTCTATAGACTGTTCCATGAGAGAAATAAACTTCCTTGTTTAAGTCATTCTTAAATTGAGTCTTTGTTACAGCAATCAAACATGTATCCTAACTAATGCAAAAGCTGGCATCTGGAAGTTGCACTGCTTTAAAAGCCTAAAACAAGTGGCATTGGTTTGGAAATTGGACTGCAGGTAGCAAAGAAAACTATTGTACACTGGTAATCTGGTGACCATTGCTATGATACAGCAAAACGTATGGCATATCTGTCATCTATGAGGCCTTGAAATGTCATCATATGCTAACAGAGCCTGTAACTCACGGAAACTAGCGTGTATTGGTTTCTGCTTGCTGCTACTAGTAAAGTCCCACAAGAGAAATGCACTCAGGCAGTGAGTTGTAAACGGTGGTTTGAAAGAGGCAACCTTAGCAAGGGCTGTACCTGTGGTCCCAAATCTTTCTCAAGCACACCCTGTTCTGTAGACACTGAAAGCCAGCCCAGTGGGCAGAATAGGGAAGTTCTCTTCACAGCCAAGCATATTTTTTCGGACGACCTCAAGGTAGCCACCAGCAGTTTGAGAGAAAACAGGAAGAACACCAAGTCCAGAGTATTCAAGCATAAAAATGGTGAGACAGTTGGCTGTGGTTACAAAATATGAAATAAATCAGAAGCCTTGGGAGATTTTGAGGGTGTTACATTGGCAAAGAAACTACAAACCTGGTCAACAAAGACTGGTTTGACCCCCCCAGTTGTCCCTAGCCCCCCAAATCTGCACCAGCAGAAGGAGGACTGTGAAAGTTGTAACATCTGCAAGGACAGCGTGGTCTCAAGTGCAGCCACAGGGGATGCCGGGTGAGAAATAACTTCCCAGGAGGCAATGCCAGAGACCACGAAGGAGAGTAGACAGTTTCCCAGAACTGGGGATGAGCTGCCCCAGAACTTACTCCACTGCGGGGAAGCAGCATTGCAATTCCTGTCCAACTAGATTCGGTGACTGTTAAAGATCAGGTAATGGCCATGTGTTTGCCATTCTTTCCTGTTCTGAAGTTTATCCTGTTCCTCCTCCACTGTTATCTCAGGGAGGGGGAGGGCCAGATTACATGCCTTTTGGTTCACAGGGCTCTAGACTCTGAGGACCCATCCACACCTAGGCCCTCAGAGATCCTGGGCTCTCAGCTGGAGCTGTGTCCAGATGGAACTCTGCCTGGCCTCCCTCTGAAGGGTGCTAACTGTGTTCTCTGTGAGGGGTGGCCAGGCGGTGGGCTCTGGCAGAGCAACATCTATTCTCCCCTTCTTCTTCCTCTGCTGGTAACTCCTCACAATTTTAACGACGTGCAGGATTATATTTCCCAGTTTCCTCTGCAGATAGCATGGCCACGTGACTAAGCGTGGCCAATGGGATCTGCCCAGCAATGTTATATGCAACCTTTAAGGGTGCCCTTAGGGGGAAAGGGCAGATTTTCCTCCTCCTACCGACTGGAATTATGATATGGTGGTGGGAGCCAGATCAGCTGTTTGAACCCAATGGTGGAAGAGGCAGGTTGAAAATAATAGAATCTCCTCCATTCCCCATCTCTGGACTGTTATGTGATAAAGAGAAATAAACTTCTATCTTGTTTAAGCCACTGACCCATCGACTCATGCATCTACTAATGCCATCTTACTAATGCATTTACATCGTGGGATCGGGGTAGGGTTAGAAATTACAAGTGTATATAATGCTGCTTCACATTTATGCAGTGCTGAATATCTACTAGACACTGCAAAACACATTGTGTGCAGGATCCCATGTAATCCCTCACAACCCTATGTGGTAAATTCTTTTATTATGATGATGCTACAGGTCGGAAGATCAAGGCACAAAGGGATAAAGTAACTTGATCAAAATCTCAAAGCTAGTGAGATGAAGTCCAGGGTCAGACCCAGTGTTTCTAGACTAGCACCACACTCTCAGCCACTAAGCTTAATGTAAATGAAGCACAGGCCTGGCATGTAATATATGCTCAGTAAGTGTTTAATTATTACCTCGCCACCTGGTCCCAGTCTCCCTAGCCCTCCAGCTACAAGGTTCTGAAAGCAGGCAGGCTGGAGGGTGGGGTGGGAGCTCTGAGGCTCCAGTAGTCATCTCATGGTGGCATCAAGGTTGGGATGGAGGAGGGCTCAGCTGGGGCAGACACCAGTGCTGCACAGCACTGAAATCATAGTGATTTTCCAGTTGTAAAAAAGGAGCTCCTACACCTGCTCTTGTGGCCAGCCCAGCCCCACCCATCCTCTTCAGCAGGGTGAATCAGCAGAAGGCACTGGCTTTTGTTGGGAAATAAATACTCTTTGAGTGTTAGAGTTTTGTCTCTGGTCATGGTATAATATTTCTTGAAACCCTACATCTCGGCTCACTCTCAAAACTGGGTGTAATAAGGACACTGCCCTCTGAACCTAGGGTGAATTTGGCTGCCATCTCTGGATAGCTGATTTGTCTAGGACATGGGGCCGGGATCCTGTTTAAGTGTTATTTTTATATCAGTAGGAGTTAAGCAGCTTGAGGAAGCCAAGAGGGTAGCCTGGATGAGACCATTACTGATAAATCACAAATGGGGTCCCCTGTGCCAGAGTGGTTGGCGGGCTGTGAGAGCAGCCTTCATGCCAGCCACCCAGTCTCCAGCTCCTGTCCTGTCTGTGTGGCTAAAACCTAGCAGCATCTATGCCAGTGTCCTAAAGACACGGACAGCACCAGCACCTTGTTACTGTAGTTTGGTCTGCCCCACAGGCCCCATTACTGAGCCTTTTTCTGTCAGCTGCTGGAGACTGAAGTGGACAGATGATGCTTTTGTCTACCCAGGATCCATTTCACCCCTCTTTTGGCAACCTCCCAAGTTTTCTTTCAGGGAACCACATTTTCTCCAATCTCAGAGCACCTGATTTTCAGAGGAGCTTAACCATGGATTCCAGGAAGTATACATCTGACTCAGACTTAGCCAATGAGCACATCAAATTCCCCTGGTCACAGTGAGGGAGGTATTGACCGAATTAGCCCAATAGGGGTGAACCCTGGGACTTTTGCTGCCGATAATGGGAACTCTTTTCCACTGGATTTGGAGCTGTGAGGATTTAAGTGTGGAGATTCTGCTACCATGCAGAGTGGAGCTGCTTGAGAATGAAGATAAAACAGAGGGCAAAAGAACCACAGTATGATGAGAAAGACCAGATCTTCCTGACATTCATTGAGCCCCTGGATCACACTGTACCTGAAGACCTTACACTAGGTTTTTTCTGTTACATTAACCAATAGAATCCTTTTTTGTTTAATGCAGTTTTTTTATAGTTCCTTTTTAAAATTATTTATTTATTTGTTTGTTTATTTAGGCTGCACTGGATCTTCACTGTGGTGCACAGGCTTCTTTAGCTGCGGCATACAGGGTCTAGAGCGCAAGGGTTCAGTAGTCGCAGTGCACAGACTTAGTTGCGGTATGTGGGATCTTAGTTCCCTGACCAAGGGTTGAAACCGGGCCCCCTGCATTGGGAGCGTGGAGTCTTAACCACTGGACCACCAGGGAAGTCCCTGTTTAATGCAGTGTGAATTGAGTCTTCTCAATTTTCACCTACAGCTGAAAGAGCTCCCATACCAGAGTTAACAAAGAAACAAGACCAAGACACTTACAAAAGCTTCTGGGCATGATGTTCATTCATTGCATCTTCCCAAGAAAAAGTGCATATTTGAAAATGCAATCAGAGTAATCAACAGGGTGTTGGGGGACAGAAGATAAAAAGATACTTTGATAAAATACAGTAAAAGAAGAATTGGAATGGGACAAAGTTAGTGAAGGAAGGCCTCCTAAAGAAGGTGAGTTTGGATATGGAAATAATAATCATGACAACAGCAACTATTTGCTGAACTCTAACTATGTACTAGGTCCCAGGTTAAACAGTTTACATATGTGGTCATAAAATATTTTGAAATAATCCAAATTGAGGGGTACTTCTTTCTACCCTCTAGCCCTTTTCTCATTCAAGTTAGAGTTTCCTTGTTTATGGTCTCAAGGAAGAAATGATACAATGTAAAGAAGAGCTCTTCTGGCTTTTGAGTTTCAAAAGTGAGGTCTTTGGGGAGGAAAGGTAATACCTTTGGTTTAAAGAAAAGATTTGAGAGCTTTGGCAGGCTAGGTTATTCAGAAAACATATTCCACTAAAAACAATTTAAAATGTTGAATAAGATATAAAGAGCATCTTCTTAAAAGCACTGAAAAGACAAGACAGTAAAGACTAGACCCAAGTGAAAGGAAAATAGGCACACAGTGAAGTTAGTGAGAAAGAAGTGGCTTTGCTCTAAGCCATCTGCCAATTCTAGCAAGAGCCATATGGGATTATGGAGGCCAAGGACCCATACAAGTTGGCAGTACGATAGGAGTTCCCATCTATAAAAAACTGGTATCTCAAAGGACCACATCCTCGGAGTAAATATAATCCAGAAGCACACTAGCTCTCACATAGATTTACAGTCAATGCTTTCCTCATCTGAATGGTTCAGAGAGTGTCAAAGTTTGAACTTGGTTTAAGGTGGTAAGGTCAGTAATCACCCCAGGGCCTGGCAGAAGCAAGCAACAAATGTTCCCTGGAAAAATGTTATCTCTTCCAAAGCCACAAGTTATTCCAACAACATCCAGCACATAGTTGAAAATAATTAGATACGCAAGAAAACTAGGAACCGTGAACAAGAGCCAACAGAAAATACACATAGCAGGAATAAACCCATAAGAAATTCAGAAACTGGAATTATCAGACACTTTATTTATAACAAATGCTTCTTATGTTTAATGAAATAGGAGATGAGTTTGAAAAGGCATGGAGCAAATGGGAAACTATAAAAAGCATCAGAACACAGTTTTCTAAAAAAGCAAATAGAACTTCTAGAAATGAATGAAAAATACAGAAGTGAAAGGAAAAACTTAATAAATGAATTTAACAATAGATGAAACACAGCTGAAGAGAAAACTGAATGTTAGGTTAGAAGTTACCCAGAGTGTAATACAGAAAGTTAAAAAATATGCAAAAATACGTATGAAAGAGAATGAGAGATGTGGAGGTTAAGTAGAAAAGCCTAAAACATATTTAAATAGAGTCTCAGAAGGAGAGTAGAGAGAGAATGGGGTAGAAATGCTATCTGAAGAGATTAGTTGATATTTTCTGGAACTGATAAACAATAACAATCCCTAGATTCGAAAAGCCTATGAATCCCCAGGAGGATAAGTGAAAGAAACCCACACATAGAAACATCATAGTGAACTGCAGAAAACCAAAGAGAAAAAAATTGAAAGTAACAGAAAAAAAGATCACTTTCAAAGAAATGACAGTCTAATAGCTGATTTCTCAGTAGATAATGGAAACCCAGAACTTAGTAGAGCATCTTCAGAGTGCTGAAAGAAAGTAACTTCCAACTTATAATTTTACACACAGAGAAAATTTATAAGGAAGACAAAAAATTTTATTTTATGACAAACAAAAACAGAGAGTTCACCTCAGTAAAGGAAATTTTCTAAAGAATATGCTTCAGAAAGAAAGTGATTCTACAAGTTAGATCTGAGAACTAAAAGGAATAAACAGCAAGGAAAGTGGTAAAAATGTAGATGAATCTAAATGAATCATAACTGCAAAAAAAAAAAAACACCTTAAGAATTATAATGTCCTGTGAGGTTAGAATTAAAATGCTGCCAACCATAACATACAAACCAGGTGTGGTGAAAATGGAGTATTTAAAGTATTTGAAAATCCTTGTGTTATCTGGGAAGAGGAAAAATTTTGATTAACTTTAGATTTTGATATTTTAATCATGCATGCTGCAATGTCTAGAAAAGGCCCTAAAAGAATAGAAACACAGTTAGTAAATAAAAGAAGGAAGAAATGAGAGAGAAAGAAACAACAGAACAGATGAGACAAATAGAAAGCACAAAAGATTTCAGAGAATAAATATGAAATAGCGTGAGCCTTCTTTAGCCCCAAGAGGATATGAAGATCTCTTGGTTTGGCAGGAAGAGAAGAGTTAGATGGGAAGCAAGAGTGAGCAGATGTGAGTCCCTGAGGAGGGGGAGCCTGCCCCTGCCTCCTCCCCCTGGCTGGTTTGTTTGGTAGCTGAGAGCAGAGGTGGCCTTTGCCTCAATTCTTGGGTAAAATCCAAAGTAAAAAGTGTTATGTGGTGTGTGTGGGGAGATAGGCCCTTAGATCACTTTACAGAGTTTCCCCAAACCCAGCATGGTAAGGGAGCAGCATCCCTTGGATCCTAGCATCCAAGAGAATGCAGGAGGAGACCAAGCCTTTGAAAGTCCCATGACATTTTGTGCGCCCAAGAGTGGAACAGAAGTGGAGAGAGAAAGAGAGGATGAGAATGAGGAACAGCACAATAGCAACCTGTATGGCCCATCAACTAAGCACCAGATGGTGTGATGAATGCCTCAGTGGATGCCAAGTTGGACAGATGATGACTGAGAACCAAATACCTACTCTCACGCCCCAACCTCAGCCTTGCACAAGTACTCAGGAACTTAGACACAACCCCAGGGGAGTTGAGGAGACCCTGAATTCACTGAGATTAAATTCCTCAGAAGGCAGGCTGTAACAGTATCAGGCACAAGTAATAGAAAACTCACTTTGACTTGGTTTAAACAAGATGGAGATTTATTGGTTCACCTAACAGGGCGTCCAGGGGCAGGCTGGTCTTCCAGAGCCACTTTGATCCAGTGGCTCTGATCTACTTTCCCTTGATTGTCTTAGCTCTGCTTTCCCCTCCAGTGCCAGCTTCAAGTTCTGAGGTGGGAGCAGCAGTTCTGGACTCCTTATCGATGCCCAGCAACATCCAGAGGAAAAGAGACAATCTTTTCCTGTACTTTTTTTTAAGAGAAGGAAACACCTTCCTAAAGCCCTCGGCAAACTTCTCTTTGTATCTCATTAGCCCAAAATGAACCACGTCCTCATTCCAGAGCCAGTCCCTGTCACCAGGGAAGCACATTTAAGACGAATCAGGGCTCATCCTTGACTGAGGTCACTTCTGCCAGTGGCATGGCTGCTACAAAATAAGGAGGAATGGAATGGGTATCGCAGAACGACCACAACTACAGCCCTCCCCTTTAGTTGCCCAATATTCACACACACCCTCTGTGCTACATTACACACAACTTCAGAAATGTCCATGCCTACCAAAATGCACTCATGCCCTTCTAAGAAAGATACCACCCAAACTTTATCCCATTATGTATCCAGGTGCAAACCCAGCATCTCTGGGGGATGTGCAGGCCACTCCATCAAGTCAGTTATGTGCACCTGGATTTAGGTGGGGGAGTGAGGTGATAGCTTCTTGTTATGTGCATTTGGAAAACTCTGAGCTTCCGCGTCCTTGGGTATTCAATGAGAATAATAATGGCTGCTATGCAGGCTGTGATACCGAGTTAAACTAAATAATGACAAAAATAAACCAATATGAGTTGTGTGTATTCATTTCTCCCCTGCTAATCATAATAAATGTGCTGCCTTTGCAGCTGATATGCCAAAATCCTGGAGCTCAAAGTGATGCACTTTAATTAGCAAAAGACCTGCTTTTTCCCCTGGGATTAACCCCCACCCCACCCCACCCGCAACTCCTTCTTGGAGTCTGTTCCATACACAGTCAGCTCTTCCGTGCTGGACTACAGTCCCACTGCCCTGCTGTCCTTTGCAGTTGCCACCCTCTCCATTGGCTGAGGCCCCCC
The DNA here is from genome assembly GCF_964341445.2 of Mesoplodon mirus. Taxonomy (NCBI): domain Eukaryota; kingdom Metazoa; phylum Chordata; class Mammalia; order Artiodactyla; family Ziphiidae; genus Mesoplodon; species Mesoplodon mirus. The sequence continues at coordinate 19,345,655 of NC_138984.1, read as the reverse complement.
CGCAGCTGTCCACCCCACTGCCTGTGCCATTTCCTTACTCCTCTGACCACAGACCTCTGTGGCTTCTGTCTCTCTCTTTGGCCAACAGAAATTTTCCATCTACTTCAGATCAGCTATTTCAAAATGGGTTCCCATAGTCGAAATTCTGGCCCCTAGTAATACCCTTCATTCCCTTGTATCAGAGCCATCTCCTTCCCAGAGTTTCAGGGTATGGAGTGCGGACTGAATTCTGGTCAGGTACAGCCTCACTTCCCACCTGGATTCACAGCATCCTCCAGCATCCCAGCCCTACTGCCCAGTACAGCCTCCTCTACCAGATTTCTTTCACACACAGTGACATTGCCTCCAGGCTCATTAGCTCGCTTGCTCTCCCCTAGACCTTCTTCCCAGTCTACCTTCTTCAGGAAGTCCCAGCCCACCAGCTGCACGTTTATTTATTTATTTTTTAAATTAAAAAAAATAATTTATTATTTATTTGGCTGTGGTGGCTCTTAATTGCAGCACACAGGATCTTCATTGTGGCATGTGGGATCTTTGGTTGCGGCACGTGGACTCAGTAGCTGTGGTGCGCAGGCTTCTCTCTAGTTGTGGTGTGCAGTCTCCAGAGCGCACGGGCTCAGTAGTTGTGACGCATGGGCTTAGTTGCCCCGTGGCATGTGGGATCTTAATCCCCTGCATTGGAAGGCGAATTCTTAACCACTGGACCACCAGGGAAAAGGTCAAGTTTTCTCCTGCAGAGCCCCTTGGTAGCATGCAGACTCCAGTGGACATCTGTCCTAAGCAGTCCTAGTTTACCTAGAGGCACAGAGGACATTTAAGGAGAGTCTGGGCCTCAACAGAATTTCTGCTCTGCCCAGCCAACAGTGTCACACTTCCTGCGTAATTTTCAGCAAATCACTTACATTTTTGAGCCTTGATTTCTACATCTCTAAGATGGCTAAAGCAGCGCTGAGAGGGAAATTTATAACGCTAAATACTTAAAAAGTGGGGAGGAGGAAGAGAGGAAAGATATTTTTAGCGATACAGAAAGATATTCAGGACACCTTGTTAAATGGGAAAAGCAAGATGCAGATGGTGTACATCGTATGTTAACTGCCTTTTATATAAGAAAGGGGACTGGAGTATACATTTTTATTTCTTGATTCTGCACAAAGAAACACTGGTAGGATACATGAAAAAATAAAAGTGGTTGCCCATGGGATTTGACAGGAGATGGGCTGGGGAACAGGGAGGTAAGAAAGTGGGGTACATGGGAACTAGGTGGGAGGAAGATTTCCATGCATATTTTGTAGTATTGCCCTGATTTTCTGAACCTTATAATGTGCTACCCATTCAAAAGAACAGAACAGTTTTGTTTTTTAAAATGTAAAGTGTAAAGATAAAAACAAACAAAATCATAATCTCCCCACCAGATAATCCCTGTTGACATTTAAAAAATAATAATATACAGACATTGTTAGAAAATTCCAAAGCAGTGTACAGAGGTATAAAATTGAAAAGTAAATCTCCATTTCCCATTGCCCCAAAGGTAGTGCCTGTTAAGAGTTTCTTGTGTTTCCTCCCAGAAATTTACCCGTTTATAGGATTTATCCCAGTGCACTGTTATTGTTCTTTCTTTTTCTTTTTTCTTTTTGGTTGCTCACACGGCTTACGGGATCTTAGTTGCCCCACCAATGACTGGTCCCACCCGCCCCTCCCTGCCGCACCCCTCAGCCCTGTCAGTGGAAGCACGGAGTCCTAACCACTGGACCGCCAGGGAATTCCCAGTTCTTATTTTCTTCATGAGCAGTATGTCTTGACTGCATCAGTACACGCAGAGATCTTATATTTTATGGTAGTATTTGCTGTAATATAAGTAATTATTTCCCCATTAACATTTATATTGTTTATAGCTTTTTTAAAAAACCCATTACCAGTGATATACTAGTGAGCTGTCTTATTTAAACATCTTAAAATTTTAATTTTTATAATTTGAACTTAGATGAGGTAAAAATGATGCATTTGAGTCTTCTGTAGAACATGATAGTTTTCCATGACGCTACCTTTCTTTTCCTCAAGTATTTAAAAATATTGGGGTGGGGGCACTGGTGGAGAGACAGAGAGAGACAGAGAGAGACTAATTGTCAACACCCACCCATTAATGAAGGCTCCTAAGGGAAAGCAGTGCTGGAATGCAGTGCTGCGTTTGAATACAGACCCACCGGTTGGTCTCTAATTGCTATGAGCCCAGAGAGATAAAGTGCCCTGCCCAGAGCCAGGCTGGGACACCGCTCGCCCTGCACCCACACAGCGCTTTCTCCTGAGCAGCCTGTCCCTCCAGTCAGTCCCTTGGTTCCCCCATCTCTGTTGGCAGCTGTCACTGTTCCTGTCCCACTGTGACTCTCTCCGCCCTTTCCTGGGTGGTCTGGAGGTTGCCTGGAATCTGCTCCTTAGGGTCTGGGGCCCTCTGCTGGCATTGAGGAGCCACCATAATTGTGAAAGCACCGCCCGACCTGTACTGAATTTAGAGCTCGTTCATTCCCACCCCCAAAGTCATATGGGGAAACTGAGGCAGCAAGTGGGGAAGCGACTTGATCAAGAACACAAGGCAAATAAGCTCCTCGGACCTGACCTTGGGGCTTCTGACCCTTCTTCCAGCACTGTTTCCAGCACGCGGTCGTTGGAAGGAGTGAAGGAGATGTAGGAGATGGCAGACTGGACGCCCAGGCTGGGAAGGTCCGGCTGCCACACAGATCCTCAGGAGCTCCCTGTCAGGCAGGGGAGCTCTGGATTGGAAGGACTGAATGTTGAGCTGGACTCTTCCGCTGCGGTACTCTAGGGCAGTGACCCTACTGCCCGTTCTGGGATGCCTCATTTCTCCCATCAGAGCATGGATGGGTTTAATAATGCCCTAGGCATGGGCTGTGCTTCCCCAAACACCATCGTTTGCAGCTTCCTTCACAGATTTTGCCATATCCATGCACCACTCAGACTATAATTTACTTACTATTTTTCTTTAAATTGTCTCTTTTTTTAATTGCGGTACGTGGGCCTCTCACTGTCGTGGCCTCTCACTGTCGTGGCCTCTCCCGTTGTGGAGCACAGGCTCCGGACGCACAGGCTCAGCGGCCATGGCTCACGGGCCCAGCCGGAGTGGCATGTGGGATCTTCCCGGACCGGGGCACGAACCCGTGTCCCCTGCATCGGCAGTCGGACTCTCAACTACTGCGCCACCAGGGAAGCCCCTAAATTGTCTCATTTTAAACTTATAAGTCTGAGTGAATGCATCACCTTCCCCTGGGTAATGACCCATAGATGCACCTGGTTCCCTAGGAATTGTCTTTTAGTCCTTGTTGTCTTCATTTAGGGCAAGAAGACTTGATCCTCACCCTGAATTCGTCATTTAAAAAAACAACCATTACTAGGGAATGAGAATCTGGTATCTTTCAGATACTGACCTTGCTCTGAGTCTTCACTATGTTATTTAATCCTCATTACAGCTCTGTAGGAATATCTATTATCCTCATGAGAGATCAAGGCATACACAGGCTAGTTATTTGCCCAAGGTCTCACAGCTGGGAAATAGTTGGCTGAATATGATTACACTCTACTTCTAAAACCAATTGATGTAAACTTGCTTGTCTTTTGAAATTAAAAGTAAAATGATGCAAAGTTAAGAGGTAATGACCAGGGCAGCGTCTGTGCTATGGAGGGACTCACTGTGCAGGCGGAAGGCATATGACAGACAGCAGACATGTGAGTACAGTAGGGTAGGCCATGTGTAATAGAGGCACGGGCAAAGTGCCACATCCCGGCATGTAGGAGTATAGGAAGATCAGACAAGGTGTGGGCTATAAGTCCCAGGGTTGGCGGTAGAGCGGGGAGATGGAGCGGGTAAGAGAAGCATTCCAGGCCCTGCTTTTCTGATGCCATGGCGAATGTCATTGACACTACTGGGTACTCTGTGGCCCCTTCTGATCACTTACAGTTCGTCCAGTAACATTCATCCATGGGAGACCTTCTTGATGGGGTGGCTCTGCCTGGGGCCTTCTCCTGGTGTGGTGCTGGGTCACTATGTGATAGGCAATCAGGGTGGGAGTAAGGGTGCATGTAGAAGCGCAAGCTGGACTCATAGTTCTACCGCTTGATGACTATGACCTTGGCCTCAGTTTCCTCATCTGCCAAATGTCCCATGGTTAACACAGAGATGTACCGTGTTTCCCCTTCCTGGAACAGCTTGCTGCCCATCTATGGGGAGTGGGGTCAGCAGCCTCCAGCTGTCAGCTCCTTGCGGGTCTGCTGCAGAGAAACCAATTTCCCCTTCTAGGGGCTGCCCACACGTCTGATGACTGAGTGAAGTAGGGGTGGAGTGGCCCAGCCATTTTAACCCAATGAGGGACACTCTGGTGGGCAAAATTCCCTCCAGAGCCCAAGGCTCCAGTGTCGATGGAGGCTTTGTGGAGATGGCATCGTAGTTGCATTTCTGCCTTTGCCCAGTGCTGCCTGCATCCCCTCTCTTTCACAGGGGCTGATCCCAGATAAACTCTTTGTACCCCAGACTCCATCTCAGCATCTGTTTCTGGGGAATCCAATCTGTGACATAGCCAAAATTTTACACACCCAGGACAAAGGAGGCATGCCGACAGTTTTGATGAAACGAGGCTGGTTGTGAATCCAAATGTGAGACTTGTCCAGCTCATCAGGACCTACCTTCTGGCCAGTCCAAGAGTCATTTTTGGAGGAGGCACTGAAGGCAGCAGGAAGATCAGGCAGCAGGGTTCGGTGATAGCCTCGCTGCGTGATCTGGCCCTTATAGAACCAGGGCAAATCATTTGAAGACATAAGGGCTGAGGGGCAATTGAAGGAGGCTTCTTGAGGGAGAATGGTGCTGACAAAGATGTCCGGTATTTCTGGCACTGCATCACCTTAGTTAGTAGCTCCACAGACATATATTAAACACATATCCCATGAGAGAGCTTGTGCTAGGAAGTGAAAAGTTTTGGACAAAAGCCTTGGGGAATTTCTATGACTCTGACCATCCCCAAGAGCTATTCCTCAGCCACATGAGCTCTGGACGTTTTCCTAATCAGTTCTCTCTTTATCTGATTTCTTTTCACTGAATAGCTGAAGACTCTATAATGAGAATGAGCTTCGGCCTTCCCTGGTGGAGCAGTGGTTGAGAGTCTGCCTGCTGATGCAGGGGACACAGGTTCGTGCCCCGGTCTGGGAAGATCCCACATGCCACGGAGTGGCTAGGCCTGTGAGCCATGGCCGCTGAGCCTGCGCGTCCGGAGCCTGTGCTCTGCAACGGGAGAGGCCACAACAGTGAGAGGCCCGCGTACCGCAAAAAAAAAAAAAAAAAAAAAAAAAAAAAGAATGAGCTTCAGCCAAAGAGTAAATAACTAAGCAAAGAACTCAAAATTCTTCTTCACCGTTGAATATCATCAACTACTTATAAGAGTTTAAATCCTCTTCTGATCCTTCCTGCTGCACCCACTGTTTCTACTGCATAGACTTTATTATGAAAATAACATTTTGGGTGCTCTTTTTGTCACTTGGCATTATTTTATAAAGACTGTTCTTTGTTTCAATACAATGAACGTATTTGTCATTTTAATGCCTGCCCAATATCTATTGTATGGTCAGATCATACTTGGTTTAACTACACCCTATTGCTAGCTAAGTACTGCATAAGCTTCTAGATCTTCACTGACATAGAAAAATGTATAATTACATTTGCATGCATAGAGTATGTTCTTTTTTTCCTCTTAGGTAACTTACACTGGGTATCACCCCGGAGGTAGAATCATGCAAGGTATATGATCAGTTTTGTCAGCATGCCCTCTGGAAAGCATGGTCAAATTTATGGTGCCACCAGCAATACACAAGGGTTTTCTCTACACCTCTGCCAGTTTTGAGTTTTACACCTTCTAAAATTTTGTTGTTAATTTAACAGGTTGATGTTCTTCTTGGTTCTAATTTTTATTTTTTTCATAATTCTTTTTTTTGTATTGGAGTATATTTGCTTTACAATGTTGTGTTAGTTTCTGCTGTACAATGAAGTGAATCAGCTATACCTATACATATATCCCCTCCCTCTTGGCTCTCCCTCCCAATCCCCCCCCATTCCCACCCCTCTAGGTCATCACAGAGCACCGAGCTGAGCTCCCCGTGCTATACAGCAGGTTCCCATTAGCTATCTATTTTACACATGGTAGTGTACATATGTCAATCCTAATTTTTAATTTTCATCTCTCTTATGGAGACCTTTCAGAAAGTATTTTTTTCTTAAGGAACAGTGTCCCATCTTGCCAGGAGATGGCGCTGTGACTCTGTGCTTAGGCTTCTTGAGACACCCCGTGCTGTTAGTGATGGGCTGTGTGGATGCACCAGGAGAGGGGATGTTAAGAAATCCTCTGGTCCCCTCTGGACCCCCAGTTTCCCACCTGAGTTCAGAAGACCTGGTTTTGTTGAGGAGATGACACCCCACCTGCTGAGTCTGCCTTGCCCCACCCCACAGAGTATCTATCACCCTCTTGAAGTTCAACAGAATCCAAGGTTATGAAGTGTCCACTGCAGGCCAGACATAGATCACACCCTCCCCCAAACTCACAAGCAAGTGGAGGAGAAAATCAACTCTAAATGCTGTACTTTCTATAAAATAGCTGCAAAGTGCTCTGAGTGATTGGGAATTGGAAAGATTGCCTCCAACTACAGGCATTTGGGACCTTGGAGGATATGGGCACTGAGCTGGGCCAGCTGGGGCAGGAGGCAACTGAGCAGAGTGTGGAGGGGTGGGAGTGGGGGCCAGGGATTGGGGGTCTGATCAAGAGCCACGGTGAGGGGCTTCCCTGGTGGCGCAGTGGTTGAGAGTCCGCCTGCCGATGCAGGGGACAAAGGTTCATGCCCTGGTCCGGGAAGATCCCACATGCTGCGGAGCGGCTGGGCCCGTGAGCCATGGCTGCTGAGCCTGTGCGTCCGGAGCCTGTGCTGCACAACGGGAGAGGCCACAACAGTGAGATGCCCGCATACCACAAAAAAAAAAAAAAAAAAAAAAAAAGAGCCACTGTGAGCCTGGAGCTCTGGTGGAGACCACCAGGAAGATGAGGCTGTGGAGACCCCCAAAGAGCCGAACTGTGGTGGGGCCTGAATGCCACGTCAAGAAGCATGGACTTGGTTTTGTAAGAGGTGTGCTCATGGAAGTGTCACAGCAAGAAAATGGTGGGGTCGTCCTCGTGCTTTGGCAAAAGTAGCCTGAGGTCTAGATGATTCGGTGGTTTTCCTCATGTGTTCTGTGGACACATCCTCCTCTCATCTGACTGATTCTCAGAAGTGGTTGATATGATCGCCCACTGCCCATGCTCTCTTTCCTTGGCTTCTGTGAAAGCACAACGCTCCTTTCCTCCTCCTGCCTCTGTGGCTCCTCCTCAGTCTCCTTTGCAGCTTCTTCCCCTTCATCCAGCCATGAAACATGACTTCATGAAGGCTGCTCTCACTCTGCACTCTCCCCTGGGCGATCTCGGCCTGCTCTCGGCTTAATTACACCCTAACCCAGGATGACTCAGCCCCGGCCTCCCCTCTGAGCTCCAGACCCATACATCCAACTGCCTCCTCGACAGTTCCTTATGAATGTTTCGAAAGCATCTTTAATTCACGTCCCAAATTCCCCCACTGAACCTTGCCTAATGCTGGTTCTCTTCCGGCATTCCTTGACTGAGTGGACACACCACCATTCATCCTGTTGGGCCAGTTAAAATCCCAGAGGCATCTTTCCAACCTCTCCACAAGTCCATTGACCCTGCTTCCTCCACAGTGGCCAGTGCTGTCTGCTTCTTTCCTCACCTCTGCCATTGACGCAGGTGGAAGCTACAGAGGCTTTTCCGGGCCACTTAGAGCCACTGCAGAGTCTTCTAACTGATCTTCCTCCTTCCACTATGGCCCCTCTCCTACCTCCTCTTCACACTGTGGCCAGAGTCATCTTTTCGAAATGTAGACGCGACCATGTCACTCACTGCCCCAGTGAAATCTCCACTGCTTCCTATTGCTTTTTAAAAAAACATTTTGTTAAGATAACATAGAAAAGAACATAGAACAAATGTACAATTGAACACTCTTGAAAGCAACTGCCATGAAAGGAGGCAGCGTCTTGCCAGCCATCCCACTCCATGTGCCCTCAGAAGAGAACAGCCCCCTTCCCCCACCCTCCTGCCTTCTCCAGGTCCCTGTAGGGCTTTCACAAGGCTGTTCCCTCTGCTGGAAATGCTCTTCCCTCCCTGTATCTCCCAGTTAACCCCAACTTATTTTTGTGTCTCACTTGGAGGGTTCCCTCCTCAGAGGGGCTTTCTCCACCTTCCCTGACTTGATCAACCCTCCTGCTTGAGCCTCTTGCTGTGTGCTCCCTTCTCCCCTGCAGCACAGGTCAAGTTGTGGTTTTTCCACTTGTCTGTGAGGTGATATGATTAATGACCATCAGCTCCACGAGGGTGAGGGTTATATTTGCTTTTGCTCACCATTGTCTCTCCGCTGTCTAGCTGGGTGCCTGGCACATAGTATGTGTTTGATTAAAAAATTGCTGACTGCTGTCCAGGGAGAGATAGCCAGCAGACACCAACACAATTAGGGGAGAGTCTGGGTCTGGAGACCTGGATGGAGGAGGCCTGATTCCCTGAGAGGTGAGGGCTGAAACAGTGGGGATAGGTGGTGTGACCTGGAGAAGAATGATGCAGTGAGAAGAGGACGGGGACTTGTCTCTAGAACTCCCGAGGCCATACCAGTGTTCTTCCAATGCAGGAGCCACGCCTGGATGGAGATGGCTGGAGAGGCTCCTGGGCCCAACCTCTCCCGCTAGGGGCCACTGGGGCTGAGCTAAGTGGAAACAAATGTTCCCTGGCTTCCCCCCAGCCCAGTCGTGGTGGACGAGCAGTAGCCTCTCCTTCTCAGCCCCTGCTCCCCCCTCCCCCTCTTTCCAGCTCCCCTGGGTTCTTTTTCCCTTTGACTGATGGGGTGATGGGAAGGCTGGGTGCGTGGATAGGGTTGAGAGATGTGGAAGATGTGAGGCCGGTGGGCTCTGTGGGAAACAAGGTCCTGGGGTGGGGGGTTCCCTTGGATAAAGACCCAGAGGGAGTCTCAGGAAAACCTGACCTGCAAGACAGGGAAAGACTGGTTAAAGCTGAGAACCAGGCATTTGAATTCCCACTCCGGGCTGGAAAGGCACATTCTCATGATTTCAGGTGGGCTGCGAAAAGCTGGAGTAAAGCATCTGGGATTCAGAAGGGTGAGGAAAGTGATTCTCTCTTTTTTCTCTTTTTTCTTCCCTCTGTCTCTCTAGAGGGCTGGCCTTTCCTCTCTCTGTTCTCCTGGGACCCAGAGACCTAGCTCCCTGAGGAATTCTCAAGTCCAGTCACCACCCTGAAGGAATGAGAGTTAGGTCCCATTGCTGGGGAAGGAGGGAGGGAGGATAGTAGGGAGGGACAGAGAGAGGGAGGTGATTGGGAGGGGAAGGGTCACAGGCCCAAATTCCTGGGCTCCTGCAGCTTCAGTCATTCTGAGAAACAAAGAAACAGAGAAAGTGATTTAGAGACAGACACAAATAGAGACCAAATTATGGAGATGGGAGAGACGTGAAAAGACACACAGAAAGACAGTGAGAGAGAGAATCCGACAGACAGAGGGCTCTGCTTTCCCCTGCAGCGATTCTGATGTTATCTGTCTCCAGCTGCCTCTCTCCCTCTCCACAGTCCCCACCTCTGCCCCTCCTTCCTCTCCAACCCCACAGCCAGACACCCCTGTCTCTCCTTCCCCACCTCTCTTTTGCGACAAGGCCTAGACCTAAGGCAGAGAGATGGGGAAAGAGGTGGAGGGGGCCCAGAGGACAGAGAGAGAGGGATCAGAGTGGCACCACCCCATTCATGCTGCAGAGGTGGTGTGTGTGTGTGCATTTGTGTGTGCATGTGGTCTCCAGGGAAGCAGGCGTGTGTCTCAGCCTGAGCCAGCCCACCTGTGTGTCCATCCATACCTGTGGGTGAAAGTTACCCAGCATTGTCTAGGAGAGGTGAGGGAGTCCTGTGGTTTCTGTGGGGTATCTGGAAGCCTGTGCCCAGCTGTGGGTGTGTATGAGTGTGCATGCGTGTGCATGCATCTTGATCTGTCTTTGTGTGCCTCTGGCTCCATCTCCTAGTTTCCCAGCCCTGCTCCGTGGAGGGTCTTCTAAAGTGACAGTGATGGACTGAAGCCTCAGGAACATCTGAACTCATCTCTCTGAAGGCTTGAGGGCTTAAGGGCAGAAGTCATGGCTCTAGCTCTGACCAGAGGCCAGCCAACCCCTCGATGAGGTGCAGAGAAGGCAGAAGGCAGTGGGCAGAGGAGAGGTTGCCCTTGGAACAGGGGCCCTGGGAATTGGGACTTCAGGAGGTCTGCCCATCACAGACTGCAGCCCACCCCTCCCCCTGCCCCAGTGCTTCTGCAGGCACTACTGGGCCGGCTGACTCTGGAATGGGATTCAGGGGTGCATTGGTGGGGGGAGCAGGAGGGCTTGGGGAGTCCAGAGATGGCCAAATATTCTACAAGGTCTGGCCAGAGAGAGTACTGCCGGAGGGGTGGGGCCTTCTGCGTGTGTTTGTAGGAAAGGTGGGGGGTGGGGGCAGAAAGGCTGCCTGCGGGGGAGAAGGCTTCTTGGCAAACGCCCCAGTTTCCTGAGCTGATCCCTGCTCCCTGCCACTGCTCCCAATTCTGTTGTTTCAATAACATCATTTTTATCCACCCCACAGAGAGACCGTGTCTTTGGAGGGGGAGGGGAGGGGCAGGGCTAGGGCATGAGGGGGTGGTAATGGAGAGAGGCTGGGGTCTGGAGGCAGCAAGGACTAGATTTGGGGCGATCCCTCCTCAGGCAGAGGCAGGGCGGTCCCAGAGCCCTGGTCCCCTGATGACAAAGACAAATACATTAAAATTCTTGCCTCGGAGAAGAATGCAGGATAGGGAGAGCATTTCATAATCTGCAATAACAGTAGCAGGGTGGGGGCGGGGGGCCGGGGGGCAGGGGGTTCAGAACCCCGGCAGTGGTCCCCAGGGGGTTGGTCGTTGGCCACCTGCAGCCTCCAGGGACCCCCAGAGCCCTCCAGCCGCCTGTTCAGCACCATCTGGCCTGAGTGTGTGCCCAACCTGGGCATGTCATTGAATGTGCAGGGTCTGGAGTTGGCATTGCCCTGCAGCAACAGCAACTGTGTGTAAAATTAAGAGGTGCAGGGGCTGTGTATGGCATCTGGATGCTCTTAAGGGCTAAAATGGGAGGGGCTGCACTTGGGCCATGCCCCCCTGGCTATCTCCCTCAGCCACTAGCCCCCTTCTCTAGAACGTTCCAGCACTCTGACCAGAACTCTCAGTACCCAGTACAAGGAATTAGGCTGACTCAACCTGGACACCAGGGCCCTGGGGTGGGGCTCCCAGCAAAGCCAGGGGCTTCCCTATGTGCCTAGGCCAATGTTTCTCCGTTTCCTTTCTCTTCTCCACTTGCTCATCCTTCCCTTCCCAGATCTGCCTCCTCCCCTGGGATAGGCATCTGTGGTCTTTTATTGCATCCCCAGCCCATCTTGATCCACTTGTGCCCGCACTCGGAATCTTGCCTTCTCTCTGCTCACCGGGGTGTTTCTCTTATTTCTTTTGGCAGTGGCCTCATTCCCCAAGTTCAGGTGCTCCCCCACCCCATTCCAGAAGACCAGGAGCTTTCTTCTAGGGCCTGAAGTTTCTGCCACACGGGCTTGAGGTCCTCTGTCTGTCCTCTCCACCCAGGAGCACCCTTACAGCTTGATGGCTGCTCTGGATAGTGGTGGTAGGGAGACTGGCCTTTGCTGTGGAATGTCCTGCACCACCTGTCCCTCGGCATCCCTGGGGCACACGGGGCCAGAGGGAGGAGCAGGGACTACAGCTCCCCGCCAGCCCGCTTGGTGTGATGAATGGAGCTGTCCTTCCTCCCCACGGGGGCCTTTGATCTCCCCCCCCCGTGGGGAGGGGGCCAGGGGCATCAAAGACATTTTTGTGGCATTAGAGAATCAGATAAACGCCATCTCACCTGCAGCTGGCCCTCCCACCCGCTCTGGCCCCGGCCAAGTTGGGGGGAGCGGCCTGAAGCAGGGACCCACGGACCCACGAGGCCCGGCTGCAGCGAGTTCTGACCCTTCACTCTCTTGGAAGTCTGCAAGCTCCACTCTGTCGCTCGCCTACACGTGCGAGCGGTGGATCGCAGGCCATAAAGAGGTTCTCTTGCTGTCTCCTCTCCCCTCCGCACCTCCTCCCCTGAACTCGGGCCTGATGAGGCGGGGGCTGGGGAGGAGAGTGGAGGCCTAGCGCTTCCTCCCGTGCTCAGGGAAAGGCTGAAAGAGGGGCGTGCGGCGCGGAGGCCGGGTCCGGTGAGAGGTGACCCCTCCGGAGTGTGCCCATCGGGCCGTCGAGTTCGACACCCCTACCCGGAGCACCCAGCGCCCGGGGCCAACTTCCTCTCCTGGCCCCCGCTCCAGCATCCCACTCCGCACCGCCCCCCAACCCAAACTCCCTCATTCCTGGGAAGTTTTCTCTCTTTACAGTCAACAAACCTGTCAAACGTCTCCCTTCCAGCCCGTCCCCCATTCCTCAGCTCCTTTTCCTTCCCCCGCTAACCCTTCTCCACCCTTCTTCCCCGCCCCTCCTTGCCCCCGACTCCGGGCGGCGGCCGGGGGCTCCCAGGCGGTGAGAGGCGAGGTGAGGGGGCGAGGCGGGCGGGTCCCCCAGCCACGAGCGCGCTCGGGCCCCGCCCCGGGACCTCGCTCCCGCCCTCCGCTGAGCTCCGCGCCCGCCGCCCCGGGGCGCTCGGCTCCATCCCGAGAGTCCCGCCGCCTGACTGTCGCAACTGCCATCCCCGCGGCCCCCCTGCCCCCCGCCCCCGCCCCGGACCCGCTCCCCTCCCACCCCCACCCCCACCCCCGGCTCTGATTTCTTCTCCCGAGCGAGCTCGGCAGGAGACACAGGCGCTGGCTGCCCCGTCCGCTCTCCGCCTCCGCCGCGCCCTCCTCGCCCGGGATGGGCCCCCCCGCCGCCGCCGCCGCCGCCGCCGCCGCCGCCGCCGGAGCCATCGCCTCCCGGCCGCCGCCGCCGTCGCCGCGCTCGCCCTGAAGCCCGGGCCCCCGCGCGCACCGGCTGGCCCCGTAGCCTCGTCCCCTGGCCGCCCCGGCCCGCGGAGAGCTGTCACGATGCAGCCGCCCGCGCCCTCCCGCCTGAGGCTGCTGTTCCTGCTGCTCCTGTGTCCGGCGCACGTCGGCGGACTGTGGTGGTGAGTACTGCGTCTGACTGTCCCCGCGGGGCTCCTGGAGCTCGAAGGTGGGGACCTCGGGACCGATAGTGGGGCTCTGAATTGCGCTCCTGCCGCCTCCGGGCTCTACCTGTGCGCAGAGCCCAGCCGCCGGGCAGCTGGAGACGTGAGGGGGAGGTGCGTGCCGCTCCTGCCAGCCTCCTCCAGGGGCACTTCTGAACTGCCACTTAGATGTGCCCGCACACCCCCGCTCCCCCCTTACATTCTACTGTATTTCCTTCTCCTGTGTCCCACCCCAGGTTATGCACCCAATCCAGGTCACCAAGGAATTGGGAGATGGGTAGGAAAGACATCGGGGAGACGGGCAAGATCTGTAGTCTGAGATCCGAATAAAAGAGCCTGTGAGGAGGGCTTTGGATTTAGGGGAGGGGGGCTGGATTTGGGGAAAAGAGGGGAACAAGGTGGGAAGCCACAGGCAGGAAGACTCAAACAGCTGCCTCTTCCCCTCCCTGCTTTGCCCACAAACCCACCAGCTTCTGTCTGGACTCCTCCAGAGTGGGCGGTAGGGGCGGGAAAGGGAGTGTAAAGGGGAAACCGAGTCAGAACCTTAGCTTTCTCTACTTCCTCCTCCCCGACCAAAGAGGAGGAAAGGCAGGAAGGGACCCAAGCCTATGCCCTTCCATATGTAGGGGTCATGGGTGAAAAAACGTGCAGCTCGGGACGTACTGTGGAACCGTGGAGGGTCCTGGAGGGAGGGAGGGAGGCCTGGCCAGCCAAGGGTTGGGGACGTCTTCCCAGACATAGCCTCTCGACTTGGCCCTAGCTAGAGCAGACGCCTAGGCAGCTAAGGTTGAGGGAACTTTGAGTCTTGGGAGGTGGACAGAGGCTGGGGAGGTGGGTGCCCGGCCGGGACCGCTCAGAGATCCGGATCCCGTAGACTTTTTTTTCCTTCTCAGTCTCAGGAGCAGCAAAGACCCGCCCGGAATAGTTGTGTTTAGAAAGGAGGGACTTGGACAATACCGCTGGTGCATCAGCCAATCGTAAGAAGGCAAGGTCTTATCTATTTGCATATCACCATGTCACTGGCTGGATTCTCTACCCTCCACTCCTCTCCCACCCCGGGATTTGGAAGAAGGGGTGGGGCAGGCAGATCCCTCTCTTCTAGGAAGATAGCTGGATGCCCACACAGGGAGCTGCTGGCCACCATCCCACTTCCATGTTGTGGGAGAGAAGTCCCTCAGGGTGTCGCTGAGGGGACAAACTGAGGACGACCTAGGTCCTGGCTAGGGAACATGCGTCCTTTGATCCTGACTTAGAATAATGCAGTAGCAGCTTTGAAATAGACAGACCTGAGATCTAATCTCCCCCATTTGTTAAGTCTGTGACTTTGGACAAGCCACTTCTCCCTGCTCCCAGATGTCTCAACTGTAGAATAGGGAGTCAGTCCCCCTAGCTGGCAGGCTCCATAGGAGGATTATGTGGGATGACCTGCAACATAATTGGACATTAGGAGGTGCTCCTAAATGTAAGTCTCCTCCTCAACACCCCAGGTTCTGGCCAGAGTCCCCATGGGTGAAAAGGGGGATTAATTTAAATGTTAAATCCAGGGTCCCCAGCAAAATTTTATAAAGGGATCTCTATCTCTTGTTCCCCGTGCACACCTTTCCTAACTTTGCCCTTCCTCAAGGTATGGGGACAGGGGTCTCTCCCCGATGGCTGTTGCCTTCCCTTCCCCCTGCCCCATTTGTCCCAATTTTCTCATCCTTCCAGTTAAAAATACCACTTCCTCCATGAAGCTGTCTCTCTGTCTTCCCTCCCTTGCCTTCTCTGTGCTCCCACTGCACTCCATGCATTGGGCAACTATTGCCAGTTATGCATTTCACTGACAACCATCTCCTCTTGGGTCTCTTTTCCCTGCTCCTGGAAGGCCAAGCGTTTGTCTTTAGGGCCCTGAAGACTGAAGGTGCTGGGGACAGTTTTATGGAGTGTTGCTGAGTTCATCTTTCTGGGGTTTGTATCCATGGGGGTTCCTTTGTTTAGGAAGGGCTGTTGGGTGGGAGCCACACCAGAGGGAGAGAGACTTGGTCCCTTGGAGACTGACCCTGAAGCTGGAAAGCAGGGAGTGGGGGAGGAGGTGAGGAAGGCAGGTGTGGGAGAACACAGAGGCCTTCATGGCCACAGCTGCAGGGCGAGCCGGGTGAAGAGTGAGGGGTTGGGATGATAAGGTGTCTGGCGAATGCCTCACTCAGATGCTTCTGAGAGGCTCCTGTCATTCCTTGCCCCCCACCCTGGAGGCTTCACCATAAGTAAGAGCTTCTTCAGGCCAGGAGATTCTAGGCCGCTCCCTGATGTCTAGGACTGGTTTGCTGGACCTCTTCTCTCTGCTTCTCAGAGAAGCCAGGCCAGAGCTCTAGCGGTGGACAGGAAAGCAGCTGGCCTCACAGCAGCCCACTGAAGTCCAGGCTGACATTCTAGCAGCAGCCAGGCTGGGAGGAGACAGGACCCCAGGAACTCTGAGCGACTGGACTGTCCCGGTTAGGAAAGGAGGGTCCTGGAGGAGAGCGGCCCAGGCCCTGGAATAGGCTCAGGGACCCGGCTCCAGGTCCCGGAGAAGTTTCCCTTCCACTTTCTTTCCCCCTCCCCCAACTTCTCCGATGCAATGCATGCTTTCTAAACTCTGCCTCTGGCCTCTGTCTGTCTCTCTCCCATCTGTAACCATATCTTTGTGAATTGCAGAATCCCAGATTCCAGGACACTGGCCAGGCTCTCCTGAGGTCATCTTGTCCAGCTTACTGCCTCCAGGCCATCCAGCCTATGCTCTGGCCCTGACAGATCCCGTTCTGGTCACCAGCTCCCACCTCTCCTATCCTGCTCCCTGCCCCCCTTCCATCCTCCCCCAGGAAGTTCTTCTCAATGTCTGACCCATCCTTATTTATACCTCCAATCAGTGGATGTAGAAAATAGCTCACTCTCACAGAATAGCCAGATCAATCTCCCTTCTTCTCCCTTCCTCTTTCCTCTTTCTGTTTTATAGTTTCTATGAAGGAAACTAACCCTCCCCTTGTTCCACTAGGAAAAGCACCACTCAGTCTCACTCCCTTCCCCCATCTCATCTTGCCTCCCTTCCCTATGGAAACAGGAACAGACGCCTAGGACAGCCTCACCTCTGGTCCCTCGGGGAAGCAGGGAAAGGACCCAGGCTTCTTCCCGACACCCCGGTTTTCCAGTTGTGACCCCCCCCAACCCTTTCCCATCCCCTCCTCCTCTGGGGCCCCTGACCCTTCATGGGCACTCCTGTGACTGGCCCCCACAGGCTCAGGATGGGGCGGGGGTGGGGTGGCCGTCCAGCACCCTCTCCAGGCCTCCCGCCTTGGCAGCTTCCCCTGGAGGGAGACAATGGGGCTGTGAGCAGAAAAGGGCAGGGGCAAAAGGAGGCTGGCTCGATCCAGGCCAGAGCGTGCCCTGAGCCCACCAGAGTCCTGGCACTGTGACATTTCCTGCAGGGTGCAGCCCCCTCCTGCCCCGTTCTCATCAGAAGCCAGGAGTTGGCGGGGGGAGGTCAGTGGGAGGCTTGATCACCAGGGCCCAGTGAGGGGGATTCCAGAGTGTGTACTTTGATGGAGAAATCCAGCTGTGGAGGGGACGAGGCGAGGGTGGGGCCAGGCCTCGGTCAGGCTGGCAGGAGGGCACCCAGCCAGCCAGAGCAGGAGGCTCTGGGGAACGCAGAAGCCGGCCCCTGGGGGCTGGAGAGGGCGCCCTCTAGCCTGCACCTTCCTTCCTGCAGGGGGCGGGGGGGGGGGGATGAGATCTTGGGTACTTCCCCTGGACTGCCTGAGGAAGAGCTCAGGGAGGGAAAGGTCACTGGGAGGGTTCTTCACCCGCTTTCCACCTGGCCTCTTTGGCTGGTTTCTCCAGCTCGGAGCCCTCTGTTTAATCCAGAAATTAGATCTAGAAAGGACTTAGAGATCATCTGGTCCAATCTTCTCACTTACAGGGAGAACTCTAGCCAAAGCTCAGGGACAGGAGGTGACTTGCCCAAGGCCCCCCAGAATGCAAGTCGCTGAGGGTTGGGACCGGGAGCCCACCTCCTGCTGAGTACCGCACCCTTGTGTGCTGTGGGGCTCAGGAAAGGGGTACAGGGTCTTCCACGGGCCCCTTCTGCTCCCCCATCCCCACCCTCACACAGTGCTCCCCACCTCAGCGTGGGAGAACAGAAGGCACATGACGGATGCTCACCAGGATATCCAGCGGATGGTCACTGTGTCCATGCCTTTGCCTCCCACAGCCCTGACCAATGGGAAGCCCTCTTCTGCCATGAAGTCATTCAGGGCAGGGAAAGCCCCTGCCTCTTCTGAGAGCAATGAGGAGGAGAGAAGTGTGAGGAGGTGGGAAGAGCAGCACCCAGCACGGGGCAGAGAGAAGCAGACTGGGCTGGGGTGGTGGGGGGCCGTGGGGAGGCAGGGGTTAATGGAGCTGGGGCATCACGGGCTTTGATGTGGTGGTCGGGGAGGGGGAGCAGTAATTACCGAGTTAGACAGAGCAGGACAGGACAGGCGGGCTGGGCACAGGCCCGGGCCCAGCTGCCTCGGCAGCCGTCAGGCAACATTTTTCTGCCCCTTCTCCACCACCCACCTCCCCCACCCCTGTGCAGCCCCCGCCCACGGCCCCAGGGCTCAGGGCTCCCTCTGCTGGCTCTTGGGAGTGAGGGTCGGACTAAGGAGTGTGGGGAACTAGCGGGGGGCTGGCTGTGAGACCCTTCAGAGGAGCAGGCATGAGAAGGATCTGTGTGATCCTCTCGGCCTCAAGAATCCACCGACCGAGGAACGCTCGATGGGGAAGGGAGGGGTCCTGGAGGGTGCTCCTGGTCCACGGGCTGGGCTGACAGGGGAGGAGGAGACACTGGGATCCAGGCTAAGTTAGGGCAGAGAGCTGGAGAAAAGCATGTTCTCAGGAATTCACAAACGCTGCCTGATTGCTGTGCGCTGTGCAGGCCCAGGAGATGATTAAGGGTGTGAATGGGAAGACAAAACACTTGTGGAAGTCCACTCTCTGGGCAGGCTCTTTTCACATGTAACCTGGGAAGTAGGCAGGTATCATTTATTTCCATTTTACAGTTGAGGACACTGAGGCTCTGAAGGTTAAGTCTCATCATCCGTTCAACCAATGATAAGTGCCAGCTTCCCTTGCTAGGGACTTGCCAACATCATAGAACCAGCAAATGGCAGAGCCCAGATCCAAACCCAAGTCCGATGGATCTTTAGACCCCTGAGTGTGTTCTGCTAATGACGTTTACTTCTTCCTGAGGGCCTTGTCTCGAATGAGTTCATATCTAATTGGAGAGAGAAGACAAGAAAACATGACAAAATAATTATGCCCCTCGCAGCATAACAAGCACCCCCCAAATGAGTGACACTTGGAGTGATGCAAGTTGGGGAGGTCAGTGAGGGCTGGGGCCCAGGGGAGGCTCCTTAGAGCAGGTGGGATCTGTGGTGAGTTTGGAGAGATGCTGGGTGAGATTTTGATGACTTAGGGGTGGCGAGGGGAGGCTCTGAGTTAGCCAACCCTGCTCAGAGTAAGGGCTATGTGGAGGATGGCATGCGAGGCCACACGAAGTATCCGAAGACCTCAGGTGGCCGTTTCCTCCAGTCCCTTTGGGGTTTTTTTTGCGGTACGTGGGCCTCTCACTGTTGTGGCCTCTCCCGTTGCGGAGCACAGGCTCCGGACGCGCAGGCTCAGCGGCCATGGTTCACGGGCCCAGCCGCTCCACGGCATGTGGGATCTTCCCAGACCAGGGCGCGAACCCGCGTCCCCCGCATCGGCAGGCATATTCTCAACCACTGCGCCACCAGGGAAGCCCCCTTTGGTTTTTAAAATATTCACCTAAATTTCTTGCAGCGGGGATCCCTCCACTGAGTGGCCAGGGTCAGTCACCTCTCTTCTCATCTTGCTCACCTGTACAATAAGGGTGAAGTGGGTGGAGCTGGACTAGAGTATCTCTGACATTCTCTTCCACCCTCTGAATCCAGGGATGGAAAGGTAAGTTAGGCCAGAAACCCGGGCCTCCAAGGCTTAGATCTACAGATGTTGTCAGTAGGAACTGGCTGGCTCCTGATGCCACCTCACTTGGCTATTTATTCTGCCAACCAAGGTCCCTGGGAGGGAGATCTTGGCACAGGCCATGCCAGCTAGAATGGCCAAACCCAGGCTTGTCCCATCTTGTCTACATACTGATTTCTTTTAGGGTTAGTCTTGTTTTTTCCATGCTGGAGTGGCTATTTGTTTAGGATCTCAGATCCTACATGTTATATAGTATATATTTCCTACCACCACTGTGCTCCAGCCACCGCCCCCACTCCAAACACGCAGATGCTCCCAAACGGGCACATCCTCTCTGGGCTGATCTCAGACCAATGCTAACTCAGAGGCCCCAACAGCAGAGTTCATTCCCTAAGGAAGCAGAAGGGAAGAAAGGAGGGTAAAGGAAGAAGGGAGATGGGGGAATTCTTTCTTGATGCTGTTAAAGATGGTGTTAAAGTTAGAGGGGGATATTCAAGCCTCTCTTGCCAACTCCTCATTTTTCTGAAGCCCAGAGAGGGAACTGATTTGCCCAGAGTGGCTCAGCTCACCCAGAGCTGACAGAGACCAGGGTACAAAAGCGGGGCCTGTTGTTTTGCCCGATGCTCCTCTGTCAGTCCCCTTCGGAGTTTCCTTTCCTGTGACTTGAAGATGGGAGTGAGGACAGGAGGGCAGGGAGCAAGCTAGTCCCTTGGGATTCTAGCCACTACTATTGCCCATCCCTCCTCCTGACTGGCTTGTAAACAAGTCTGGTTCCCAGGCAGCCAGCCAGCCTGGGGAGCCAGACCCGGACCAGAAACTGACTCTGGGGCAGCCCCTCAACACTGTGAAGGGCCAGCCAGCCCCACTTCCTGGAGGGCCCTGCCCCTCATGCTCCTCTTTATTCCTCTCCTATCTCAAGCTCCTGGGAAAAAGACAAGGTCAAGAGGTTTTTCCCTTTCTTGCCTGCATACCCACACCGTCTCCTACTTTCCTAGTGCAGGAGGAGGGAGAGGAGAGGGATAGGGCAGAGTAACCTTGGGAAGATAAGGCCAGTCAGCCTTGGGAAAGCAGGGAGTTAGCGGAGGGCAGGATTGGGGAGGGGGGAGTGGGGAACTTAGCAGCATGGGGGCGGGGTGGGGGAAGATGGGTTTGCAGGGCCCCAGACTCCCAGGTGGAGCTCTGGACATGCAGGTGGCAGAAGAGGAGCTGGACAGCTGTGGACAGGCCCGCTTCCCTGCCTCTGAATGCAGCTGGGGAAAAAGAAAATGTTTCAGGAAGCTAATTAGGAGTCATGAAACCACATGTGGACAGGGGCCTGGGCTCAAGTGAGGAGCTTCTCCTTAGATGGCTCATTCATTCATTCAAAAACATGTATTAGGGCTTCCCTGGTGGCGCCGTGGTTGAGAGTCCGCCTGCCGATGCAGGGGACGCGGGTTCGCACCCCAGTCCGGGAAGATCCCACATGCCACGGAGCAGCTGGGCCCGTGAGCCATGGTCGCTGAGCCTGCGCGTCCGGAGCCTGTGCTCCGCAACGGGAGAGCCCACAACAGTGAGAGGCCCGTGTACCGCAAAAAAAAAAAAAAAAAAATGCATTAAATGGTATTCATTGTAGTATTATAGTAATTGTTCATAATATGCAATTTTTCATTAAAAATGGGAGGGGGGAATACAAATTAAGTAGCTAAAAATCTCCCATGGGAGACAAAAGAAAATGAGAGTCCTAACTCTCAAGGTGCTCGCTCCATAGTCTTATCTGCCGACCTCGTACAACCATGCTGGAAGCTGCCCCCCAATCCTTTTTGTAATGAAGTGGGATAAGTAGGTGGAAGGGGGAAGGAGAGAGAGAGAGACAGACAGACAGACAGGTAAGGACAGGGTTCGGGCTGGACTTTCCCAGGCTACAGTTGGAACGCAGCGATGAGCAGGTCCTAAGCATGGAGGGAGGAAGGTCTGGACTATAAGTCTGTCCACTGAGGAGAGAACCTTGGCTCCTGGACTACTTGGGTAGGGGTGATGACAATAACCTGGTAGCATGGTGGTGTGTGTGTGTCACACGGGGTGGTAGGAGATCTTAAAGGACTGAGCTTACACATCTTCCCGCAACCACAGCTTCAAACATCTCACTCCTCAGTGTTGAGAAGTTCTAGCTTAAGACCTAAATTCCTCCTGCTGCTATGTAAGCCCATTACATCTCCTTGCTCTGGGGCCAGAACGTGCCTGGTCAGCACGTACCTACAGAGCAAATGGGGACAGTGGGGCGGATGCACACGAAGGCTAAGCTGAAAAGTAGGCCATCTTGACCTTTGGCACCTATCCACCAGCATTTTCCTCTGCATTTTCTATCTCTTGGTGCCGCTTCTCCCCACCCAAAATTTTATTCTGCCCTCTGCTAAAGGATTTTTGAGCGGTTTTAAATTACCCTCAGCCCCCAAGTGCTCAAATAAGAGCAATCCAGTTAAAGTGGTTCCACCCAGGTGTCAGTACCTAGCCAGTATAGACTTCAGGGGTATGGTGTATGGCAACCAAATGACAGCGCTCTCCTCAGAAGGAACGAAGGCTGAGAACAGAGGGATTTCTGAAAGCGTGTGGAACTTCTCAGAAGGTCTTTACCCACCAAGCCAAACAGCATCGCCTTCCCCAATCAGTTACGTTACCCCCATGCACAGGGCTTGGCTTGCTGCCATCCTGCTCTGAAAAGGTCACAGACCCTGGAGCAGGAGAAGGGTCAGTGTCATTTACTTTACAACAATGCTTCAGAGACTCAGTCCCGCGTTCCTTCCTCCTGCTCTCCTGTTCAGGGAAACAGGGGATATCAGGGTGGGAGGGCCCACTTTAGAGATCAAAGCTTCACCTTCCTATTTGACAGAAAGAGAAATCTGGGCCAGAGAGAAGGTATGACTTTCCTCAGAGGCTCCTTTCCCTGGCCACTCTAACATCCTGTGGCTTTCTATATCTCTGGGATTGCCACTACTTTTCTAGCATCAGGGCTGATCAGCTGACACATTTCCAGCTTGTGGTCCACTAAGACCAGATCCTTCTTCTCTGTCACTGTCTACTTTTCTTTGGTATCTCTTTATGATATATACTTTCTTTTCTTTGACAGCCTTCTTGATCTTTCTTTGGTTAATTTCCTCCTTGTCTCCCTTTTGGGCTAGGCCTGTTGCATTTTAACTTTGGCCTACCTGGTGCCAGGTGCCTTCACTTTGAGTCAAATTCCTATAAGGATTTATTAATGAAGATGTACATAGAAGGTTAATACTGAATCCTTGCTCTATAGCAATTTCAGTCTAGAACCTAATTAAGAGGGGACACACAAATGGAATAGTAAGAGAACCAGACAGGATAATCTCAATTTCAGTTGCAGGGAGCTGGTGGGGGAAGGGGCATGTCACAGCTCCTGGCTGTGGGCTGGGTAGGGCTGGTCTCCCTCCCCCTCACCCAAGCTCTTTGAGTTACACCCCTGATCTGCTGTTCTTTGCTTCCCAGGGCCGTGGGCAGCCCCTTGGTCATGGACCCTACCAGCATCTGCAGGAAGGCACGGCGGCTAGCAGGGCGGCAGGCTGAGTTGTGCCAGGCCGAGCCGGAAGTTGTGGCCGAGCTAGCGCGGGGCGCCCGGCTAGGGGTTCGAGAATGCCAGTTCCAGTTCCGCTTCCGCCGCTGGAACTGTTCCAGCCACAGCAAGGCCTTTGGGCGCATCCTGCAGCAGGGTCAGTGTGGGGCGGAGACCAGGAGGGGGCTGCTTTCTCTTCGCTGGGGGATCAGAGGAGAGGGTGGAGGTTTGGGTGGGCTGCCTGAGCCCCACTTCTCCCACGGGTCAAAGGGCACCCTGCCGTGATCCTGTCTCCCAACCCCTCATCACACTGCCTGGCCCACCGCATTCCCCCAGGACCCAGCTTTGGTCCTGCTGTCTGACTGCCCCTCCCCGCCCCCGCAGACATCCGGGAGACGGCCTTCGTGTTTGCCATAACGGCCGCAGGCGCCAGCCACGCGGTCACACAGGCCTGCTCCATGGGCGAGCTGCTGCAGTGTGGCTGCCAGGCGCCCCGAGGCCGGGCCCCGCCCCGTCCCCCCGGCCTGCCAGGTACCCCTGGGCCCCCGGGCCCCGTGGGCTCCCCCGACGGCAGCGCCGCCTGGGAGTGGGGAGGCTGCGGCGACGACGTGGACTTCGGGGATGAGAAGTCGAGGCTCTTTATGGACGCGCAGCACAAGCGGGGACGCGGAGACATCCGTGCGTTGGTGCAACTTCACAACAACGAGGCGGGCCGGCTGGTGAGTCTGGGCAGGGATGTATATAAGGGTGTGTGTGTGGAAATGCGTGTGTGGAAATGTGTGAGTGTGGATAGCTTTGAAAGGATGTGGGAGAGTGTGGTATGTGTGGAGGACTGAGTTTGTGGAAGGGTGTGGGGAAGTGAGGGTGTGAGTGAGGGTATGCAGTGTAGGAGTTCGTTAATGTTTGCCGGGGAGCCAGCGTGGCCGTGGGGACCACTTGGGAAGATTGGCTGGGGGCCTGGATGGGCATGTGGGAGGGGAAGTGGCCAGCCTAGAAGAGGGAGTTACCTGGGGGGCCTGGGAGGGCCTGGGGCTGATGGCCCAGTGGGCAGGGTAGGGAGGGGACACCCAGGGAAGAGGACCCAGGGCCTTTAGGGACCTCAGGTAGGGAGGACATACCTCTGAGACAGGACATGTGGGGCAAAGCTTGGGGTAGGTAGGGATCTGGCTGCCAGGGCAGGGGCAGAGGAGGGAGACAAAGGCTGGGGATGAAAGAGAGGATAGCGGCGAGGTGAAGGTATGGGGTCTGGAGGTAGGGCAGCCGGGACAAGTGGGGGAGGCCTGGAAATGGACTAAACAGGTCCAAGGGAAAATGGGCTT
The DNA here is from genome assembly GCF_964341445.2 of Mesoplodon mirus. Lineage (NCBI taxonomy): Eukaryota > Metazoa > Chordata > Mammalia > Artiodactyla > Ziphiidae > Mesoplodon > Mesoplodon mirus. The sequence goes on along the minus strand of NC_138984.1, from coordinate 19,321,474 downwards.
GGAAAGGAGAGAAGAACGAGAAGTAGATCCTGATGGTAGAAGGGGGTCAGGCAGAGGCCGGAAAGCTGTGATTGAATCTGAGCACTTAACTGGCTGCCCAGCAATCCCAGACCAGTCCCTGTCCAGAGCCCTGGCAGCCTCTCCCCTTCCCTCTGTGATGATGAGGGTCCCATGAGCTCCTGTTTAGGGACTAGAAGCAGTCTGAGTCAGATGTTTACAGGAGGCGATGGGGAGAAAGAGAAGGGGCCTGGGAGCGGAAGGGAGATAGATGTACAGGTCTGTAGATCAGGTTGGCCCCTGGACTCTGAGCTTCCGGAAATGATCTTCCTGGGGCATCTGACCCCTTAAATCTCTAGTCGGGGTGTGAGTCTTCGAGCCCAGCTTCAGACATAAATAGTAAATAAAGGGCAGGACTCCTGGGTTCCAGTTCTCAGTAGTGCATCCACAGTGGGCCCTCCTGCACCGTATGCCTCAGTTCTAGGTTGTGCTAGGGACCCCCCCCCACACACACACACATCCTATGTCTTCTAGGGTTCCGGCCTGAGGCATTGGGCGGGGGGTGAGAGGGGGACCAGAGAGGAATGTCCAGACAGGCCCACATACCTGTTGGAGAGGGTTGGGGAGGGGTGGCGGAGAGAGCCCAGGCAGCCTGCTCTGCCTGGGGCCCTGAGGAGCAGGAATGAGGGGGTTGGCCTGGCAGGAGGAATAGGGTGCGAAGCTGCCACCTTCCCCACCCCCCTCCCTCCAGGGAGAATCTCTCCCCTGCTGTCCATTATGCTTTCTCCCCCATTCCCTGGCTTTGGATCCTGGGACCTCTACGCTGCATACTGACCCCCACTCCCCACTTCTCCTACTTCTCCATCATTCCTCCTCCTCCTCTCCGGGCTGTGGGGCCCTTGATTTCCTCCTCCCCACTTTGCTCTCTCCTGCTTTGTTTGTTTGTTTTGGGTCTGCTCTTTCCTTTCTTTCACCCACCACCCTCCCCAGCTTATTTTCTGTCGGTCTTCTGGGCCTCGCCGCGTCCCGCCTTCCGGATCTGTCTCCATCCGCCCGCGCCTCTGCTCCCCGCAGGCCGTGCGGAGCCACACGCGGACCGAATGCAAGTGCCATGGCCTGTCGGGCTCATGCGCGCTGCGCACCTGCTGGCAGAAGTTGCCCCCGTTCCGCGAGGTGGGCGCGCGGCTGCTCGAGCGCTTCCACGGCGCCTCGCGTGTCATGGGCACCAACGACGGCAAGGCTCTGCTGCCCGCTGTTCGCACGCTCAAGCCGCCGGGCCGCGCTGACCTGCTATACGCCGCCGACTCGCCCGACTTCTGCGCCCCCAACCGGCGCACCGGTTCGCCGGGCACGCGCGGCCGCGCCTGCAACAGCAGTGCCCCGGACCTCAGCGGCTGCGACCTGCTGTGCTGCGGCCGCGGCCACCGCCAGGAGAGCGTGCAGCTCGAGGAGAACTGTCTGTGCCGCTTCCACTGGTGCTGCGTAGTGCAGTGCCACCGCTGCCGCGTACGCAAGGAACTCAGCCTCTGCCTCTGACCCGCCGCCCGGCTCCCCAGACTGCGCGCAGAGCCGCCTCTCGGCACCTGCGGGACCTCTGGGCGCCAGCAGGGGGCGTTGCCAGCTTTCCCCTGGGAAAGTCCATCTCCCAGGCCTCTCCGGAACCTGTGAGGCGGTGGGGCTTGAGATATACGCCCGCTCATCAAGGCCCAGGGCACCGGAGGAGCCTCCAAGGGGCGCTCCCGGGGGCTTCTGGGGGAGACTGTACAGACCTTCTCTCTCCTCGGCCCCCAGATAGAAACCAAAGAGCCAGTTTCTAGGCCTCGGAATGCGGGGCTCCTCAGAACTGCTGGCCATGGGGTGGGTGGGCGCATTTAGTATCAATAAAAATATTTAAATCAGTAGGACTGGGCCCATAGTTTGGAGGGGGGCTGCCATGGGGACAGGCTCTGAAAGGAGTGAGTAAAGGGAGATGGTTTTGGTAGAACTAGCCTCTCAGGGGTCATCACCCTGGTTCCCTATCTTCCCCCAACCGGATTGGGCTCTTCTGGCAACGAAGAGTACCAAAGCTCTCCCTTGGCATTCTTCTTGTTGTCTCTAGTACATATCTAGGGCTTGAATCTGCAGGCTGGGGGAGAACTAGGATGCCTCTTTAAAGGAGCAGACTGAGAGGGTCTAGGGAAAGAGGACCAGAAGCCTCCGGTGGTGCACTCAGTTCTCACCACAGCCCTTGTCCTAATTCTGGGGCGGGGGGTGGGGGTGGGGACACCTTTATCTGTCTTTCTGTTTCTGTGGCCCCTGGGGAATTCGAGGGTAGACTTTTAGGGCCACCCAAACTCATAGGATTAAAGCACTTTATACACTGTAGAATGTGATGAAAATGTTATTAGTAACATCAGATTTTGTTACCATCAAAACTAACTTCGCCCTCATTAACATTGAAAAGACTGCCCAGAATGGCATTTCCAATCACACTTAGAGGGAGATGAAGCAAAGTTGTCCCAGAGTTTCTCCTGGCATCCAATCACATTTCCTTCTTTCTGATTCCTCTCAGAAAGCTGATGGTGAGGGTAAAGGGACAGAAGAGGGATTGGGGGTTCTGGGTTTGCCAGAACTGGGCCTCAGGCCTCCATCTAACTCCAGAGAGAATGAGAGAGGGTGTAGCCCAATAGCTGGGATTCAGAGCTCCTAATTTTCCCACAGTCCAAATACTGCAGTGAGGGATGACTCTCCCATCAAGGTATGCAGGGCAAAGCATGAGCATTAGATTCAGACACTCTGGGTTGGAAACTAGTGCTGCTGCTTAGAGGTTTACAGTATAGGCCATGTTAGCCTCGGTTTCTTTACCAATGCAATGGGAATATCATTGTTTCAGTTATCCCTTACTGTATAACAAACAACCCCAAAGTAATTACTTCTCATGATCCTTTAGGTCAGGAATTTGTCAGGACTCAGCTGCATGGTTCTGCTCCTTATGAGAGAACTATTGGCTGTGGTCATTCACTTGGCTGATTCTGCTGGTGGTTCAGCTGGGCTGGACAGTCCAAGATGCTTCACTCATATGTGTCTAGTGCCCCAGAGCTTCTCCAGTGGCCTCCTCTCCATGTAACTAGCTTGGGCTTCCTTATGACATGGTGGCCTCAGCGTAGTCAGACTTCTTACATAAGGCTGGCTTTCAGAATAGACTGTACCAAACTTGAAGGCAGAAAATGAAAGTCTCTTCTTAAAGTCCAGGCTTTACTTAACCAGCATCACTGTCACTCCTTTTTGGTCGACACAAGTCACAGAACCAGCCAAAAGTCAAGGGAAGGGGAAACACACTCCACCTCTCAATGGGACAGTGGCAAAGAATTTACAACCATCATAATCTATCCACATCCTCATAGAATTGTGGGAAGGATTTTTTTGAGATACGCAAAGCACTTAGCATTTGACAATAATTTATGACAAATTCGTGTTTAATAAATGGTAGTTACTGTGAGAAAGGGTATAGAGAGCTGATGCTTTTGCAGGCGTTGGGCAAAGCCTGATTGCAAATGAAGATACCCAACTCAAACTAGCTTAGGCCAAAGGGAATTAATTAATGGATCTTATACCTGGGAAGTCCAGTGGTAAGTCTGAATTTCGACACAGCTGAACCCAGGGGCCCAAATGATTGATGTCATTGAACACTCTCTCTTTCTCTCTCCCTCTCTCTCTCTTTCTCTCTCTCCCTCTCTCCCCATTTTTCCCTCTCTCTCTCATCTCCTTCCCTAACCCCTCACCCCCATGTCTACTATTTCTGCTTGTCTCTGTCTCTCTTTTCACACTGTTCTTATGCTCTCCTGCTGCAGAGAGACTTCCTTTATATGGTAGCCGTATGTCTACATTCTTAGTGCGGCTGATCCAAAAAAGAATGGCTTTCCCAACAGAAGTCCTAAGGAAGCTGGGATCAGGTCACCTTGGGTCACTTGCCTATCCCTGAACTAATAACAATGTCGAGGAAAATGTACCACCATGACTGGGATTGGCAGCCCCCCTAGGACCACAGGGAATGGGGGCACAGGGAGGGCACATTTCTTCAAATAAAACAGAGGGAAGGGGAACTCATCCTGGATGTGACAGACCCTAACCATGGCTTCCAGTGCATCTTCCCTCCCCTGACAATGGCCCCGGATCCACCTGTATGACCTAGCCTAGTTCAGCCCTCAAAGATCACACTGGGGCTCCAGAGTGAAGCCTGTATGGAGAAGGGGTATAAGGCTTCAGTGACAAGGAATGGGCATCTGGGTTTGCTTCCTCCCTTCCTCCCCCTTCCTCCCTTCCTCCCCGTCCTTCCTCCCTTCCTCCCCCTCCTCCTTCCTCCCCGTCCTTCCTCCCTTCCTCCTCCTCCTCCTTCCTCCCCGTCCTCCCTTCCTTCCTTCCTCCCTTCCTCCCTTCCTTCCCCTTCCTCCCTTCCTTCCTCCCCATCCTCCTTCCTCCCCATCCTTCCTTCCTTCCTTCCTCCCTTCCTCCCTTCCTTCCCCTTCCTTCCTCCCTTCCTCCCCCTCCTCCTTCCTCCCCGTCCTCCCTTCCTTCCTCCCTTCCTCCCCCTCCTCCCTTCCTCCTCGTCCTTCCTTCCTTCCTTCCTTCTTCCTCCTGGCTCCTTCTAGTCAAATACCTGGGCTTCAGGGAAGTGTCATGGAGAACTTGGACTCAGAGTCTCTTGAACCTTGGCTAACTTACCAAGGGGGGTGGGTAGTGGAACCAGTATTGTGGGCCACATGGTGGAAAGATGAAGCACTGTAAGGATAGGGTTTTTATTCAAAGCTCTGCCTTCGCCAGCGCTCCCTGGCTGTGTACAATACTTACTGTTTTTTAAAAGTCTGCTGCACTTCTCTCAGAGGCCACCAGAGGGCGCACAGAGCCCAGCTTCCCTAATAACAGGGTTCACAGATAGGACCTGCAGGACATCTGGGGGAACTCAGAGAGTTGTGGGCAGGAGAGGGTAGGATGGAAAGGAAGTAAGGAGACCCACGGAGAGCTCGGGTCAAGTTGCTAGGGTTCCAGGCTGTCTGAGACCTCTGGGATGACCCAGATTTAGGGCTGGGATGCCTGCCTCTGTCTCTACTGCCAGGTTCCGTGGCAGGGGGGAGGGGGGTAGTGGTGGTGGTGATATGGGGTGTGTGATGCTGGATATCTTCCTCCATGATGCTAGAGAGGGAAACTGAGGCAGTGGCAGAGACTGACACCACCCCAAGCAGATTAAAAGGAATTCAGTGGAAGTAGCATGATACAGTGAAAAAAGGCCTAGTTTGCTAGCTTGACCTCTCTGAGCTTCAGTTTCCCCAGAATGAAATGAGGGTTCCTGATAGCACATTGTGAGAGTGCTTGCAGTCTTTAAACTGGCACTCACGTGTTAGCATCCATCTTCTGTGGCCAGTAGAGACTGGGAACTCCAGCAAGAGTCTGGGAACTGCCTTCTATGAAAGGTGAGAGTGATGGCCCAGGAGGCACCATTTTAACAATTATCCTGGTCCTCTTTAAGCTCAGAGACGGCTCTGCACTTTTGCACTGCTGCCTGGGAGGGGGGCTGGAAGCAGAGCTCAGAAATGCCCCATCACCTCAACCCCCCTTGCTCACCCAGCCGCTCAGCCCCAGGCACAGTCTGAACCATCGAGGTCCCCCGCTGGCTGAGTGGTGGGGGAATGTGGAACTGGGGAGATGGGGGAAGAGCACAGAGGCACTCCAGATGTGTGTGTGACCACATCAGGAACAGTTGGAACACAGGCAGATGGGTGGGGAGGCCGGGAGGAAGGCCCAGGATCAGCCTGAGGCTGAGGGCTCAGGAAGCATTTCTGGTTCCTTTCAATGACCTAACATATAGGAGTTTGGGAGACTGGAGCCGCCCTTACCTTGCTGAGGGGCCATGGTCCCTGAGGCCTGGACAATAGGACAAAGAGCTCCCTTACCAGTCTGGGGCTCCTTCCCTCTCTTCTTCACGAAGATAACCTTCTCTGGCAGAGCATCAGGACTGAGGCCGGGCTGGGCTCGGCTGGGGCAGTGAGGGTCCCACCTGTTCTCACCGTGGCACCTCCCTAGCCTTCCCTTCCCTGCAACCGCTACAGAGCCACCACAGCTGGAACCATTCTCCACGCTGCCTTTCATCCGTGGTGCTCCCCCCAACCAGTGGCCCCTGTAATTGTGGTCTCAGGCGGTGGCTGCAGGGGCTGGGGCCAGAGCCCAGGGCAGGGCCAGGGCGGGGCCTGGGGGCTGCTGATAGGGGCTTGCCCATGGCATGGGTCCTCTGGCGCTGGGGATCCTGCTGCAGACACTCTTTCTGGGCTTCATCGTCTCACATGCCAAGGCCATGTGCCTACATATGCCCTCACCTACCTGGGCTGAGGTGAAGCACTCCAGACGGGCACTCCCGGACTCTCATGACATCAGGCCAGTACCATGCCTGAGTGCAAGCAAGGCTTGGGTATTGTTTACTTCCTGGAGTTTTCAAAGAAAGGGTCTTCTCCCTCTCCCTTACACTTCTGTATTCCATGAACAGTGGAGGGTAGGGGAGCAAAAAGACCATCCCTCAGCTGATGAAGGCCAGAGGAAAAAACAAATCAGCCACTCAGCCAGGTCAGTAGCATTTCCCAGATGTGGTCCTCAAGAAAATCACTTGGGACATTGGTTAGAAATGCAGACCCCGGGGTCTTGCCGCTGGAAAGGCTGAGTCAGCTGCACGGGCCCAGAATCAGAATTTGCCACAATGGCCTACCCAAGGGGATATTTACATACGATGCATCACGTGTGGGAAATGCGGAGCAGTAGATGCAGTTTAAGGAGGTCTGCAACCTGAATAATGAACTCATTCCCTTATCACATGGGGCCTGTTCCTAATCCTTTCTGGGCCTCAGTTTTCCCAACAGCCAATGGGAATTTGACTCCCAAACCTGGCTTGTCCCTGCTGGTGCCCTCTGCCACTCTGGGCTCATGCCTCCTTCCCGGGTTGAAACTGGTCCTGCCCTGCCCCTCCCCATACCCTTCCCAAACTCTAGATCCAAGCCATCCCTGTCCCTGCAGCATGGTGGGGGAGAGTGGGGAGGGGAGGTGGTGGCTGAGGTCAAACAAGGCTCTGGCTGATGCAGACTGCTTCCTGCCCCCCGGCTGTTTTCCTGCTGTCCAGCCAGACTGCTCCCCCCACTGCCCCACCCTCACCCCCAGCAGCCTCAAGCCCTTAATTCCAGACAGCTGCAGTGGCTGCCAGCAGAGATGGGGGAAAGGAGGGGGAGTATGCCGTCAGCCTGCTGTTGCTCAGGCCGCCCCCATCACCTGACAGTCTGGGGACAAGGAAGGCCCCACCCCTCTCCTTCAACTGCCCAGGGATGGGCAATCCCGGGAATGGGCCCCTTTTGTCTCAGAGCCCAGAGGCTCTGGTAGTTTATCCTTAAACCAGGAGGGGCTCTCTTCAGAGAGAGGGGGCAGTGAGGTTGGTAGGGAGGTGTATGTGTAGAGTGGGAAGTTTGTGCCCATTTTACAGAGGAGGATGTCAAGGCCACAGTGGGAGTAGGTTTCACTATCAGGGCCCAGGTTAGAACCAGAAACAGAAGCTGGAGCCTCTGTCTCCAACCCTCTGGCTCTCAGGCCCTTACCTGAGTCTAGTACACTCATCTCATATTGAGGTGAGCCCAGTGTTCAGCTGGGGTGTGAGGGCAGAAAGGGACCCCAGAGAGGAGTGGGCCTGAGCCAGGAGGCTGGTGTTGGGGAACTCTCAGAGGACCAAGTGCAGCTGGCAGGGCCAAGGTAAGACCTGGAGCATCTGTAGGCAGGGCCCAGGCAAGCAGTACACAATGCTGGGGCCGCTGCTGCTGTGCTCTCGACTGGGTTTGGTTCCAGCTCTTCCACTAACTTGCTGTGAGAACTTTAGTAAGTCATGACCCTCTCTGAGCCTCACTATTTTCTTGTGAAATAAAAGGGGACATAATAAGATGACCTGGAAACACACTTTTCGGATTACAAGGCTCTCTAATCCGTCCTCCTAGGGTGTGCCACCCCGGGGGGGTCTGCTCCCAGACAAGCATCACTGGTGTCCCAGTCATTTTACCTTCATTGGCTCACTGACTAGATGAGGTTGGGCCTCATTAACCTCATTTCACAGAGGCGGCGGGTGGCTCGGTGTCCAGGAGACACCTGTTGTAGGTCACACAGCGAACAAGAGCAAGATCCAGAGGCTGCCAAACCCCTTTGCAGGATCCCACACCTGCCTCGGCAGCCAAGCCTGGGAAGTCCCTCCTGAGGTGGGGGAGGCGAGCAGAGGGCCAGCCCCTCCCCCCCAGCCCCTGCAGGTGTGTACATTGGGGGGGAATGGCTCCCCAGCAGCTGCGGCTCAGCCAGGCACATACACCCCGCGGTAAAACGCAGCTTCCTACACAAACCAGCGAGCCGGCTCACTGGCACCGCCCTGTGCCTGATCGCACAGACCCCAACACCTCTCCTCCCCCCCACCCCGCCGCTCCCGCCCCGAATCCTGAGCGGACACAGTGGCCTCGGGACGAGTACACGCCTCTACCCGCCCCCACCCGCGCCCCGTCGTCATGACGTCACGTGGGGTAGAGCCCTGAGACACACTGCGGGGGGGGGGGGGGTGGTGGAGGGGAGGCGGCGGAGCTCCCCGAGCCGGGACAGTCACTCACTCACTGGGCGGTGGGGCCGGGCACAGACAGCGCCGCCCCCCCACCCCCGCCCGCCTCGCACGCCCTCGGAAGCGCAGGCTCACCGCGCTATGTTGGGGGGGGCTTCCCGGCACCCCAGCCTCTCGTCCCTCGCCCGCAGCACCTCCGGGCCCCCCTTACCCTCGAGAGGCACCGGGAGTTGTTTCAGAGAGCCCTCGGGAAATTCCCCGAACCCCTGTGCCAGGAGGTGCCCGGTGAGCCCGCCCGCCCCCACCCCCCCCGAGGGCGGTGCCCGGGGGCGCTGCCCCATGGAGCGGGAAGGCGGGCACCGTCTGCTCCCGGAGCCGTGACCCGAGTTGGAGCTGTGTGTCGCAGCCGCCCCGACCCCCGCGGATCATGCGCCGTCGCCCCTGGCTCGCCGGTCCCACAGGGCTGTGAGCCCCCCACTCCTGGCCCATCACGGCCCGCGCGCGATGGGCAGCACCCACCCTTGCCCCAGGCTGCGGCTCCGACCTCGGCCCCAGCCGCGGCCCGCGCTCTGCGCGCTCCTCTTCTTCCTACTGCTGCTGGCTGCCGCCTTGCCCAGGTGAGCCCTCACCTTATGCCCCGCCCTCCTGGAGAGCTGGGACCCTCAGCCACAGGGGCATCTGAGCTCCTGCTGGGGCAGGGGACCCTGGAAGGAGGGAGGGACGGTGTCGCGGGAAAGTGCTGGTGACCAATGAAAGAGTGCTCTCACAGGAGGGGGTTGAGCTGGTGACAGAATAAGGGCAGTCCAGGGAGAGCGGGCAGTGCCCAGGAGAGCGATGGCTGCTAGAAGGGGAGGTGTGTGTTTAGGGGGAAGCAAGTGCCAACCTGGAGTTCCTGCTGTGCTGGGGGAATGCACCCCCCACCCCAGGAGTAAAACTCAAACTGCCCTGCTCCACCTTGCAGATCGCCCCCAAGTGGGGGCAGGGGTTGGGGGCCAAAGGAGGGTAGCCCAGGTGGGGTCAGTGAGAGACTGCAGCTAGAAGGGTGGTTCTCAGTATGTGTGTGTGTGTGTGTGTGTGTGTGTGTGTCTGTTCGTCTGTGATCGATTGAGCCCAGCAAGCTGTGTTGTAAACAGCAGTCTGTGTGTGCACATGTGTGTGAATGCGAGGGCTCATGGATCAATGTATGTTAAGATGAACATGTGTGTGTACTTGTGTCTGTGTGTATGTGTATAACTATGTCTGATGAAGTGTGCATGTGGGTAAGTGTTCCTGCGTCTGTGTGTCCACCTCATTGTGTGCAGAAGTGTGCCTGCATGAATGTGACTGTCTGAAACATGCCGTTTGGGAGTGGTCTCCCGGAGAACACTGCATATGAGAGCATCTATGCCTGGGGATGTACTTATGAAATACTGTGTGCGCAGGCATACCGGATGTGTGTGCCTTTGCACGTAATCTGTGTGGGTGTGCAGCTGGGTGGGTTGTGTTGGAGGGGATGTTGGTGAGCAGGTCAAGGAAAGGAGAATGTTTAGGGGTATACTGATGGGCTCAACTTTCAAAAGCGGGGGTGGGAACAGAGGAATTATGGCCTTTGGGACAGAGTGTGTATAGTTAGATGGGGCCCTCCCAGACCCCGAAAACACTCACCCACCCCCACCCCCACCCCACATGCCTGCAGGTCTTCACCCAATGATATTCTGGGCCTCCGCCTCCCCCAGGAGCCCGTGCTCAACGCCAACACAGTGTGCCTGACATTGCCGGGCCTAAGCAAGCGGCAGATGGAGGTGTGTGCGCGCCACCCCGACGTGGCCGCCTCAGCCATCCAGGGCATCCAGATCGCCATCCATGAGTGCCAGCACCAGTTCCGGGACCAGCGCTGGAACTGCTCTAGTCTTGAGACTCGAAACAAAATCCCCTATGAGAGTCCCATCTTCAGCAGAGGTAGCTGCCCTCACCCTTGACCTTCTGCCCACCCCACTCAGCACTTCCACTCCAGAACCTATCTGCCAGCCGTCCCCTAACCCACTCCCTCAAGCTGGCAACCTCCCCAGGTGCTCATCTGCCAGCCGTGCTGCTCTCCTGCCTCTTTCTGCTCTGGGAAAGTCCACGAGGGTCAGACTAATGGGGTAGATGTGGCTCCAGGCTGGGCTGTGTGGGATGAGGGCAGCAGGTTTCATGCCTGAGAATTGAACTCCTGGGTTATCCTGCCCTGAGACTGACACTGCATATCTCAGGCCCAGGAAATATCCGTATCTGTTGCCTGCCTCAGTTTACCCTCTACCTAGTAAACACCATGTAGGATGGCAGCCTGTGATAAAGTACCCAGAATCAACATGAAGAGGGGTCAGGGACTTTTGCCAAATGGTGTAGTTGAGGGAAACCTGGGCAGGTAAAACTGTACTTCTGCAGAAGCTCTTCCCGGCGGGGTTACACCACCAGCCTCTGTGTCATCCTGGCCACCCCTGAAAATCCTCTCTAAATCAGAGGCACTGGGTGTGTGCCTGCCTCCTGCCCAGCAGCCCTGGCGGCCCTGCCAATTCCTCTTCCCCTCACAGCTCAGAGAAGCTGCAGCCCACTATCTCTCCCCCTCCCTGGACTTCTGGGTGACCCAGGGTCTACCCACAATCCCTTGAGTGGCTTGGGCTGGAGGTGACAGGAGGTTTTGTCACTCATTTCCACTCACACCCACCTCCTGCCCTGGTATCTTAGACTTTGACTCAGGTCCTTTGGGAAAGATGGGGGTCCTGCCTCCTGGATGGGCCTAGCTGGGTATCTCTCTCTCCTCCTCTCAGCTGCTTGAGTGGGACAGTGTGGGGACATGGCTCCTTGCGACTTGTACAATTCTCAGGTGACAGTAGAGGAGGAGGGGTACCCCTGTACCCTGTGGCCTTGGGGCCCAGAGGCTTCTGGGAGAGTCAGACTCTAATGTACCCGAACTTCAGAAAGAACTCAGAGTCAGGGGACTTTCCCTTTCCACCAGGACCCCTCCTTGCATCCCCGGAGCCCCCACGTCAGGGGCCACCCCAGCCTCCCCCAGCCCAGCCCAGCCCCGCCCCCGGCCGCCCGCCCCGCTCCCGCGCACTTTCCCTCCTCCCTCCCCCGCGCGCCCAGGGCGCTGTTTCTCCCCGGCCCAGCCCAGCCCGACGCGTGTGGCGGCATGCAGCCGCGAACTAATCCCCGCGGGCAGCGGCAGACGGCTCCTGGCCCCAGCCGCACGCCTCTCAAAAAGGGCGCCCCCCTCCCCAGGCCGGCGCTCCCGCCCCTGAGCCCCTGAGTCCCTGAGCCCCTCCAGCCGTCTGCCCAGAGAGGCTCCCCGCGACCCCCGCCGATCGGCCAGCCCAACTCAGGTCCGGCGCCCCGCCCCGGCCGCCCCCGCTGCCCTCTCGCTGGCGGACACGAAGTGACAGGCCACTGCATCTCTCCTGACCCGGCCGGGCTGGGCCAGCGCTCGCCGCTGCCGCGCGCCGGAGCCCACTCGCTCCCCGAAGTCCGGTTCTCTTTCCAGCGCTCGGCCCCGAGCTTGCTCCAGGTTCTGCTCACTGGGGGCTCCGGCAGGCATTGAGGTTCTCACCCCTGCCACTTCGGGTGAGGCGAGGCTAGCTCTTCATCCCTCTTCCCGGCCTCGGTGTCCCCTCTTTCCCTCTGGTCCTCCTGTCCCCTCTAGACTCCCAGGCGTCCCTATTGCTTCGCCCGTGTGAGGCCTGTCCGGGCTGGTGGAGGACACGGGGGCTTTGAAGCTTGAGGGCGAATTCGGGAGCGGTGGAACCCTGCGGGGTTGGCGCGGTGCCAGGTGCTCCCGGGTTCACCCGCAGTTAAATAAGCGGGAGGTGAGCTGGGGGGACGGGTGTGGGGAGAGGTGAGGTGTGGATGCGGGAGACTTGCCTGTGGCTAGCCGGCGCAGGGGCGGCGCCCAGCGCCGGGAGGGGACGGGACAGTGGCTCCTGGGCTCCCGCAGGGAGGCTGGCCTCCTTCCTTTGGCCTCGAAACACCGTCCTACCTCTGTGGTTTCTGCCCCCCGCCCCCCACATTGCAACACCTCATTTCTACCTCTCATTCCTCGGAGGGGACTCCGGGCTTCTGGAAAGAAATTTCCGCTCCCTCCACCTCCCACCTCCAAGGGCCACCATTGCCGTGTCTCCCTCACTCCACACTTGTGGGATCATTTATTTGGTCCATCTTGGCCCATCACCTCAAGGGCTAGCTAAATTTGAATCCCATGGGGCCCGTCTTGGTGGTAACCAGCCCCTGGACTGGATCCTTCCCCCAGTCTCCCTTATTTTCAAGCCACAGATTGTCCATCGTGGGGTCAGGTGACCCCAGTTTCCCCCACGTGGACTGTCAGGATGCCCACCCCCCTTCTGACCCAAGCTGCCAATGGGGTTCTCTTAAAGGTGCACTCTGCCATGTTTAAAATTCAGAGACTGCTAGAAGTAGGTGGTCCCCCAGGTCTTCCATCTGAATGCTGTTATTGTCATCTAATTGTCCTGACGCCTTCCCTGAGATGGGCTGGGCTGACGGGATGGAGTTCTGATGTAAGAGGGAGAGGGAAGGGTTCTTGAGCACCTAGAGTGGGTGCTTGGGAAGCAGGACATACAATAGGGCTTTACCCAACCAAGGAGAGGGATGTGAGGGTGCTGGACCCTGGGAGTTGGGGGACAGAGAGAGGGGCCTCTAGCGGGGCTAGAAAGAGTCCTAAATAAGCTGTGAGAGGACCCCCAGCCCAGGTGCAGCTATGACCTAAGTGCCGAGGGCAGTGGTATCCCCAGCTTTCTGTTCTGAGGATCCACAAGGTTGGTGCCTAGATGGGTGAGATGCTGGACAAACATCAGCTACAAGGGGGCTCTTCATTGTGAGGACTAGAGGACCCCTCCATCTCTTACTCAGGATGCAGGGACCAGAGGGAGATTTGAGGAAGGGGCTACTTTGGGCTGGGCTTGGGCACTGGAGTGAGAGGGGATGAGAGGACAGGGAGAGGCTTGGTGGAGGGGAGTGAGTAGATTCTCACAGCGGGTACTGGAGCACTCATGAAGTTTGGGTACTGCCCTCTCTAAGGCCCAGGTGCATTTAGAATGGATGGAAAGAGGGGCTTGCGGTTCTGCAGTAAGCCAGGCTCCCAGCCCAGGGGAACCCAGCAGTTTGAGCGTCCATCCTCTGCTCTCCAAGGCCCTGGCTCTTTCATCTCCCACCTCCCTTTTACATTTATCCTCGGGGAGTCTTTGTTTTACGCCTAGGTCTCCAGGCTTGGGGTATGTGGTGGTACTCAGATGGGGAGACTGAGGCACAGGCAATTGTATCCCAGGATTACCTAAGGTCCTATTATTCTAGTGGCACCCAATAAATTAGCCAAAACATATTAAGTACTTGCTGTGTGCTTGGCACTGTTCTAAAGCACTTTATCTGTACTTTAGTATCCTCAAACAATCCCCATGCAGTAGGTCCTATCATTATCTTCATTTCCAAATGAAGCTAAGAGAGGTTGGGTAACTTGCCATTAGTCCCACAGCTTGTATGTGAGCTGTAGAGCCAGGACTCAACTGCAGGCCAGCTGTCTTTAGAGATTGCCCTCAACCCCCTGCATACTGCCTCCCAAGCTACAAGGCCACCATGATTTCCTACCGTGTGCCCAGAGGTGAACTGGTGCAATGGAGGAGTAATCCAAGAAATGGAACTGACATGCACACGCACACAACACACAAACACCTACCCGTGTTTGTGCAAACATGTGGCTACATTCAGTGTCACCCCTAAGTGTTCCCACATGCACACAACCCTCTCTCTCCCCAGCCCAGGCACATGAGCGTGCACAGATTATTTGTGCACAGATTATTTGCACGGAGGGAATGGAGACCAGACCTCTCCCCTCTCCTCCTTCTTTGACTTGAATGGGCCGGGCTCAAGCTTCTCTAACCCCTCCTAGTTCCCACTGGCTCCTGAATCCTCTCTCTTCCACACTTCCCTGCTCTCCAAACCTCCTCCCCCAGCCCCTTCCTGGCCGTTGGCTTCGTCCTGTAGCAGCAGCTGACTCCACTTAGATGCTGGCAGTCCCTGTCCCAGATCAAAGGCAGGGCAGCTAAGTGTGCGTCTTAACGAGCCCCCCACCCCCAGTGCTCCGGGCAGCCCAGCTGGCCAAGGCCGCTCCCCTCTCCCTCTCCAGCTGGCCAGATGGCACAGTGCCTGCATCTGCCCCAGACAGTCGGGGCCAGGACCGAAACTGGGGCCCTGAATAGGAGCTGGGGGCAGACCCAATGGTCTGGACTTCTCTGAGGCCTGAATGCTTGGATCAGAGGGTGACCACACAAGCCCTGCCCAGTCACTCCTTCAGTGACTGTGACAGCTGCCAGAGGCCATTGGGATGGTGTCTTTAGCTGCCTGGGGTAGATAGGGGTGTTCTCTGTAGGCTGTGGGCTTTCTCCAGATTCCTCTAGGCCTGCCCTTGAATGTAACAGAGCCTGGAAAATGGTGTTTGGGTTGGCCCAGCACATTCCCCTGGGCCAGCATCTTGCTCCTTCCTGGTGCCATGCATAGACAGGGCCATAGGACTGGGAAATGGGCTACCTGGGTTTCTTACTCAGCAGCTTGTCTTCCCCAGAGCCAAATGTCCTTCAGCAGAAGGTGGCCAGGCCTGCTGGGAGAGCTGGGGCTATGTCCAGCTCCATAACTCCTGCGACCTCGGGCATCTCTCCTGGTTGGCTCTCTGGGATCAGTGAGGCCTCCAAGTCCTCCCAGTCTTTGAAACTGATGTAGAAGGACCCAATTTTGTTTTGTTTTGTTTTTCCTGAATCTCTGGGCTCTACCAAGCCATCAGCCTCCCGCTGGGTTCTGGGCTTCCCCCACAGGTGTCTATGGCACAGGTGGATTCTTCTCCTAGTGTGGGAGCTGTTATTACCCTTAGTTTCTCCCACTGCTTGTACTCTCTCAGGTTCAGAGGCTGGTCAGTGACCGGTACCAGAACCTGCCCCTCGCCGTCCTTTCTCAGATGCAGAATAAGGAAGAAGCAGCCTGCAGGTCCCAGAGCCCGATACTTCTCTTCAAGTAGGCCTCTCCCTGCCACAGGCCCAGAGGATGGCTCAGGCTTGGGAACACCAAGGAGGAAAGCAGTGTAGACAAGTCCTGGACTCCTGAGAGTGGCTCATCAGGAGTCTGTGCACCCCTGAGCATCTCAGGAAGGCATCTACCTTAGCTAACCGTTCCTTCTCAGTGTTCAACACCACTATATGCTTAACCCTGAGCAGGTGGTGGGCTCACCTCCAGCATCCTTCAAACAACCTCTTCAGCTGACCTCGACCGACCACAAGCAGGTGGCTGGGCGATGCCCTTTTCTGAGGAGACTTTCTGGGATGTTCAGACAGGCAAAGGGGAAATTCTGCTGGCTCTTTTGTTTGCCTCTGGCATCTGGCCATCAGATAGTGTTCTTTGATGGGTGTAAGGGGGGTGGCTGCAGGCAGGAAATCTTGGGGCCGGGAACTTCAGGAGGACACCTTCTCCTCTTACTTACCCTTCTGCCCATTAACATCTCCTGGGGCCCTGAACTTCATCCCTGGTAAATTTTTTTTAGGTTAAAATTTGCCTTCTTTCTGCAGGCTTATCTTAAAATTGCAGATATCACACGAGAGTAGCTTAAGTCCCTGATGGTTAAAAAAAAATTTAATGTTTACTAGATACTTTGTGTCCAACAGAAGAGATGTAGTCACAATTCTGAGCTTGCTAAGGGTGAAGCAAGGGAAGGCTGTGGAAGAGACCTCCCCCATTCCATCGTGTGCAGAACTTCCGGTGTGATTTCTGCCCCTCTTTGAATCTATGCCCTTGGACCAGATTTTCCCCCACCACTGGGCCTCTACTTCCTCTCAGTATGGTGAGAAGGTTGGGCAGGGAGGGCAGAGGGATGGGACGTGGAGGCTCCTCAAAGGCTGTTTCCTGCGTCTCTCTGCGCAGGTTTCCGAGAGAGTGCCTTCGCCTACGCCATCTCGGCAGCTGGCGTGGTGCACGCTGTATCCAACGCCTGCGCCCTGGGCAAGCTGAGGGCCTGTGGCTGCGACGCGTCCCGGCGCGGGGACGAGGAGGCCTTCCGTCGGAAGTTGCACCGCCTGCAGCTGGAAGCGCTGCAGCGCGGTAAGGGCCTGAGCCACGGAGTTCCCGA